>NC_080434.1:73767042-74067042 GCF_028018845.1 Melospiza georgiana
AGGCTGGAGTAATTAAATCAATGAGACCTGGGCACAATACAGCCTCACTGGTGTGACAGAGCCCACAGTATAAAGAAATGACATCGTGCCAGCTAATAGGAATTAAAAACACCAGAATAACAACAATGTAGTCTCTGCAGGCAGTGCATTACTTACACAAAGCACTAATGACATTCACTTCATGCATTTGGGGGAGCAGAGGGAGTCAGACTTTATTTTTAGCCTTTTCTTAGACATCTTTATTTTATATATGTTCCCATATACATATATGTACATATATGTGTGTGTGTGTGTGTGTGTGTGTGTGTGTGTGTGTATATGTATATATATATATATATACTTAAAACACACCTGCAGTGGTTAAAGTTTTATTGGTTTCCTCTGTTACTGGGCAAAAAAATAAGCACAGAGAAATTACTTTTGTTTCTGTGTTTGATTTTCTCCAAGGCTTGAAGGTATAGGAGCAGGAAGCAGCTCCGCCCCTGACACCCTTGGAAGAGTCCCACACATTATTGCTGCAGACACTAATGCAGCCTTGCCTCCCAGTGGTTTCCCATTACTCTGTGCCAAATGCAGATTTAATTATAGGCATTGCCCAGATTCAGAGTCCACTGGTGGGGAGTTCTGGTGGACTTTGAGTTAGGGTTCACGTCTGCAGCAGTCAAATGTTGACACAGCCAGTCTGTCTGGTCATCCCAGGACGTGCTCAGCACATGCTGCCCACAGCTCTGGTCTCACTCTGCCTTCTGGTTCCTCCCTTTAAAGCGGAGCTTTGGGCTTTCTGATGCCTGGCATAAATCTTTGCCCATATCAAAAGTTTGCTGGTCAAACCATTGCTGCTGGTTCTGGGAGATGCATGGATTTGGGCACCCAGCAATAAGAAAAAACAGCTGTATCAGCAGCAGTGCTGACACAGGCTGTGGAGCTGCTGCAGAGGAATTGAGAGAGCTGATGTGCTGGGAGGTTTTGTCTGGTGGGTGGAAGTACCCACCTATCACACTTACATGCTCTCCACTGATATTGCTCCTTTCCCCTGCCACATGCAGGGTGCTGCCAGGAGCAGATTATGGACAGAGGAATATAGTGGTACAGGGACGTGGAGCTACAGGGATCCAGATACGGATTAATCAGGTGCATTGGGTAGGATCAGTGGCCAGCTACCAGTGCCTGCCCTGGACAGCTTCAGGAGCCTCTGAATAATTGCAAAAGGCAGGCTCAGCCAGCATGGCAGCGCTCTGCTGGCTGTCCTGGCTCTCTGTGCTTTCCTGGAGCTGCTCAAGGGTGGCCTGTGGCTCCCTCTCTGCTCAGTGGGGGAGTGGGGAGTGAGGAAGGACTGAGGGAGTGTAAATTAAAACAGGAATTTCCTAGTTCAGCACTGCAGCGTGTCAGGGAATGTGCCTTGTCTAACTGCCCCTGGGGGGGCATCTTCGCTCCTTGCTGGGAGCACGGGTGTGATGGCCTCAGAATGCTCTCACAGCAGGGCTGGTCAAGGGCAGAGGTGAGTCACTGCATCCCAGCAAAAAATATGAGTCAGGGAAATCCTCTCTGAAATCTTCCAGAGAAGTGAGACTGTCTCTGCCTGCAGTCTTGGGGACTCCGTTTATATTTAGAGTGTCTGTGTAGTAATGAGTAGATGCATATATGAAATATATGTCTGATTACTTTCCTTCTGGCAGATGAAGTAAGGAAGGTAGTTGTGGCTCACTTGACTTTTAGGTCCTTGTGAGAAGGGGGGAGTCACTGGAAGAGTACCACCAGTAGCCACTGACTTCCCACGTCTAGTAGATGCAGAAAACCTTTGCTAGCTGGGTTTTTAACCTCAGTACATCCCATTTTACAATCTTGAGGGAAAAATAATTAAAGAGGTACAAAATAATGTTTTTTGAAAATTTCTACTTTAATTTAACCAGGAAATGATAGTGTTCCCAGAAAAATCCACCCTACAGCTTGTAGGATTGAGCAGCTGTCTGCACCTTGAGCAGTGCAGGGAGGATTTGTGAGTGTGCAAGAGAAGAAATGTGATGACAGAAGTCTCAGCTGTATTACCTGTGACTCACTCCCTGCTGGATTCACCACATCCTCACCACTCCTAGCACACTTCATTTCAAACTCTTTAACACAGCACAGCTGATTCACTCTTTGGGTTTTCTCTGCTCTCTTTGTTGCCTAGTTTTGTGTGCCGTGTTTGATTTTGGCTGGATTTTGTTTTGCTTCCTGCTATTTGTGCCCCCTGTCATGGGAAGGAAGATTGTGTTCCAATCCTTGGTGCTTCTGTCTCAGAGCTCTAATTGACATGAAGGGCTGCAGCAGATGGAAGTCAGCCTTGTTGAAGGGATCTGGCCAGCACAAACAGAGCCAGAAATCAGGGACAGGTAACCCCCAGCCAGCACTGTGTCCTCTGATCTCACTGATGTTTTTGTGTGCTATAGGTACACTTCCTACAGGTGTGTTCCAGCAAACTGCTTTACATTTTCCTCTGTGTTCATTGCACAGTGCCAGTTCATTGGGCTGCAGCACAGGAGTGCTTTGCTCAGCCAGCACCTGGGGACTGCTCACCTGATCTCACTTTACCACCGCACTTAATTTGGTGTTTGGAAGGATGCTAAAAGGCTAACTTTGTCAGCCACCTTCTAATGAATTTTGTGGAAAAGGCTAGGCTACGGGGGATTGCCACCTCAGTGGTGTTTGTCTTTATTTGTACAATGTTAATTTTGGTTTGCCACAGTCTTGACACTGCTGCTGCTTTCACACAGTGTGACTTCATTGAGTGCAGTAGGGAATAACACCAAGTACAGATGTGGAAGAAATACAACACTGTTAAACCTCTAAAGCAATGGTAAAAACAGCTTTAGCCCAGTAAATCAATAATTTGATAATTACTGTGAGCTAGCTGACCTCTGTTTAAAATACAGGAATAGCAGGGAACATGTCCCTAATAGCAATAAATTCAGTAGTTTGCTGTAGTTTTTTACCTGGTGTGATGTGAACACTGGGATGGCAAGGCAAAATGTGGAACAATACACAAAACTGAGGGGAAAAGTTTAAAAAAATCCACTTCCTTTTTCTTGGCTCAACAGCTTGTTTGTCCAATAAAAATGTAAATCTTCTCCAAGCTTTCAGAATTGTAGAACATTATTGTATTTGCTGTAATGGCAAAGGTAGCCCTGCCTGGACATCACTTTAAAATAGATGATTCTTGTAAAACCTCTGGTGCAAATATAATTCAGATCGAATTTAGTACACAAGCCTGGAAGCCACTACTGTATCTCATAAACCTTTACCCAATAATGGTGACACTTTTGTACTTTTTATCTTTGAATCTCAGTCAAAAACTTAAATAATAATGAAATACTTTTGCTATTTCTAAAGTTTGGTGATCATCACTGGAAATCTTAAATGTATAAATATATCCTTGGAAGTGACTGCAGGAGACCCTACAGGTTGGTTCCTGGGCAGTGCTGCACTTGTAAAAGGCAGCAAAGAAAGCAAAGAGAAAAGAAACATTGAAAAAATAGTGAGGGATGGAGTCTTTCTGGGGCAACAAACCATTAGCAGAATAGTGGGGCCTTATTTCCGAGCTGCTCAAAGATCTTGATTTTGTCTCACAGGTAAAAGAAATCACTTGAGTTATTGGTGGTGTGAGTAGCATTTCCAAAAGTTACAGCAGAAATCTTATCAATGGTCTTCTTTTTGCCATTGCTTTAATCTGTGTCTGCAACCCAGTGTCATTTCCTAAAACATCCCTGATGATCTGCAGAGAAGTGTGGGCATCATGGTTCTTCACCAGCTGCTTCACCAGGCATCAGCCTGACTCTGCATCCCCAAAATGTCACCCTGGCTCTGCAGGTGGCTCTTGGCAGGGACAATGTATGATAAACATAAATATTTGCTGTAAACATGCAAGAATAAAAGTTAGGAGGCACAATTCCTTCCTTTATTTCCTTACACCTACATTTCCTCTATACCCACTGCTGCCTGGAACCAGGGCTGGAGGGAAAATGGGATTCCCTGAGATGTATAAAATAGCACTGAACACCAGAATTGCTTCCTTGCAGCACACAGCAGCTACAGTGTGGTTATAAAATATTTCTACTCTCAAATGCCTTCATTTTTCTTTGAACTAATTTTGCACTGCTCAATAGCAATATGTAAGGCAATACAGAATCACATAGATTTCTATTTGCCAGTATCTTTGTAATCCTTCAGCTATGGATGCTATGTTTTAAGCCATTCTGGTAAAAGAAAATATAGGTAAATATGTTAAGGTAAATATGTTAAGGTAAATATTAAGGTAAATATAAAATTTTAAGCTAAAGCCTCCATAAGAAATTATTCAAACTATGTAATCTCTTATTTTTCATGCTCTCAGCACCATTTCAAATGTCCTTTGATTTCACAAAATGTTTGTTAGTAGGAACAAAAGTCATAATAAAAGGTACATAAAATGTGTTATAGTTTAGAGAAATTAGGTTTGAAAACATTTCTTTTGCTTTTGCAACCTTGTCTATAAATCCTCCATGATTTTCTCTTTTGTAGATACCTAATCAATCACAGCATCAAGCACTGAATAGGGAAAAATATACCCCCAAAACAAATTATGAAAGAAACTTGGCTCTTTCACCCTTACAGGCTATTTTTAAGTATGAAAAATTGCAGCAGCTAGACTTTTCTAGAATCTACTATGTCTCCTGTATTTGATGCCTTTTCTCTGCATAGTAATGTGTCTTTAAAAAAACCCACTGATATATGTTACAAGGAGTGTATCTCTTTCACTGAGACAGAACATTTTAATTTCCCGACACCTTTTAGTGATTGCTTCAATTTCCGAAGATTTTGATAAAAATCATGTGGTTTTA
The DNA here is from genome assembly GCF_028018845.1 of Melospiza georgiana. Lineage (NCBI taxonomy): Eukaryota > Metazoa > Chordata > Aves > Passeriformes > Passerellidae > Melospiza > Melospiza georgiana. Next base: position 73,771,899 of record NC_080434.1, read on the forward strand.
GAGTATCAGGATTGAATACCCTGCTCCAGCAGCAATTTAATGAAATGTTGTAGTTTCACAGCGTTTCATTTGACATAACCTAGCTCAGAGGTCTAATAAATGCAGTGTGATAAATGTTGGAGCTACGATTGTAAAAATATACTAGTAATTGGGTTAATATGCCTTAAAATACTGCCCATCAGTTATCTTTCTTCTTGCAGTTATGTGGCTTGCACTGTAAAGACTAAGCAATGCAGTTTACCCTTTTCTCCCCTGCTATCTCATTTTCTCTCCTGCTTTTGTAAGTGTTCCCTTTTTTAAGCATTTGATTATAGCAAGCTGTAGGTATTCTCCTTCAAGTGGCAAATTCTTCTTAGCCTGGAACCTTTTTCTGGCTCCTCATGGTTTTCAGTGTTACCTGGAAGGAATTTAATATAAGGCTGATGCTTCAGAATAAAAAAGAAGTGTAAATAAGCATGCAGAATACATCAGGAGATGCAAAGGTGGGTTTTGACAAGTGTTATTTTCCTTTAGTATATCAGATGTGATTAAGAAATAAATAACAGAGGTATCAGTGTTATGGGATTAGAACCAGGAAAATATTTTGACTTTCTAATTTTCAGTTGTGTGTGTGTGTGTGTGTGTGTGTGTTTTATCACTACACTGCCACAGGACAGAAACCCTTCTGCTATGCTTTAGGAGAGAGATTCAGAACTTCTATTCAGCTAAATTCTGATGTTTGTTGTGTTTCCCCAGACTGGAAATAGTCCTGCTAACTTTCAGCATGTAGATTAGGATTTCAGTGACAACTAATTAATTTACAATGATTACTCCAAGCAAGAGGCAAATACCTACACCTCCTGCAGGACTCCAAAATCCTTTGTTAGTCTTTGAAAATAGCTGAAAATAGCTGTCAGAAGCTGTAGCTGAAATATCACCACATGGAACTGCTGCCTCTGGGGAGGTGTGTATGTGTGTCATTACTCACTGGCCCCACAGAACTGATATGAATAATACCATACATAGAATTTTGCTGTACATTCATTGCAGGTGACTGTGGATGCATGACTGTGGGTGCAGGGTGTGATGCAAACAGTGCACAAGACAGGGCAGATATGGAGGAGCATTCTGTTTCTTCCATAACATCCAGCCTGGAAGGAAGAGTGAAGATGAGGGAGCAGAGCCAGCAGTGAGACAGTGCCTGCCCCACTCTATGAGAGCACAGGTGAGGGGAAGGAGAGGCTTCTGAGGCCATGAGAAGACACTGGGAGCCATTTGACAGGATAACCACGAGCTCTGACAGGGCAGAAGAAATTCTGGCTGCACTCTGCACACGCTGGGGGCTCCCATCGAATGGCCAAAGATTAAGGAGCCATGAAATAGCTGTGGGGATGGGCTCAGTCCCTGTGTTCCAGCAGTTCACACATTTCTTTCCCCTGCTGCCTCAGGTGAGTCCCAGTGGCCGGTGACCTCCAAGGTCTAACACCAAGCAATAACTTAGTCTAGGGCCTGCACTTGAAATACTTGGTGGCCGTGTGAGAATAGCCACATAAATCTGTCCTTGCCATGATTTACACAGCTTTCCTACCCAGGGAGAAGTAAATGGCTTTTAAAGTTCCCTCTTCTTACATACACGTGTCACTGCCATATTTTCTGGAAAAATCCCTTCACTGGGATTTCTCTCCTGGGAAGCTGAGAAGCCTCAGAGAAAAAGGAAAACAATATTATCTCATTTGCTTCTCCTGTGTTTTGCTGCTTGGGAATGTGGTTGGAGATTGTTTAGCCAACAGGTGAATTGTTTTACTTAATGGCCAATCACGGTCCAGCTGTGTCAGACTCTGAGAAGAAAGTCAGATTTTCATTATTATCTTGTTAAGCCTTCTGTAAGTATCCTTTCTCTATTCTTTAGTATAGTTTAGTATAGCATCATATCATATCATATCATATCACATCATATCATATCATATCATAATAAATGAGCCTTCTAAGAACATGTAGTCAGATTCACCTTTCCTTCCAACGATGTGGACCCCAGAAAATACCACACACAAGCCAAAAACTAGCACTGCTGTAATATGAAAGTGGACAAGATCCAATACTGAATGGTAGCTCAGCATGTGGATAATGCAAAATTACAGCTCCAGATGCAGTGCAGGGTACAAGAGAGATGTGTCATTGAGAATTTTGCCTCCAGCTGTCCCTCCACATTAATAAGAAAATACTTTTTCTTCCTTTAAAGCAGACTTTAAAAGCTTAATATAGTAATATTGCTGTTGCCCCTATTAAGAGTTTGCAACTGGGCATTTGGACCAATGTAGTCAAATTAGTGGATAGTCCAGAAAGTCCAATAGAAAAAAAAAAAGTGTTTCTTAACTCAAATTCCAGAGTTAGTCAGAAACTCTAGGCAGTCAACATGAGAGAGAGCTCATCCATGGCTGTGGAGTTATGCCTGATGCTTTTCTAATAAGAATGATAGAAATGACACACTTGAGTGCTTAAAATTAGTCTTTTCCATTTACACTGTGTCACATCTATCTTCAAGGATGGCTTTTTCCTCACTTAACTCAGCTATTTGACTGAGACTCTTGTCTTTGCTAGGCAGCCAAACCTTCAGTATGGTCACAGGAAAATTCAGCGTACCCTGTCCCAGCATTGCTCTGCAACAGGCAGGAGCAATCACAGAATCACTTAAAGTGGAAAAGACCATCAAATATCATCAGGTCCTACTGGTAACCCAGCACTGTCAAGTCCATCACTAAGCCATGTCCCCAAGTGCCACATTTACATGTCTTTTAAATGCCAAATGCCTCCAGGGATGGTGACTCCACCACTGCTCTGGGCAGCCTGTTCCAATGCTTCACAACACCTTCAGTGGAGAATTTTTTCCCTCCTAACCAATCTAAACTTCCCCTGGTGCAACTTGAGGCCATTTCCTCTGTCCTAGCATTTGCTACTTGGGACATTAACTTCCATGGTCCACAGATACAATCTTTACAAAGTAAAAATAGGCAGAGATGAACCTATTGTGCTTTGTCACAGTAGTCACACACATATCCTGCACCAGCACAGTGCTTGTGGCAGACTCACGATTTATCGTTAACTGGAAGTGAGTTCAGAACCATTGTGGAGGTTCCTTGGACAAAGGAGTCTGTGAGGACATCCGTGCATTAGGAGTTGTGACAGGGAGTTTTTCTGGGATGGCCATGCAGGTCATTCCTGCCTATCCCATCATTTCAGCAGGAGTGTGCAGCTTGCTCATGTGGAAACTCTGGGTAGTAATAAGGTGAGGCAGCCCTGGCTGGAAGTTCCAGCCCATCATGGCTGCACACAAGGAGTAAAGCAGAAAATGGGTAGGGTAGGGCTGGAAATGACATGACATGGTGTGAGAAACAACTGTTCACTTTGAAAATTTAAAAAGGTTTATTAAATCTCAACAAAAATACAACAAAAGGACTACATAAGGAAAAAGCTGCAGTGCTGGGAACTGCCCCTTGTGCATACCACATGGCTGGTTCATCTTCAAGCTGGATGCTCAGTGTTTTATACCCCTGGGGGCTGCATCAGCCAGCCCTGGCCCTTCCCAAAGTCTGTCAGTCAGCTCTTCTGTGCCATTTATCAGTGCAAACTGCCTTCTTGTACCTGGATTGGAGATCAGGGGTCACCATGCCTCACCCCCTGAGCACCCCCAAGCTTTTCCATTCCCACCTGCCCCAGGTAAGGGACACCTGTGCAGCCTCTTTGTACCTGTCCTGGACAGCCCAGGCTGTCTGATGGCAACAATACAGGGGAAAAGGGAACTGTGGGGAGAACAGAGGACATCTAAATTAAAATAACATACCTATACATTACTAAAGCTTTTATTAATATTCACACAATAGTTATCCCTTAATTGCGAGAGCCAATCATCTCATTATCCATCTATAACAGTGGCATGGCATGGCCAGACTGTTGGACCCCAGGGGAAAGGCCACGCTTCCATCTCCTGGTGCTTCTGCCCCAGATGCCCAAAGGCAGCCAGGCTGGGAAGGCCTAGGAAGCCTCTCCCAGCTCTCATTCCAAGCTCTCTCCAGAGCCTTCCTTGGGCTCTGGAGCCCGCCTCCCTCTGCTGTCTCGCAGCCTGGAAGCACATTTACATTTCCTGAATAGGGCAATTAGTGCACACTCCTATCCCCGTGTCACTCGCACCTGGTCTCCGACACTGTGCCTCATCAGCACTAATGGCCCGGCCTTAGTGGTTATTAAAGCATTTGGTCTGCTTTACCAGTGGCTATTATTGGTCATTGTTTGTACCCCCTGACCCACCCTGGCTGCCAGGAGCCCCCTCTGCCTTTCCCCAGCACCGAGCTCCACGTTAATAGCCCAGTTTAATGCCAGAACCTCTGAGCACATAAATAAAACCAGACAGGCCCTACCTGTATTTTATATGGCTAATAAGAGATGAATACATGCTTTTGTGATTATGATTAATGCTGCTGTTTATTATTTTTATTGCTGTAGTGGTTTGAATATCGCTGTCCCGTCCTATCTAAGTGCAGTAAAAATCCATTGGAAAAAGATGGTTTCTGTTCAGGCAGATGATACCCCAGACCAGGAGAGCGCTGAGGATCTGGAACAGCTTTTTTCCTGGGCAAACAAGCATCAAGAAAACCTAAGGAGTTTTAAGGGTGAGTTCCAGAAGTTTGTCAGGTTGTATAGCAGGCCTATGTGGGCTTGGTTATGGTGACTCCAGAGATCACTTTTAGCTCCATGTGCTTATGTTCTCCTGGGCAGGAACCACTCTATTTCGTGCTAATCCTGTGTTAGAACCCTTGTGGCTGCTGTATTACATAAGAATGTGCTGTGTTAAACTTAAATAGTTTTGATATTACACCTCATTCACTCTGCTCTGCTCTGCCAGACAGTGCGATCCCTGAAGGGACAAGATCCAGGCACATATGGGTAAGAACAGCAGGAATTCACCTTCATTTTAGTACATGTAAGAGGTAAAGACACACCTGCAAATTTTCTTTCAGCCTCAACCCAATCGTGAAGCAAATTTTTAGACAAGTTCAGCTGAAAACAGCTTTGTTCTTCCCAAGTGCATTTGGTCTGCTTTACCAGTGCACCTGGAAAATCTCCTCCTGTGCTGTCCACTGCTGTGAATGTGGGACCACAGGAGGAGTCCAGCCCTCTGAGGCTGTTGAAATGACATGACTGAAGTTGGTTAAGCAGCTCATCTTCTCAAGACCTTTCTGGAAGGGACCTGCCTTTCCTGAAATTTATGCTGCTGTTAATGTAAATTATCCAAATTCCTTGTCCATTTTCCAAGGTCCAGCTCACTGCTCCACCCAGTGCCCCAGCGACAATTAAGCCTTATGTTAAGGGCTTCTTAAAGTCTTTCCTCTAAACTGTGTTCCAGGATTTGTGGATGGCCCTTATGTTGATTTGGATTTTACCTTGAATGAGTAATGTTATCTGTATTATAGCTGTCACAGATGAAAAAACAACTTCTACAGATGAGTGAATCCATTTGTTGGTTTATGGATCCCAAATCCTCCAGGGCAACAAATCCATCTGTCATCTCGGAATGCTTGTGTTTTATTTGGTGCTGTGAGTCAGCTGACAGGTATTAAAATGCACATGGAAGTGGACAGATTTTTGCTGACTTCCCTGCAGAGGAGGCCCGTGGGTATTTTTATTCCAGCACATGCAATGAAATAACATAAAGTCAGGAAATCCATTCCTAGGGGATAGTACAGATTGTCTGAGCTAGAAAGACATCGATATTTGGTCCGTGGGCCTTTGACCTAACCGTCTGCCTACGTCACCTTAGCCCACTGCTTGCTCCCTTTTCCTTGCTGCTCTATTCTTTCCAGATGAGTGCAGTTCAGGAAAACTGCATTTTGTGTTTCCTTTGTTCCCCTTCTTCTCTCCTTTCTTGTTCTTTGCATTTACTGCTCCATTCTCAGCTCCTTGTTTATGCCCAGGTACCTCAGGAGGAGCTAAACAAAAAGTTGCTGGTTAAAAACGAACTAGGGAAGACCAGTTTTAGTTATGTGGGAATTTCTTTCTTGGTGGTGTTTTCAACCAAGAGGAGTCCAATTTCTAGCATCCATTTCGCCAAAATGTGCTAACTGGGAATTAAACTCTGCCCTTTACATGAGTAGAAGTGAAGTTGTTTCCATGGGGCTTTAGGCGCCTACCTGAACTGGTTGCCATTCCAGAACCCTTCCTGTGATATCTCCAGGTGCTGAATCAAAGCAGTTTAACTTGCTTCTTGCTCTGCATCACTGGAGGGAGCCAGAGGAGGAGTCTGCTTCTCTCCACTTACTAAAAAGAAAGCCCAGTTAACAAAGTGAAGTATCTAAATTTGGGGTGAATTATCCCGGTTTGATTGGCCCACACACACAAACCAGCTCACCTCAGCTGCACTGCCTACAGTGAAAGCAAACTAAAGCACAATTGGTAAAAAGTTAAGAGCCCAGAGTGGCCAAGGTTTGAGGAGAAATCTGCAAGATTTGTTATAAATCTCTGCTGCATCATGTCTGCTTGGGTGTTACCCCAGGTCAATGCCTGGTGTCCTGCAGAAACAGATGGACAGAGGATTGCCTTCCTACAGAGCTAAGTTAACCCACAGCCAGGCAGGGACTGTGCATGCCCTTAATAAATCCAGCTGCCACAAAGACTGGCCTTTCCAGACCTTCTGTTTGTATTACTTTACCAGTTACTGTCCTTTGATGACTGAATTTTGAGAAGGAGAAAGGCCCAAATGACCAATTCAGAGATTTGCCCTTCTTTGCTGACCTTTAAACCCAAACCTGATACCCCCACCTTAGGAACAAAGGTTCTCCCTCCTGTTGTAGAATCCATCTCATCCCAACTTCCCTGCATTTGCAGCCTCCTTATTACTGCTGGTCATTTTTTGAACAAAGCATGCATTCTGGTAAATGGCAATTGCTCAAACATAAGCAGCTTTAAAGGCAAGAAGTAACCCTTCCAGTCTCTGGATGAAGGATGATTTGAAATGAATTGATGTGTTCTGACTGGTGAGTCAGAATAATTCAGTTCCCCCTGCCCACCCCTGCAGTGTTAAACCAAGTCAATTTTTTCAAACCATATTTGATATCTTATTGTTTATTTTCGGTCAGCAGACAGCAATTTTCAAGAACTGCTCTTGATATACAGCTCAGATATCTTACAGGTCACATGTCATTCAAGAAAGGTCAATGATTCATTTAAAGTTTCATCATTCTTCACATAAACAGGCAAACAGCATTTCATTCACAGTGCAGAATTTGTGGGGGTGATAGGCCCCTGTAGTAACAAAGTCTATGGAGTCTTTTTCCCTGCCTAAGAAAGAGGGAATTCACATTATTATCATTACCTTATAATATAGCTTGGATGCACTCCCAATGAAAGCATGTGCACCTAAACAGATTTTCATTTAGGGTCAATTCAAAGGAGTTTTTTAGATCTGCTCCTTGCCCTGATTTTTTCACATCATTTGTGGGGAAAAAAAAGAAGAATATTAACTGATTATACCTACCTGGCTTATTCAGTCAGAATACCTAGAGAGAAATTTTACAATTGAGCAAGAGTGACATATACACCATCAGCAATTTAGAATTTAATCAAGATTTTTTCTGTTGTTGATTCCTTTAGAAACTGTACTTTCAGTAGAAAATGCAGATTTAAAAAACAACTTTCTTATATCCAAGCAATAATACCTGATTTAATTAAACCTGAAAGACTTTTAAGAAATAAGATGTAGTTTTCATAGGGTAAGTGATCTATTTTCTATTTCCTGTCTGTGCTGTCCTCAGTATAGCGTTTCAAGCTAGTTAATTCACTGAGTGCCCTTCATGAAATAAGTAACAATGCCAGCTTCTCAGTCTGGGTCCAAATGAACCTGCCTAACCATCACCTTAAACCATTTTAATTGGTATTTTAGAAGCAAGTTTCTTATCAGGAGTGAGAAAGCAGATCTAAATAAAAAAGTAATAAAATTAAAGGTAGTTTTAAAAAAACATTGCTGACTACTGATGTCATTCCAGTACCATTAAAGATCTCCAGATGCAGAATTGGAGCATGACATTCATCTGCTTTATCTGGGGCTTTTGGCACCAATGAGACTTTACAGGGAGTGTAATTCTTGCACATCAGTGCATTGGTAGGCACCCACTGCATCTTCTGGAGTCTGAGTACTTCTCAGCTTCTTGCTCCCCACCACCTGTGATCCTTCACCCCAATGCAATCTCTTGAAGGCAAGATAGGAGGTGAGAAAGTTTTGCAAACTACCTCCTCTCTCTCTTTAGCTGTTATATTTCTGCACAAATCTGGTGGTTAGTGCCTGCAGATTAGTGAGGCTGCTCTCAGCTGCAGAGGTTTCACCGTGCTCTGCACCAGCTGATTGCAAAGCAGAAGTGTGAGCAGCAGGAGTTACTCAAGTGTTCAAAGACCTTGGCCCTGAACTGCTCATGCTGACAGTACAGAAGAGGAGTTAGCAGTAGCAGTCAAATTTTCCAAATTGTACAGTAAGCAAGGCTTTCCAGTGAGAATAAGGAGTCATTCCCATTGAGACATGCTGAATCTTCCAGCCTGTGGTGCAAAAACTTGAATTAATGTTTTTATTCTTGCCAGTGTTTACATTATGGAACCAGATTATTGCTTGAAACTCTCCACATCTCAGTTTTTCAAGTGATGTGTGCAAGGGAATAGTATCACATCACAAATTTACTGTTTTGGTGTTGGATTCCTTAATCTACTTGGAAGCCAGACACTTCTGAGGTATCATTGATGTTTGCCATCACATGCAAAAATTGCTATCACATTGATATTTGCCATCACATGTGTGTGCTCACGGAAAGGCAATTGCAGACACTAACAGTAAGGTCTTGTCCCTGGAAGTTTTCTGAGCTAGCTGTGAACATCTAAAGGGGAATAATAACTGGAGAATCTTTCCCTTGACTCATTGTGATGGGTTTCATCCCTAAGGAGTAGGGCTGACCTGTCTCCCATGACAGCCCTGGGACAAGCCTGATGGGGGCTCATTTCTTGGTTATTGGGGTTCCTCAACTTGTCCTTATACCTCTGTGCTCCTTTTTGTGTGTGTGGAAATGAGCCTTTCACATAACATAACACACAGGTGCAGTGCAATTCCTGCAGCAGAGTAACATTTATCTCCCTGCATATGCTCACAAATTGTTTAATTCAAAAGGAGATAAAGCTTACTTTCCCTTTGGCAATTATCTGGCTCAACCCATGTGTGAACTTCATTTGAGGAGGAAGGAGCTTCTCCATTCATACTGGAAAGGCTTGGCAGGATAGGCCCTGTTTGCATTTTGCAACCTGACAGTGAAAATGACTTTGCTAACTAGGAGCAGAATGAATGTGATAGATTGAACATAACACAGCAAAACATTTACACTTCATGAAAATGAAATGAATGAAAACGCTTTGAAATAAGGCTTCTGTTTTTCAAATAGTTCATTTTAATTTTCAAAGCCAAAGCAAATTCTTCTTTGACATTCCTATTACCTGGGAAGGAAGACAGCTTGTTGGGCAACTTGTCTTGAGGTAGGAAACCTCCTTCTTGACCTGTCATGGCTCTTTGCAAGACCTCAGTGCACCACTGAGTGTCTTGTGGGCAGAATCTTCTATCTGAAGGGTTATAGCTATATGTGCATAGATGATTTACAACAAATTTTGCAAAATTGGATTGTTGACATTTTCCCACTGTTCAGTTTTACAGCAGTATTAAGGATGCACCACAGACTGCATTAAGGAGGTTGTTATCTAGTAGAGCGTGGAAATACATGAAACTTTTGGCAGATGAAAAGCAAATAATACAGCATTCATTCATTATCAGGAAAAAAACCCACCCAAACAAAACCACAACAAAATAAACCAGACAAAAAAGTCAAAATTGTGTTGGGGACTGTGATGTAGGAAGAAGTTTTCTGTGCTAAATTACTTCAAACCCTCTGGGATTGTAGTTGTGCTCTTGAACTTTTTTTTTCTTTTACCTCTTGCTTTATTCTGACTCGTGGGTTGTGCTGAGCAGGTCAGAAGGAAAGCCACATGTTAATCATTCCCACAAACATCAGCAAGGACAAGGACATTCACCCATCCCATGGTGGAGTATGGAGCCTCACCATAGCCCCTCCTGCCCCTGCCCGTCCAAAGAAAATGAAATATAACATTGGCTTAGCACCTTTCTGAAGGATTTGCCCTCAATACCATTGTGTTCCCTCTGAATGTGAATTTACCTGGTTTTTAGCATTTACAGTCAATGATAAAAAACCAGAATACATATCTGAGAGCATTAAGGTGTTTTTCTTTGGCCATTCTAGGTGGTCTCAGCAGGACTCTGTCCTCATTCTTCTGCCTCAGCAAAACAAGCAGACCCTGAGTGAAGCTAAAATGTTCACTGCTAGAAATATTTCCTTGTAACTCTTTTTAGAATTCAAACTAAACAGAAACCAGTAGCTGGGATCCTTAAATTTGATGCCATATCATAGAACTCCCTCTCTATTCTTTCACTCTCCTTTTACTTTTCTACATCCTGTAATCCAGCAGGCCTAGGCACAAAACCAGGAAACCCAAAAAGCATTTGCTGCCAGCTATAGCTCTTGTCTGGGATGAAAAACTGAAACTGCCTTGCTCTTGAGGGAGGATCTTTTAGTATTTTCTCTTTTAAAAATATTGATCTGGATGTAGCAGTGCTCACTGTCTGTGGGGATGGAGAATATGGAGGTGAGGGGATGTGCTCATGTCCAGCTGCAGCATCAGAGTAACCAAGGGTCTGACCTAAAGCGGGAAAAACATCCTGGTGAACGCAAGAGAAAAGTCAAACAGGGCATCACCACCTGACCTCTGTGTTCAGAGGGTGGATTTATCACTCCCACCAAATTTTAATAAAGCAGTAAATTACAGCCCTCTTAGATAAGCACTTAGAGGCTGGATCTGAAATGACAATACAGGATTGAAGGGCTTCCTGGGCCTTGTTATTGATCCATGTGCTGGCCAGTCAGTCAGGAGTCATTTCCAGGACCCGGTTCGTTAAGCTTTGAATTTGCATCTGCACCCTGAACGTGTGTGTGTATTTCTGTTTGTACAAATTGAGCAACAATGCAAATGAGCACACACTGCACTTACAGATCAGGTTTAATGGGCTTTTAAAACAATTCAATTGTTCACTTGAATTTTGCACTGAGGACCGTGCACAGAACATGTGACTGTTGTGCACCATCATTAGAAGGATGCACTTGATTAGTGAGAAATTTCAATTAAACTCATGTTTCACATCAGATGGCAATTAATGAAGCCTACAAACAACACACAAAAGGATGTTTGTGTGTTAACAAACTCCTCCTGGTTTTTGATGGAGCTATTTTGAGTGTACCACTAATAGAGTTTAAATTGGTTTTTATTGCCAACTTTGCTTTTTTTTTTTTTTTTTCAGTTCAGATCCAATTGAAAAGCAAAGGAAAAAGTGAAGTTGAGTTTCTTCATTTGCCATCAAGCTGAAGTGAGGTGAGAGGAAACAGAAGGGGCACTGTGCAAGCTAAAGTCTAAAGAAAGATTTTCTTTGCTCTCTCTTCTTTTCAGTTTAGGGCCTAATAATAAAAGAAGTATGAGCAAATATTTCCTCTGCTCACTGGTGTTATTCCTCCAATGATGGATATTTTTTGGCAACCAGTCACTGGGTAGCAGCATGCATCATTTGAAATTGTTGCTAAAACTTATTATACTCACACAAAGTAAACTCTTATAATTAGCCGAGTTCTTAAGATTAGTGCTGGTGTAAAGGAGAGCAGAATTTGGCCCATAATAGGTCAAATGTGTTCCCTGTCAGCACAGATGAATAAGGATGAAGCTAGAATCTCTTGTCAGGTTTTTGTTATACATCAGGTGTAACTACAGGCAACACACAAACAGTGAGCAGCACCTATATTTAATTTTCTTGGCTCTGAGAGTCTCTGAAAGTTCTTATAACAAGACTTTGCTTTATATTGCTCATAATTTTTTTGAATGTGACCTGGTCTAGGGGAAAATTTCCATGCTAGATGTTTCTGCTGGCTGTACATTTTGGGAACATTTGAGCTAAAATAGTTGAAGTGCTTCTGAGTGTGAAATTATGGGAAAATATACTGTGTTGCATGTAGGAAAATGTTCCTTTTTAGTAGTTTAGCGGGGAGATGTACCTCCACTAAGGTTTAAAGCACAAGACTGAAAATTAAGTGAGGTCTGCTCTGCTTTCATCAGAAAAATATGGCTACAATATAAGAATTTTTGTGGGCCAGTAGAAACTCCATAGATGAAGATACTCAGCAATTTTTGCTATAAAGGGCAAGGTCCTTTTTGAAACTGTGGGGTAGGAGTAGGACATTGCTAGCAATTTCTTCCAGCTGTGCTGGAGCAAGGTCTGATGGATTTTCCCTCCAGTACAATACATGGCCTCAAGTCAGTTGAGCTGAGGATGCTGAGGGAAGCCTAGGAGCCATTGTGGTGATTTGTCCCCACAGGAGCTGGAAGGCACACGCTGATGGCGCAGGGCCTCAGGAAGGGAAGCAGTGATGATGTGCCAGGCTGGAGGATTCTCTTGCTGCCCTGGGATTGCATGTTGTGCTGCTGCTCAGTCCCATCTGTGCCGGGCACCAAAGCACCCACACGAGGGATGGCAGCCACCCCCTCTGCTCCGCAGCACCCGCAGGACCCTGCCAGTGCCAACACCTGTGCTGAGGTTTGAGCAGCTGAGAACAGCTCTGACACCTGTAGGTGGGACGGTAATGGATGTCCTCAGACTGGGTCTTGGTTTAGGCGAGTGGAGATGGGAAATTGGCAAGGAGAATGTGGTAGGAGGACACCCTTTTATTTCTGCTCCAGATCAAATTCCCCTCAAACTTCCTCTTCAGCAGGTAGAAGAATCACTGGCCTTGTATATATTCAAACAACCCAAATTAGAGGCAAGCAGGATGACAATTCTTCCCTAAGGATGGGATGAGGATAATGTGCAGTAAACTAATCACCGGGTCGCTCACAGAATGATGACAATAAAACCCAATATTGACCAGCTGCTCCCTTTGTGCTGAAAGAGGCAGGGCTGCTGGGGAAGAAATGAGACCATTACCACAGACAGAGTCATGATGTGCTGGTGACCAGGACAAGTTGGCTTTGGCCTTTCCTAAAGTTCAAGTGCAATTTTTCACCCTTTCATGTCCTGGTGTACACATGCAGACACAAGTATGTAGTCATGTGTGTTCACTGCAGAAACTGACATATTAGAGAATTCATTCTAATTGTAGCCATACAGATAAAATGAGACTGTCTATGCTACCAACACTTCCCAGTCAAAGACAGTTCTATAAAGAATTTCAAGGTTTGCCTTTAGGTTCAAAGATGTTTTCCTGTATGCAAAAAACAATATATGCTTTTGCATTTAGTAAAACCCTCACACTGCTAATAACCACAAGCAGAAATGTGTGTGGCTGCAGCACATTTCCCTAAGTGCTTTCAAATACGAAACCAATGCCCACACATTCATGGTGAACCAATGCCCCCCTCTCATAGCTGAGCTTCTGACCTCTGTGTTATGTTTGAATGCCCACACAGTTCCATTTGCCTAAATTTTTGGGCGGGTGGCTTAAAGATAATTAGTCTGTCATCACTATTGCTCTCTTCAAGAAAAGGTGCTTGAACATGCTTTGCTCCTCAGACATTTTCTCCCAGTGATCACAGAAAGCTGACTGGGCTTCAGGAAAAACAGAGAGGGGATACTAATCCAAAAGAATGAAAACATTAAATATAGTTAAAAGTCACTCTGTGTCCCAATTTATAAGGATGCTATTCTAAAGCAAAACTTTTAATTTAAAAAGAAAAAAATAATTCAATTAAAGCAGCTGCCTTCTTGTTTTAGTTCTGAGTTGCTTGAGCTCTTCACCAAATGCATGGAAGCCTACATATAAACCCAGATATGCACTGGCAGGGAAAGTTTTCAACAGTGTATTACACACAAGAGCAAGCAGCAGATTGCTCAAGATTGCCCCGACATCCTGGGCCAGTCCTGGAGCAGTAATATCTTCATGTTTGCTGTCAGGGCCCGTCACCCCAGCTGACCAGCAGGGACGCCAGGCAGCCCACATTACTCAATCAACTTTAAGTGTTATAAATACTGAGCTCCATAAAAAAGTACAATGTAATGATGACTTAAACAAACCCAATTCATCATCCCAGCCGCACACATATCATTTCCCTCAGGGTGACCAACCAAGCAGCAGTGAATTCAACCCAGGCCGGATTCCGATTCCATTTCTCTTCATCAATTTGACTTTTGGGTTTACCTCCCTCCAAAGGAAAAGAAAAAATATCCCCTTAAAAATGAATAAAAATCCCTCAAATCAAATACAGCTCAGCTGCTCGAGTCCCCTTTTTGTTGTTGTTGTACTCGTGTCCGTGCATTTTGCCTCTAGTGATATAAAAGGAAACCCTTCCATTTAAAGGTCAAACGGGGGCCGTTTGTTTTAACCCAGTGAACCATGGCAATGGTATTCACATACATTATCTTTTGTCCTTCAACAGTTGTTAGACTTGTAGCCAGAGGGGAGGCTTGGCAGATTTGCTTGCACTGTTTTTTTATGATATAAAAAATACAAAATTTCTGCAGTTAAGTGTGCTTGATTGAGTAATATTCTGAAAATCAAATCAATACCAAATCTGATTTTCAGTCAACGGTAAGGCACATTCACCAGCACTATTAAAGTTTATTGGTTTCATTTATTTAGAGAGGAAAAGTAGAGATTCACAATTCAATATGGGCTGTTCCCTTTCCTGCCTCCATCCTCTCCAATGCCTCCCCTGGATTTTATGTTTTCCCCTTTGCTAATCACCAAAATGTCATGTAAAAACACAGCTAATTATTGTTCCACTTTTCAATTCCCATGACATCACCTCAAATTCCCTCTTCTTTTTATTACAAGTTTGCAATTACAGGATGGGCAACTCAGCAAAACTATATTAGAGAACTAGTATGATGTGCTGGTTAAAGCAAGGTTTCAGCTGCTTTCATTTCCACACAACTGTGGGAGCAAAGCAGTTTGCACAGTCTGGGATTAGTAATTTTTTGTCTTGAATTAGTGTGCATGCCTTTTCTGCTATTGAATCTGATGGTATTTTCTCCAAAGGTGGATGCATGTTACATCAGATTTTTTTTTTCTTTTCTTTTTTTTTTTTTTCAATAGGTACAGAAGAACAGTTTGCAAAGTTTAGATCATTTTCCATCCTGTGGAAAGTGGATGAAAAGAATATGGCAATCAGTGGGGCTGGAAATCTGTAGCTGGCATCAAAATTTGGCTATTGCCTCTGCTTGTGTCTGCAATAAAATCAAAATGATTGGGATGCTTCAGTACAAAGCTCCCTGTCCTGGAATTTGCTGCAGCATTTTTCTTTAGGCAAAAAGCTGACCTGAGCTGAAGCTGAACTGTTCCTGTGAAAATTTGGAAAGAATTAATACTTTCTGGCAAAAAAAAGTTTTAAAAATATTTATTTGTTAATGAACCTGGAAAAAAAATGCTGTTGACACATTTTTCCTCAAGGATCATAGAAACAAAATGATACAACGAGACAAAAATAAATATAAAACTGTGGAGGAAACTTAGCTATTCAAGTTTGTCATGAGAAATGCAGGGGAGAAATGCTATCTATCTTTTTCTATTTATTTGTAGAGGTACTACATTCTAATTTCCTTTAGATTAAATGCTTCATAGCTAGGCTGTTCTTTACTCTGCATCTACAGTTTTAACAGAAGATCAGATCCTGACTCTGTCATCATGCTTTCACTGAAAATAGTGTATATTTAGAGTGATACTGCAAATTGTTGCACTGTTTAGGTTTGTCAATGAGCTCTGGGTGTAAGGTGGGTGAGACACAGTTTGGGGATAAGTTTTTTTTTCAGGATGCAGGAATTTAAATAGAATTTAAATGGGATGTTCTCTCAGAGCCTGCACACTCCACTGACTTGTTTAGTCATATTTTTAATTTCTCTCTTGATACAAATGGATGCAAATCAAAGCACTGGCTGGGAGATTTTTGGATACCATATGAACTTCAAAAACCATTGCTCTGGTTACTTTTAACTGCTTAGACAATAAAAACACAGACAGAAATTACATCAGTGTAGTAGAGCTGTGGTAGAGATCTGAATTGTCCCCAGGCCTGAGGGAACCACAGAAATGATAATTTCTGAACTGGGAGGGTGAAAACCATAAACTTGTCAGGCAGGGCAGAGTTGCAATCCTGCTGGACACACAGCACTGCCCAGGAGTGCAGACATGGACTGCATCCTTTCCTTGCCAGGAGGGCCGAGCAGTCTGTAGGTATGTCCATCTCTTTATAGCCCTGTCCCACCAGCTCTCTCCCTTGGCTTTGTGCAGTGGTGGGTTCATTAAGACAGCAGGAGCTAAGATTACACTTAGCTGTAATTAAGATGTAAGATTACACAACTGGTCTTTATTGGAGAGCCAACATGGGCCTGTCCGAATGAATGAGGAATGTGACACTGCAGAAAACTCAATGCCAGTGTGATATCATTCCTGCCTTGTGGGGTGTGTGCAGCACTTCACCAGCTACATCTCGTAGCAAATACTCTTAAATGACTGTGTGCACCTTATGTAAACTTTGGCATTTACTCCATTTCAGGTTAAAGCTCAATGTCTTTGTTGTTGTGGCTAATAATTATCATAATGCCCAAATTCTGATGGGCATTGTTCCCACATCTCCTATTAAGATCTAGCACCAATTTTTGGATCCAACTATCAGGCTGAAAAAAATTTTCAGGAGAAAAGTCAGATTTTATCTCATAGAGGCCAAAATTTCTAACTGTTGAATAAGTTTGTGGGGCTTTTTAAATTGACCTTAGAATAAAAAATAAACTAAGTGGGATGAGATGTGCGTAGACAATGTCGTGTGTTTTTCTTTCATGCCATTTATTTTTCACTTTATCTAGATTTTCTTATTCCCTGAGTATCAGGTAACTCCCAGTGATTCTGTACGATCTGGTATATTCAATATATTCTCCCTTGAGGTGTGCACAGTGCAGTTTGCTCCAATATAACATTTTTAAGTGTTGCAAAAATGGGTGAGCTGATCTGGCAGGCTGCTCACTGTCTGACATCTCTGGCTGTGCTGCGTGACCCAGCTCTGTTTGCACAATTCCCCAGCTGATCTCCTCTCCAGGATTCTGCCCATCCATTCCTTTTGGTTATCAACCTCTGCTCAGCAAGGAGACAGACACACTGGAAAAATACTTTAAGAAGTCACATTTCCTGAGGCACTATCTCCAATGGGCCATTATTTGTTGTATTGCTGTATCCTTCACTCTGTTTCACCCTCTTGGACAAGCGAGTTTGCATGGGAAATAATTGTCTTGAAACCGGATCGTCCTTTACATTCTCTAATCCCCTATTTTTCATTTGCTTGGATACTGCAGAACTCTCCTTGCTGCACAGCTGATGTGTTTATTCTTTAAGAATGCTGATCTTCCCCAGATGTACACAGTACATGCATTACCATTTCGTCCTTCATCAGTTCTTGGACTCATAGCCAGAGGCAAAGATGTTAGGATTTGCTTGAGCTGAGCAATACAATATTTTTGTTCAGCTGTGAAGTTGATTAATAATTTGGAAATCAAATCAATATTTTCTGTGATTTTCATTACAGTGGGGTTTGCATACAAACCTTTTGTACTGGCATTCCCAGCCTGGGTAGGGAAACACAGTAAAACTAATGTGACAGATTTGGTGTCATTTTCTTTATGACATGGCAAAAATTAAGTGAAACTCCAAGGAGAAGCAGAAGGATGATAATTTTTGTTGTTTAAGTTCCTTGATAATTCTTGATTGTTAAAGCAGAAAAGGTCTGGAAAGCTTGCAGTTTGTAGTGGCAAGTATGAGGTAATTTACAGAATACAAAATTACTGACCCCCTTTTTATCAGACAGTTTGGATCCTTTAGACAGTCATATGAAAAATAAAGCTGCAAAATTCTGTGTCTTTTCATGGATAATGAAAGCTGATTTTCAGAGTCAATGAGTGCTCCAATTTTTCAGCAACACAGAAAAAATCCACCATGTAACTTTACCCTAGGAAGAAAATGTTTAAGAAGTGAGTACCAAACTTCATTGAAATTGGTGGGAAGATTAAAAATTTCAAGGCCTTGTAGTAAAGTCCTATATACCTAATTTAAGTTAAATATGATTGGAAGCTTTGCCTTGAAATTCTTGCTGTTTTTACACAGTGAACTTTCTCCAATGGCAGTGTCTTTCCAACCTTGAATCTGACAATAGCTCCCCAACACCAACCCAAGCTGGGACAGTCAATGTGGAAAATTCCTGCGGTTGAAAGTGTTGAATTTTTGTTCCTGTTGGCATCTGGTGTCTTCAGAAATGTGCTCTTTCTGGTACATCACAGTAAGCACCAGGGAAGCATTGCAATGTACCTTATGTAGTTGACACAGAGAGTTCGTGGCGCTCATTAAATCTCTCTGAAGGAGGCATGATTAGGATGCAAGATGCACAGTCAGCCTCTGACACAATTGACAATATTTACATCCAACTCTGATCTTATTTGACTTCTGTTTATATGGCATTCAGTGTAATTTAAGTCTACATTCAGGCTCCAAATGTATCAGATTACCAGAAATCTATTAAAAACAGTATCCAGTCTTTTGATTTTTCAGTCTGAACCTTAATGAATGTCCTATTTCCTCACTCATAGGTTTTCTGAGGTAGGATATGGAGTATAGGAATGAAACCTTCAGATTAAAAAAATGGAGGTGGAATTGGAGAAATAAGCCTAGAGCTGCCTCTACACCATGGTGTTACAACCTTCCACTTCCCACCCACTTCTGCAAAACTACATTTAAATATAGGATCTAAAAGTTTTACTACTAAAAACATGTTTCAGCTGTACTCCAGGCACATAAATTGGAACTTAATCTAAGGGATTAATTGAAGCTACACTATACTTCCTCCTGAAGACTTTGATTTGGAAGATTAGGTCTCTATACCTGTTGTTTATACAACATATGTGATTTTATGTAAAAGTATGCAAATTGCCCCTGTAGCTCAAAGGATGCTTTAAAAAACAGAGGGAGTCCAGGGCAATCAATAAAATCCATTTCCAGAGTGGTCCTGAACCCAGCCATGAACAACAACATCATCATGCAGGTCAGTATCACTTAGTCACTGATAAAACCTTTCAAGAAACAGAATTCAAACTAAGTTTATCAGGATTGGGCTGAGGTAATTCAGCAGCCCAAGATGCTCAATTTTACTTCTTTTAGTGAAATCGCAGCCTGCTGAAATGAATACTCACCTGTCTCCAGACACTTCAGGAGCCAGAGCTAAGGACAGAATGGCAGCATTTCAGATATTGCTTCCTTATACACACTGAGATGGAGCTCAGGCAAGGCCTTGCTTAATAACTTTGTTCCATAATATTCCACTGGATCCCTAAAACTAGTTCCAGATATCTGCCCATGGTCAGCCATCTCTGTCTTGGCCAGGAGGCCCATCCATTGTCAGCTGGCCTTTTCTTTTATCCCGTTGCCTCTTTTGCTGGAGCAGTGACATCAGTCTCACCCACCTGACACTGCTTACCTGAAAAGCTGCAGTCTTATGTCCACAGTGCCCTTTTCTCATCTCTGCAGGAACCTGCTGCACTCCCGAAGGCTCTGGCCATGCAGTAAATGACTCAGCTGATGGCTAAATGACTTTTGTTACCACCAGCTGCAGGTAGGCTTCACCAGAAGCCCACCCAAGGGCTCCAGGTACAGTCTTAAAAGTTAGGGAGAATAACAAATGAAGGTAGATATGTTCTATTTCTTTTTGTCAGACTCTGATCCTGGAAAATGACCGCGGAGACCATCCAAAAGGGCAACTGCACAAAGCACAAAGATTACCCTTGCTAAGGCCCCTGCTGTGTTGGGTCCTTTTTGGTTTTTTGTCTTGCCCAGAGGAGATTTGACGGTCAGAACTCGTGGACCTTCTCTGGTTCAAGCAGCAGCAGCTCAGAGAGCTCCTTGTTGAATCCCCATGTTCATGTGAGATGATGGCTCACACCAAGAGCAGCCAGAGGACTGAGGATATTCATTTTTAAGGGCAAAGGTGGCACCTTCACACGTGTTTACACAGAATCAAGCACTTCAGGGCTCTAGTCCAGAATGAGATTTCCAAGCTATGTTGTAGTACAAACAAACAATAACAACAGATAATGGGGAAGGGGAAGCGGGGGAAGTTATGATGAATTTTTATCAGATTTCCTTCTCCTTTCCACAGAGCAGTTCAATGTGAAGTCAAAGTTCATTGACACATTCTCTGTAGTGGGTGGGATGATTGTTTTATATTAGCCATTGACTTGGCCTGCATTGATCCTTGAGAATGTATCGCACAAATCATTTTGCACTAAACTGCTGAATCGATGAAGAAATCTCCTGGAAAATTTATATTAAAAGTCACTGTTTGCCTAAATGAGTTCCCTGTGCCCCATATTGAATATTTTGCTGATGAATTGAATGAGTTTAAATTTGAACATTGCAGACCCATTAAAGAATGAATTCTTAAATCAACTTCTGCCATTTATGATTGAAATGAGATTTCCTCTGCAATAGACTAGCTGTTATATAAATCAGTTGTGCATTTTATACTGTTCCATAAACAAGATATAATTCTTTTAAATACACAACAGGTGCCTTAAATCTTTTGATGCATCTTGTATTTATCTGATGTTGATATTAGTATATTTACACCAGGTAACGAACATGGGTTTATAATAGCATAGAGTTTCTGAAGGTTAAAGAAGCCATAATCTTTGTTCTTAAATGCAACTGAGTTTTCAGGGGTTATACTCTACATCACTGCTCACAGCTGAGATCTAAATTTAATCTAAAATAAATAATTGTCCCTTGCATTATAAAAAAGCAAACCATCTTGAGTAAGATTATGATTAGAGCAAATTTGATTTTTAGTATGACATAGAGGAACATTTTTCCTGCTATCTGGTTTTTAATATTGCAGTGAATAGTTGAATTTCTTTCCACTCAGACTCTCTGCACCTTAGGTGACCTCTGCTTAGTGGTAAAGGAAAAGGATTTAGGTAAAAGATTTAAGCTGGTACCAAAATTATTTCATGCACAGGTCCAGTTTTGGAGTTACCCCAGATACAAGATTTCCATTGATTGGCACTTTGCAGGAGCAGCTGGTGCCAGAGAAGAGCTTCTTCCCTTTTCCCACAAATAACAGTTTTCTCACATAAATCATGTCCATCTTGAAAGACTGTTGTTTCTTCTCAAGCCATGTGAGGAGGTGACTGCTGGAGTCAGTTTATTTTGATGTCACAGGATGTTGTTCCCTGTGTTTCAGAGTTTGGATCAGGTGGATCCACAGGGGCACTAAGCAACAAATTGCTGTCCTATCCCTCAGAGAACACATTGAAGTGAACATAAACCAAGACTAAGAGGGTCAAACCAGGAGCTGGAGCAAATCAATGCATTTTATATGATATCTAGGAATGGTGCCAGTGTGGTCTCTATGTACTCAGCAGCTTCTGAATAGACAAAAATTCCTGAGACATCCCCAGTAAAATGGAGAGCTTCAATGAGCTGCAAGAGGGGAGCAGCAGCTGCATTGTGGATTAGCAGGTAGGCAGGTCTGGGGGTTAATTCAGCATTGCTCTGTTCCTATCTTAGATAATGGGACATTCAGAAATGTTCACAGCGTAACATATGAAAAAGAAGTCAGTCCCAGAGAAGGGACCATAATGAACACTGGAAATTCAATAAAATCTGAAGCCTAATGAGCAACACTTGTTTTTTGCTAATTCTTCACCGTTGTTGCCTCGAACACACCCTGCAAGGTGGTTCAGAGCTCTGATGCAGAGCTGGCGCCCCCAGTCAACCAATGCTCCCTCCAGTGCTCATCTCCCTCCTCGTGTGCCCTCAGCTGAGCACAGCTGGCTTTGCCCTGTGGGCTCACCCACACATCCCATCCCTGAGGAGAAGCCAAGGTCCAGCTCAGGGTGTGCTGCAGCCGCTCCTCCCCAGCTGGGATTCCACTCTTTTCCTGCAAGCAAGATGCTTTCCTTAGCCAAGCGTGAAGGGGTGGTACAATGTGCTGTGACTGGCCTTTGGGAAAGAAACTCTCCCTCTTTTTCATCCCGTGCTTGCCAGGATTCAGAAGCAGCTTCCAAAGTAAAGAGCTCTGTAAATCACAGGTGTTGCGGGAGGGCTGGAATAGCTCACTTTAACCAGGCTGTAAAATCTCACTACTGAGGCTGCAGTATCAGCCCCATCCCGTGGCTTCTAATGCTTTCGTGACTCTGTGGGACTCTCTGATCCAAGGACAAGCACCAAGGGTTTTATAACTATCACTTGATCATTTCTGCTAAAGTAGGGGAGGTGGATTCTCAGCGAGATAACAAAGGTGTTATCTCTATCCAGGGAGGATATAAAGGATATTGGGAAGATAACATCTAATTGAAGATTCAATTTTCCAAGTGTCAAATTGTTTTGATGACTAATTGATTTACATAGACTGAATTCATTCACAGAGCAAGTTTTTTTTTTTAGATCTTGGTGCCTTTTTTCTTCTGTGGCAGCACAGAGGAATTGCTGTTAACTTTCTTAAAAATAAAATATATAGACTGGGATTGGCATGGGAGATGTTACTGTTTTAGCTCTTTATCTTCTAGACACAGACACAGTGGGTCAGCATGTCAGCAAAGGTGTGATTCAGGGATCCAAGCCCAAAGTAGGTGACAGGAAAGGTCAGGATCTAATTGCTCTGCCTTGGTGCTGAGAGACCCAGGAAAGGAAGAAAACACGATGGCCTCAGGAAAAGCTGTGGCACAAGAGCTCCTTGGCTCCGTTTAAACGAGGGATAATGGTGTTTACTTGCTGTCCTCAGAGGGATATTGTGAGAATTAATTAGCTAATGTTGGCAAAGTGCTGTGAATGTCAAAAATAATATGCAGCGAGAATGCAGGATGAAGTGGCATGGAAGATAATTTGGATACATTTAGAATAGATTTAAAAGTGAGATGTGACAAAAACATCAGTGAATTCTGTTGTAGAGAAGCTTTTTTGCACCCACCTCATCAAGCTGCTCTGCTTTAGCATTTTCAAAGCAGTTCCAGCAAAGTCTTTTTAACAGGAATTCACTTTCAAATCCCTCTGCTGGGACCACCAGGCCAATTTCCAAAGGGCACAGAGGTGTTTCTTCTCTCTCCATATCCCTCATATTTATATTTTAATTCCTGAGCACTGATGGATGACACACTTTTCCAGAAGGACTCGGTGCTGGGAGCATCACTGGCACTACCAGGACTTGGGTCCAGAGCCCTGCTCATCTCCTGCCTCCCAGGAGAGTTCCCAATCTCAAAATGTTTCTCTGGGATGAGTGGAACAGAAAAATATTCTCTATAATTAAAGAAATTCTAAAATTATGATACCAAGGAAATTTCACCCTATAGGTGCAAAACTAATTTTAAAATGTCGATTTACTTTTTCACTGAATGTGTTGGGATAATATAAATGGTCAGACAGGAAATTTTCATGTATGTGTTTTAGCAGGCAGAAATGGCGTGTTTTAGTTTTTCACAGTTTAATCTTCATCTTATTCTCACTAAAAGATTCATGTCTGGGTACCACCACAGTCAAAAGGATATTTCTGTTGTCATCACTCTAAGAGGTTTAATTAAAACATTTTGATCCTTCACACATTTTTAAATGCAATTTCATCTATTGAGAATAATAGACAGTAATTATTTCTATTAATTTTTATTAGCATGCACAGAAATTTAATTTCATAGGGTTTAGTTTATCTTCAAAATAACACATTTCTTCAAAATAATGAAACAAATATTTTCAAATTTTTATTTAAAATTCATAAAAGCTTTTTTCTTTATTTTTTCCAGACACATTAAATGCAACTGCCTACTTGAAAAAAAAACATTTCCAAGAGAATTGTTATGTTTGGAAAAATAAAAGTGATGCCTTTACTAGGAGCCTGACTTGATGTAATTGGACATTTTAATGACTTCTTTATGTCTCCATACCTTTTACCCTAAAATATAACTTATTGCATATCTAATGTCTTGGTCAACAAATAGTGCCAAGTGCACAAACAGTTGGTTTGGTGGAGAGCAGCTGAGGCTGGTTTGAGGCCACCACACTCATTTCATGTGTCACCAAAGAGCGGCTTCAGCTGCAGAGAGCAAATCGAGGTGCCAGCCCCACTGGTGTTTGTGTGGTTGTTTATTCTTCATATTGTGTATTGTAGTACAGATTTTGCATTTTCTTTAATGTGGTTGCATCTCTGAATGCTCTTTTATAGTGGATAAATGCCGGAGCAGGGTAAGCACAATATTGTTGCAGTGTGGCACTGTCCCCTGTCCCACAAAACACAGGTTTGTGAGTATGAGGCAAATTTTCTGTTGCATTTTCACTTTCTGAGTGCTTTTCTGAAGCAAAAGCGAGTCTTTTCAGAGGCGTGGCTGGCAGATAATTGCTTTCACAGAATAAACTCACATATCTTTCCTTTTGCCATCTAACATTTAAAATCATTTTACATATACAGAACATTTGAGTCTAATTGGATGAAGGATCTTAATTCCTGTTACAAAAAAAAATACTGTTAAATTGATATTACTTCATTGATTTTAATAAAGCCTTTGAAGATCTGAGAACAAAGGGTCCTATTGGTTCTTTAATTAGTAAAGGATTTATTCAATAAGTTATCGGACAAGTTAATTTACAGGACTTAATTTTGCTATTGAAAGGTTTAGCCTCCTTCCCTCCAAAATTGGGACGATGGACCATTCCAATACTGTGAAGGTGATGACCTTGTGATAACCTGTGTGTTCATCAGTCAAATTACTGTCCCCAGTAATGATAATGCCAAAGCTCTGGAACACTGGGGCAGCTAATCTGTATTCAAATTACACTCAATGAAACAGCAAGCACAATTCGAGTAATAACTCACCAGCACTGAGAGGTGAAGGGAGATGCTCAGACCCCTTCATGCAGATTGGACATTATCATACATTTCTTAGGTGTTGGACAGGTCTGCATGAGAGGGTTGTTAATGAAAATATCAATCAAAAACTCTGCTGACTTAATGGTCAATTTAAATTAATTAATTGGAAAGGAAAAAGTTGAGAAGGACAGCATTGATTGTTTAGCTCGGAGCAGTTGGCAGGCTCAGAGAACAAGGTTGTCCAAATACGACCACATTTCCTCTGTCAGCTGATGCTTTGTGTAAAATCTTGTGTTTGAAAAGGTGGGGAAACCAGAGGGATGCTGTAAATTGAACAGTGAGCTGTGGCTCAGGGGGTTTGGGATGGGGTGAATGTGATGTTGTATGTGAATGTGTCCCAGCCTTGGGAAGGAAATCTGCAGGAGAGGGAGAGCTGAGCCTGTGCAGCAGCTGAGGATTTGACCCTCACTCTGCAGACACGTGCAGGAATCCTCCCATTCACAGCCTGGTTTTACCCTCACAGCCTGTTTTTACCCTCACAGCCTGCACTTTCTAGCTCAGGACATGTTTGTCAGCTGTCCCGAAAAGGCTGAACTCTCTGGAGGTGAAGGGGAGGATTCCTCTTGATTTAGGGGAGAGAGAATTTCAGCCTCCATCTGCAAGGGGGCTCCTCACAAATAAAATTGTGAATCAAGAAAATATTTAATGCGTGGAAGCATCTGTAAGAATTTTCTTATTAATATGAAAGGCAGTATGTGTTTTGTGAAACTGATGATGTAAAGTCTTTAGGATAAATAAAATCTTAAATCTACAATTTCAATTGTATATTTTGAAAAGAAATGCTTTAAATGAAGATACTTTCTATACCTATCTCTATATTTATACCTATCTGTATAATTAAATACCAGCAAAATTCTTGAAGACAAAAATGTCCATAGTATTTTAAAATGCATTTTTGCTTCTTACATAAGCAAAGGCTACAGTAATTTGGTGTAGGAACAGGCTAAAGCTTGAAATTAAATCAAATTTTTTATACCAGATTCCTGTCTTTTGAACACAAAACTCAACGTTGTTTTTGAATTCAGTGCTAAGCAAATACAGCAAGGTTTGCTAAATTCATGATATTTTATCTGTCTGAAGCACAATCCAAACTTCCTGCCAGATGCATTGGGTTGTGGTGTGGGTATAGTTTAAGATCTGAGCATCCAAAATATTTTTGGAGACCCTGTAAAATTCAAAACTGTTACTCCAGAGCATTTCAATCTCAACATTCTTTTTTTTTTTTTTCTACTTTTTCTTCAGCCAACTGTTTTGTTTTGGTTTAAATTTGCTTCCTAATTCTGCTCTTTCTAAATCACACATTGTCATTTGCTTCAGAGCAGAATACAAACATCAGCCCTGTGCATAATGCAGGGAGAAATAAATAGGAGATGTAAAATGAAATGCAGATGCAGCAGCTTTACTGTGGAAAGCATCTGACAGGCAGCACTAGGGTTGGTTGTAATGTTGTTTTTATAATTCTTTTTATTATCACAAAAAGGATGGGAACAGAAAATTGGCCTAATGAGACAGAAAGGAACCCAAAGAAAGCAATCAGCCCCATACAAACAATATGGTGATTATGCATTTAAGTAAGTGACAACAAGTGGGGAAGTACATGGCACATTAGGGAAATGAAGATACTGCACTGACTTTCTATTCCTTCTTCTCCACATATCCTCCCCTCAAGACAGTATTAAAATGATAAAAAGGAACTCAAATGAATGCATTTGCAAATTAAGTGAAACTTGGTCCTCAGTAGAATTCAGGGGCAGCTCTCCAAACAGATTTCATACCTGACTTTCAGAAAATACTTAGCATGATGGACACACAGCAGATCAGGGCTGCACTGTTATGAATATGCTGCAAAGAAAATTTATAAAGGCTCAAAATGACCGAACAACCCGTGGCTGTGTTAGGAGATGTCCCAGAGTAAATCCTGTGTAACTCCAGGAGCTGAGTGGTGCTTTCAGTTCTCTCCAGAGCTGTCTCAGGGAATGTTCCGGGCCCCAGGGGAAGCAGGAGAGAACAGCAGTGGCACAGGAAGGGCAAACAGCCCACCAGGCACAGCCCGCGGTGCCACAGCCTGCAGCAGGGCAGCTCAGCACAGCCCAGACCTGATGATGCTGCACTTCCAAGATGTGCCTGGCTGAGCTGGCCTCTTTCTTGCTGGGCTGTGTTAATGTCATGGTTGCACAGCTCAAATGCAATCTCAATAAACGGTGTTGCTGTTTGCAGCCCCTCTGGCTTTGCTTTCAGATCTAATCTCCCACCAAAGTCACCCAGGGTGTCTTTGCCTCTTCAGCACCCTCACAGCCCCTGAGCCACCCTGGGCACAGCTCCATGCCCCCAAAATTCAGCCAGTACAACCCTTCCACACGGCTGGGGCTACATTCCCAGGGCATTATCCTGAAGCCATAGAAGATCTAAAGCTACATTGAAGTCCTTTCTTGCAGTTGTATCTAAGTCTGCCCCCTATTCTGTTATACTGGGATATTTGGAGGAGAAAATTTTGTGGGGATGAACCCTGTGTTAAGGTACATCAATGAAGAGTAGGGTAGAAAATGTGTGAAAATGCAGCTACTGGTGACTTTATCTGAGCCCTGCCTCAGTTTTCTCATTTAGGAGGTAAATATATTAACCAGGCACCAGAAAGTTTTATTTCTAATCCTGACACCGATTCTTTCTGTGGTTTTGGACAAGCTACTTAGACTGACCACATCATTCCATCGTGTCCAGAAGGGAATAGCAGCACCCAGTGAGTTCACTCTTTGTGGCTGTCCAAGCCCCTTCCCAGCACTGCCTTTCCTGTGTGCAGCATGAGCACTGGACAAGTCTGCCCCAGCACTGCCTGGGGAGTGTCTTGCTTGGGAGCATGGATTCCCAAGCAAGTCCCAGGAGCCTCAAGGCTGAATAAATTCTGATTGTCTGTGGGGTCTAGTGTTAAACGCTGGATTTCCTCTTGGCCTGAGGGTAATGCAAAAATGTGTATGAACTATTTTTAGCTGGGCTATAAAGAGACTATTAAGCTATCAGAGAATACAATTAGAACAGAAGCACCATGCTAAATTTGGGGATTAGATACCGTACCTGGTAATTAATCGGGTTCAATAAGGTCATCCTGGAGCAGAATTGCACGAACCATTTTGTTCTCCCACTGGCTCAGGGTAGCAGGTTCTGAGAGGAGTATTTGTGAGGGGCAAAGGGGTGTTGTGGTTGCAGTAAGTCAAGAAGTGGCCTTGGGCACCGCTGGAGGTGCTGAGGGTCCCGGCCCAGCAGGGAATCAGCCTCAAAGCCCTGAGGTCACACCTGGCTGTGCCTCATGAACAGAGCCTTCCACAGCCTCAGCATTGCCCAGCATGGAAAGCAAAGCAGGCACAGAAGTTGTCAGAAAAAGATGGCCTTTGCTGTGTGAGTGTGTCAGGACCTGGCCATGAGCAGAAAGTATTAGTATTATTTTATTTTCTTATGAATAACAATAAAATATTACACTGAGTGCAAGCTTGATGTGAGAGCTAGTAATATCATTGCCCTTGTAGTATTTAGTTTGCTTGTATATTCTCTTGACTCCAGATGGATTTTAATTTTGTGTATAGTAGCTACACAGTGTGCACGTAAAAGCTTTAATAAATCTGCTTGTTCAAACTGAAATAGGCATTTTGTATTATGAGATTGTCTTGCTCCAAAACAAATCCACATGATTAGAGTAGTGGATTCAACTAATTGTCCTCCAAGCAGCTCCTATGGGAAAACAAAATGTTGTCTGTGTTAACAGTGCCTCAAAGAGGGATCAGTCAGGATCAGCAAAAACATGGTATCACATGCTGTAGCATTGTGTTGTTTACCAGATGGCAGGAGGA
This sequence comes from Melospiza georgiana, assembly GCF_028018845.1. Classification (NCBI taxonomy): domain Eukaryota; kingdom Metazoa; phylum Chordata; class Aves; order Passeriformes; family Passerellidae; genus Melospiza; species Melospiza georgiana. The sequence goes on from NC_080434.1 coordinate 73,800,782, forward strand.
TAATTACCATAAAATCATTATTGCTTGCTTTAGGGTAAGTACCATCATAAAAACTGGTATCTGAACTGAGTCCCAAATCCCAATATGTAACTACTGTTGAATTTCTAGAGAAATGCAGAATCCCAGTATCAATATCTGGATTTCACTCTGGATCAGATTCTGAAGTGTGAGGGTTCTGTTTTCCAGAAAACTCCTTATTCAGCTGTTCATGTGAGATCCTAAAGCGGTAGATGCTTTTCAGAGACTTCTATTCTATTCTATTCTATTCTATTCTATTCTATTCTATTCTATTCTATTCTATTCTATTCTATTCTATTCTATTCTATTCTATTCTATTCCATTCCATTCCATTCCATTCTCCTTCTCTAGATCCTGACAGTACCTAGCATTATTAGCAGTAATATTAATTGGGTTATTACAATTCATAATTGGGTTACTACAATTCATAATAATAGCAACATGTTGCTGAAGATCTGAGAGCAAATACTAAAGCAGCTCAGCCTCCAGAAAAGCCTCTCAGGCTGCGAGGTGAGCCTGGGGTAGCTGAGGTGCAGGTGTCCGTGTGATTTCTATTTAAAGGCAGGTGATTTAAAGGCATGATTCCAGCCCTCAGTGCTTCAGTTTTTCACAGTAAAAGTCTGTGAATCTTGACTTGGAGAGAGCTTGATAGGAGAGCAGCTGGGTCATTCCTTCTACCAGCCCAGTGCTTGTTTTTAGGAGGGGGAATGTAGAAGCACAGCTGGAATGATTGCTCCAGGACTGCTGGCTCTGACAAATGTTGTTTTACATAGTTTAAAAAGAGTCCAGCCCTTAAATTTACTTTGTTTGGCCCTTCTCATTGAGTGATGCAGGGAAGTGTCAGGGCACTGGAAGGCTGGCTTTCATTAATGACATAATTATAGGCAAGGAGAACAGAGGGAGGCACTGATAGCAAGAAATTCTGTAGCACCACAGTGAGAACTGCCTGACCAATAATACAGCTCTGTGATGAGGACCTGTGGGGTTACTGCAAAATCAACATAACTGCAAAATCCTGCAAAGAACCACCCAGAAATGTTCAGAGTGGCTGCAGAGATGATTAACAGAGACTTCTGTAGCTTTGACCCTACTGCAGGCCAGCACAGTTGTTGTTAAAGCCTACATTCCCAACTGTGTGATCCTGCTCCTCAGGTGAAAAGGCTAAAAAAAGGTAGGGATAACATTGTCTGCTATGTTTAGTTTGTACATAACTTCAGAACAGTCTCCAGGTCTATTAAACTGCTTCCTCTGATCACTCTGGTCCTTCAAGGGTGGTTTTATAAAGGACCTGAGTACTTAGATTTCAGTGAGATTTGTGAATGTCATGTTGTGATACTCCTTTGAAACTGCCTGCCTTCATTCAACTAAAACTGCAGAGAAAAGCCAAAGTACAAGCTTTTCATTTTGCAGATTGGTACTGTAGACAATTGGCCATTTGTGGGTCACTTTGCATATTCTGGAACAGAGCAGGCAAAGCCAGTGCAACACACTCTGGCATTACATGCTTGAAGACCACTGAAGCAGATAGCAATTCTCTAGTAAAATTTTTCCAAATTAGCTTTTTTTTTTTTGGCATGTCATCACTGTCAGAAGAAGAAGAGCTGACCTTTCTGGTTTTTTCCCCTGAGTTTTTCTTTCATTTCTTACCATTAAGGCTTGCTCCACCTTGCCTGCCTCCAATGTTATGTTCCTGGGTCATAATTTCTCTGATTTTCCAGTGCTCTGCAGTATCTACAAGGGGAGTGGTGAGGGTGCTGCTGTGCCTGATCTGCACGCTCTCTGTCAATCCACTGGCTTCCCTCAGTTCATGTCTGGGGCCTGAAGGGAGGGAAGAGCTATGAATGCAAGGTCCAGGCAGCATGAGTCCAGCCAAAACATCCGTGCGAAATACTGGGGAGCTTCTGAACACTGCAGGCAAAACCATGGCAAAGCTGCCCTGGCATCTGGGGCAGCTTCATGGTCTGGAGAGATGCACCTGCTGCATTCCACAGCAGCAGATAATCAGTGTTTACAGTTTGTTCCTGAGGCCTCTTAGCTTCTCAGGAGGAAAAATCCTAAGGAAAGGATTTTCCATAAAACGTCTGTGACACTCCAGCCCCTTAACCATGTTCAGACATGTTCATAGGGCTCTCTCCAGTCTGTCCATGTCTCTCTTGCAGGAGGAGCCCAGAACTGGACATGGTGCTCCAGATGTGGCTTCACCAATGATGAATAAAGGGGAAGGAGCAACTCCCTCCACCTGCTGTCAGCACTTCTTCCTTTTCACTGTCCCATCATGGGTGCAGATGCTGGAAAGCATTTGTTGGTGTATCACCAGTGACTTAAACTCTCCAGCTACTTTGCCACAGCTCTGAAAAAAAAATCATACTGCAGCTGGAAAACACCTCTGGGATAGAGATCAAGAGAGTCATGTATGCAAAAACAACAGCAGAACACAAATTTGTGTCTCATGAATATTTCTTTTCCACCCAGTTACTGTCCCACCACTGGCTTTCCTGTGAAAAAGTCTTATTTTTATTAACTTATATCACCTGTTGCTGTTGAGAATTTTTTTCTAAGCCCTTCTCTGTGGAGGTCATTCCTGTCTAAACAAACCCCCAGGTTTTTAAAGAGCTGTTTCATGTTCCTATCCAACACCTTACAGGGCTTTAGGAGCTCACTGAATTTCGTTGAGGGTGGAAACCAACCAGGACTGCGGGCCCTGTGGACTTTTCAGCCACATTCAAAGAGTGCAGGAGTGCCGGTGCCCAGGTCACCCCTGCTCATTGCCACCCCTGCTCTCCAGGCTGGGTGAAGCCAGCAGCTTTCCCAGGGACAGCTCTGGGCTGGAGAGCTCAGTCCACATGGATGCGTGCACAGCTTGGTGGCTTGCCAACACATCTCACTGCTCTTCAGATGTGCTCCAAGACTCTCCATGTCAAAAATGTCTTTAAACATCCACAGAAAAATACAAAATGGAAGTCATGTTGCCAGACTATGTACTGGAAAACAGCCAGCAGGGCCTTTGCAGGGCTTTTGACCTTGCAGGTCCTTCCATGAGCACAGCCCACTCTGTTTCCCACCCCAGGTACAGTAGCCAGCATGCCTGCAAGGCTGTTTTTAGACTAATTCCTGCTAATGTCATGCATGGCTAGTTAACCTCCATTTGATCTGTCTTTTAGAGATTTATTCATCAATAAAGGTGTTATTACTCCTTTGATGATAGTTAGTATCATTTATATGAATTGTCTATTGACGGACACATTTAACAAAGGGTGTTTATGTGCTGAACAATCACAGAGTTTATTTATCCAATAATCGTAGAATCGATTAGGAAAAAAAAATTCAAGTTGAAAGACTTCTTTGAGATTTAGAGATTTCACAGTTTCCACCTGTGTCCAAGATGTTTAATTTGTGTTAGTTATGTATTACATTTCAGTAGTATTGTTCCTACAAGAGGATGTTATAGATCAACCTCTGGCAGCTCTCAGGTGAAGGCAGAACCTGGCCAGCTTGTTTAAGATGATGTTTAGGTATTTTTGATCACAAATGGCAGTATAAAAAATCAGAAATATTGGACAATGAGTGTCTTGAGGCACTGTCAGGGAAGGGTACTACTGATCACACTTGCCTTCCAGACAAAGTACTTTTTCAGCACTAAGACCATCATCTCTGCAGTGGTTACAAATATCTACTAACGACTGAAGGAGATGAAGCCTGATTGCCTGATACCTTTCACTGGCTGATGCCATTAGACTTTCACCAGGCGCATCACTGTTCTCTTGTACTCAGATAAAAATCCAAACTGAATTCAACACAGATAAAAATCCAAATCCTTCATATCTAGCAAGGCCTGTAGAGCTGCTGTTGCTCCTGGATTGAAGCAGAGCCATCTGTGGTGCAGGAGGACAATGGAGATCTCCAGCAGGACACATCCAGTGCTCACATCCCTCTGAAACCACCACAAGTGGCACCACATTCCCTCTGGGGAGCCCAGGATAGTGAACGTCAGGTTTCTGTGTTTAGTGACCAACATTAAAGCCCCAGCTCCCCCAAGCCCCAGATGCCAAGCCATCACCATATCATGTTTGGCTCTTAATACAGACATTGCAAACATGCAGAGAGTCCTTGTCAAGGCAGCACTCCTTGGTGTGGGTGGGAGAGCCATTGTTTGCCTAGGATTAAATATGGGCGGTTTATATCCTAAGATCCTGACCCTGGCAGTTTCTCCGTGTCAACCATAAATCCTGCTCTCTGCATTGACTTACAGTGGCTTCCAGTTTCCTACAGGTAGGAAGTGAGGCTGGGCTTTCATCCTGCAAAGTCACCCAGCTGTGTTCATTTGGAAACATGTGATTCCTTCTGCAGGACTACAGAGAACATCAGAGGAGAACCTGCACAGTGCAGGGCCCTGCAGGGACCTCAATTCCCAGGGACAAAAGCTCTGTGTGGCACTTGCTACAGAAAACAACTTATTCCTTAGGCAGGCAGTGAAGACTGCAGGAATGCAAGAGGAAATTCCCAAGGATAAGGCCTGAGGAGTTGTTTAAGAAACAGAGTTTTTTCACCCCTTTTTACCACAGAAAGCAGGACTGAGTGGTCTGAGCTCATGTTGGGATCTTATAAACAGGCAGGCTCAGCCTCTGTGATTAGAATCCAGGTCCCCAGAGTCAGTCACAGTTATCAGCTCTGGGATGTCCAGCTGTGGCACAGATTCCCTGTTAAAACACCCTCATGAGCAGGGAGGGCTGAAGGGGATTGGTTTGCTATTATTAGTCACTGGCCAAAAGCTTTTGCACTCTAGTTTGAAGGAATTTTTGATCTTTTGATTTTACAGGAGACTGGAATTGATAAGCCAGGGGATTTCAAGGGCTGCAGTTTCAATCACACCCTGCTGCCCACCCAGGAGACTCTGACCACAGGGAAGGACAAGCCCTGGGATTTGAAGCTTGAGCCTGAGGCCACCAAGTCCCGTAGCTTGAGCATTACCAGTTTTGTAACAGCCTGAGCTAAGCTCTGGGAGCAGCACCTTAGCTGGCCAATGTCTTTGTCAGACGCACTTGGAAGTGGGAGAGACTAAAACCCTGATCCTGTGAAAGTTGGTGGGTGGAGGCAGAAGCATTTCAGTGCTGAAGAAGGGTCAATAGGGTGGTGAACTTGCTACAGCCCGAATGAGTGGGAGCTTTATTTTCTTTCCTGGAAATAAAATGCTACAGAAAACTTTCCTCAGGAGAAGTGGGAGAGGAGGACTGACAAACACAAATTCAGATGTTACACCCTCTAAGTCCTTCCCCGCTCTCTTTGCATGGCTGCTCCTCTGAGATCCCTTTCTTGAGGTGACACTGTAGGTGTTGATCTCAGATCTCTTAATCTGAAGTGTTTTTACTCTGAAGTCACTATGGTACAACTGAAATCTGCTTTATTCTGTGCTCTTAACTCGTTAAGTTTACTTACAATTATTAGTGTGTTATGTTTGTTAAAATACATCCCCTTCTAAGTGAAAACCACGACAAGCCGATACTTTATTTGACCTGTGTACTTTAGAAATAACACTCATGTCTTTGCTCAGGGACTCTGGTAAAATTTTCACTTAATTAAAATGACAAGAACAGCAGCAGAGATGCAGTTGCTGAGACCCAAACCTGTGGCAGACAAACCCACCATTGCATATATATATATATTTATATTTATATATTTATATTTTTATATTTATATTTAGTGTATATATATTTTTATATATATATAGGCACATGCATTTCTGTATGTGTGTGTATAAGTATGTGCCTATGACTAGCATTGCATGATATTTCTGCAATATTTGGCAATGCCTTCAAGGAAAGGGCTTTATAAGCAGTACAGTGCGGGAAAAGCATTATTAAATGCAAATTTTGGTTATAGCAAACCAAAATATGAATGATCCCATTGGGGTGATGAAGATATAAAAGAGGAAGACAGAGAAGTCCCAGAAATAGCATCAGCTCTAACAGGTATCTCTCTTTTCTTCAGCACTGTTGCCAACTTGCTTTGTCTGGGAGTTTTCCAGGTACAATGGGATAACTGAGAGCCTGCTCTGGTCACTTAAGCAACAAGGGAAGAACAAATTTCTTAGGTTTGTTGTTTTTTAAATGTTTATCAAGGCTAAGACCTGAGGCTCCTGCCACAAGCCCCGTGTATGGGACAGCAGGTATCTGCCCCGGGCGTGGGCAGGAGGGAAACACCTCTGCGCCTCAGACCTTGTTGTCCCTTCCCTCTGCTCATGGGAAGAGCTGTAGGTGTGTCCCAGTGCCACTGCAGCCAAACTGGACAGCAGCACTTCAGGACACTCCTGGAGCCACTCATTGCTCCTCATACCATCCTTGTTGGCATAAGGAGCTGAAGCCCAAGCCACAGAAATGCTGATTTATCTGGCTTTCCAAAAGTCTGGTGCATCTCTGCGGAAACGTAATGACCCAGGCCCACTTGAATCTCATCTTTGTACCTGTGCTTCTTACTTAATTCAACTGTGATTTAGAGCTCAGTGGTGAGATCTGTACCACATGATGCTCAGAAGTGGAGTTGTTCCTTGTTTTGCTCCCCAAAAAGATGTCCCAGGCACAAACCACCTGACAGCATCTCCAGCTGCCTGGGCCACCCCACATTAGAGAGATGATCCCATGGGTCCAAACTCTACCCCAGTCTCTGGACTAAACTGCCCTTGTGTTTCATGTCTGCATAGATGACAGCTGAGAAATGAAACCCAGTCCTTCACACAGAGAACTATGAGGAAAATAGGAAGTTTTTTTGACAGGTCAGAAATCCCATTGCCTAATTTGAAGAGGAGCTTTGTGAATCAATTCAACAGTGACTTGGCTCGAGTTGAGTCCCGGAGCAAAGCTGCCAGGGGCCATCGGGGCTGCTGTGCCGTGGACCCGAGGCTGAGCTGTTCAGATTGCTCCCAGTGCCCTGCGGTGCTGGGAGGGTCCCGCAGGTGGCTGGCCATGGGGCAGGATCCGTCGCCCTGAAGGGATGCTCGGCTCTCCCAACACCGCCCCACAGCCCCAGACTTTTCCTCGGGCTTTGGTGCCATCCTGTGGCAGCAGAGCTGAAAGGAGACTTTGAGCAAAATCCTCGAGTTTTGGGCGGTTCCTGGGCACTCACGAGAGGCTCGCAAACAAGATTTAAATCTTTCCCCAGATTTCAGAGTGAGACACAGTGTGACTGCGGTGGCCAGAGAGAAACTTTTGGTGATGTTTGAACCAGGCAGCAAAGTCAGTTTTCAAAAAAAACAGCCCTCTAAATCGAAGAAAATTGAGAAGTTTGGCTTTTAGAAAATATTAATGAAGGTGCCTTAAAGACTGTGTGTTAAAATCACACCAATATTCTCCAGATTTTCAAGTGTTCTGTTACTTAAAAAAAAGATCCAGGTCTTCAGCTTGGCTGATCTACTGAGACACAAAGTGGAGCCAGACTTATTCCAGGAGAAATTAGGTTTAAATATTTTTGTCTAATATGAAATATGGGTCAGAGTTTGATAAATTTTATCTTGGTTTTTTTAAAGTTTTTCATGTCATATCACTGGACTAACAACGAAAGGGATTCATGGAGGTCATGTTGTCCACATTGAGTGCATAAAATTCTCTGTACTGTCAACAGAGTGTGCTTTGACTCGAGATTAGCATGGCCTTGGCTAAAACACGTCTCACAGCATGTGGACAGCTGAAATTTTAAGGAAATTAGGTTTGGGTTATTCCCATGGGCAGATATTTGAACTTTTAGAGATGGGAGTTGTCTTCAAATTTTCCTGTCTAATCTCCCAGACAGTGAATTCTGTTACAACTTTCCCCACAAACCTCTGGTCTACTAGATCCCTGTGTGTTGTCCTCTGTCCCATGCACTGTTTGTAGATGAGGAAGATTAAAAATAAGAATTTACATCAATCTCAGGAATTCTCTTTTTTAATGTGTAGAGGAATGAAGATGCAATGAAGTTTTTTCTTCCTCTCTGACAACAAAAGTAGCTAGCTCTGAAAAAACCAGCTTGGAATAACATTAATTGTTGTTACTAGGGGGGTGGGGTTGGAATTTATTATTATTATTATTTTATTATTGGTTTTTTTTTTTGGTTTTTAAAGAAATCCTTAGCCTGCACAACTCCTTTTTAAATAAAAATGAAAAGTCCTGGATTTTTTTTAGCAAAGAATGTAGTAGGACTGTTAAAATCATGCATAATTTGAATCATCAATGCTTGTCATTGAGGTAGGAAATGGCTGCTTTTGAATCCTCTTGATTTTAACTTAGCTAAACATGGAATGAAAAAGCAAAACACAAAATAACACTTAGGCTAAGTTCTAAAAATCCCCAGCATGTCAGCATAACCCTACACCTGTCTGATTTTAAACCTAAAGGCTGAAACTTTAGCTTCTGAAATTCATTACTGCATAAAATAAAGAGAATAAAACAAAGATTTTCCCCTCCTCTTGTGGAAACAAAAGTCTCCAGGTAGGGGAGTCCACAACACCTATTACATGGAATCTTTTGGCTTGGATTTATTTGGTATTAAGCAGTGAAAATTGCAGGAGTAACATCTGATCCAGCTGCCCTCACACAGCGTACGCTTTTGTGCACCTGTAAGATGCTGAGATCATGGAGATACAGGAGACACCTTTGTTTTTTGCGTTCCACATTCTCTCCCTGCTCCCATTCTGGCTGTAGCATCCTCCCAAAGTAACAGGCAGTGATGTTGGCATGCCGTTATGGGTGCCTGCTCTTTCCCAGCTGTCTTAGTTTATGTTCATCCTTAATATTCTACCGCTGAAGTTGTTAAAAGTTATCAGAGGGCTTTTGTCAGAAGACAGCTTTTGTAAAACTGAGCTGGCAAGTTGACCACCTCAACTATCAGCTGCTTAGACACTAAAAGCCTTTTAGACCATCATGATTTTCACATCAAAGGTGAATCTGTGTCAGACATCCCTCAGCTTTTGCCTCCCGACCCTATGAGCTGGATATTTGCATGGCTGTAATTTGGAGAAGCACCAGAAACACACCAAAGGCTGGGGCTGTTCCAGAGCTGGCTTTGGGAGCCAGAACCGGGCAGATCACCCTCGGAATTGAACCGTAAAAGGAAGGGAAAACCGTACAAAGAAGGGAGAACTGTACAAAGAAGGGGAAACGCTGGAGGGCCCTTGCCGAGCAGGATTTTCAGCGCCGGCAGCCAGACCTTTCCAGGAGCTCCGCCGACACTCGGTGGAGCCCGGGGGAACTGCACAGCCCCGCTGCAGGCGGCAGAGTCCCGCACCCAGCCCGGCTCCTGTGCCTTCTGCAGGTGACAAACCAGAGCCCTGGAGCTCGCACTGGTCACCCCGGGACTCCTCCTCTGCCTGCCTCTGTCCTGCTTGAGGGCAAATTTGGGGGAAAACCTCCCGAAGGGGGCCTCTCCAGAAAGCAAACCCGCACGGTGTCTCCCCCCAACCGGTTCGGGAAGGATTCCTCGGAGAGAAGTGGAAAGAACCTGTTTATTTAACAGGCACAGCACCCCCCAGCACACAAAATGAACAATACTGGGTGACACCACTCTGTCACTGCTCTGGAAAGGATGACAAATCCACAAAGTCTCTCTGGGGGTGGTCACTCTGTCATCGGTCCCTCAGTGCTGGGGCAGCTGCTGCCCAGAGCAGGCCCCGCCAGGCCCAAGGTGCAAACTCTCGGTGTTCCCAGGGCCCAGCCCGGAGCAGGCTCGAGTAGTTCCAAAACAGGGAAAGGAAAAACAGTCCAGGGAAAAATTCAGACTGCTTAGCTAAACTAACTGATGAGCAGAAGCAAAAAGTGAGAGCAAAGCAGGAGCAAAGCAGAAGCAAGAGCAAGAACAAAGCGAAAAGCCAAGCAAAAAGCAAAAGCTGCACTATGTACTGCCCTGTCTCTTTGTCCCGCCAGCCGTGGGGGAGCGGCTGATAACAAAACCAAAACAAAACTTTCACTCTTCAGAGCCACTCTTGAAGGCACAGAACATAATATCCAGCATAAACAGAACACACGAATGGGGATACAGCGTCATAACATTACCCTAGGACACTCCATTTCCCCCCAGTGTCTTTAATGTTGAATAATTACATGGGAGTTATTTATAGAAAAGTAAAGAACCTGGAGGTAACTTTCTAGAAGTTGGCCAGGACCTTCTTCTGGTTTGCTGGTCTTAGAAAAATGAAGAAGATCCCCAATTCAGGGAGTGCAGTTCTCCCACTGAAGACATTTAATGGACAGTTTAAAGGACAATCCATCCCACTGGATACCCACAGACTCTCCTAGAGGTGTACATTTGTATATTCATAGGATGTTTTGGGTTAGAAGGGATCTTAAAAATCAACTGCTTCCAACCCCCTTGTCATGAGGGGTTCTGCATAACATGCACCTACAGCAAGTAGACTGTAATCTGAATTTGGTTCCTTAGTTAGATGCCCCAGGTTAGGTAGGGTGACTGAATACACAGTGGGTAAGGCTCACCTCCTTATATAGAGATATGTGCATAAAAGGAAGGGAAAAATAGCTTGAATCCTCTGTGTGTGCAGAGTATTAGGAGCTTTACAAGTGCACTCAGAGTTGCAAGCAGTGGGCTATGGCAATGACAGTGACAAAAACAAAGCCAGAGTGGAGTCCCATAGGTACCAACAATTAGGCAAACACTCCTGTGAAAGCAATAGCATCTCAGAGAAGACGGGAGGAAGAAGATTGCCCATCTGTTACCACAATGCAGGGCACATCCTCTAGATTGCATGGAAAGATCAGCCTAGATGAAGCTGCATTTCCTTAGCAGGTGTCTGTGTCACAGACCCTGCCATTCTTATTATTTTCTGCTCTTTTCACACTGCCACAGGGTTTCAGCAATTATCACTGGCCAAAGTCTGCAGGGGAAGCAAAGGATTGCTTGTCCCTGCCTGTCCCCGGGCCTGGGCAGCCCCTGGGGAGATGTGTCAGTGTCAAAGCCATTACTGGGCAAGGGCCAGTGGTGTGAAAGTGCACAGGAGGTCACAGCAGATGCTTGGTTCTCTCTCTCAAAATCATTGAATCTCTGTGGATTACTTGATCATGTAAATCCTGACTAATAATGAGGAACATAAAAATTTCAGAGAATTTATGGCTTTTCATAGTTTGTCCACTCCACAGCTGGTGACTTCCCCAGACAGGCCTGAAACAACAGTAAGTTTTGTAATAACTAGAAATTAAATTGTGAGTCCCTAAGATGAAATGCAGCTAAAATTCCCCCTGTATTTATCTGGTGCAGGGCTCACAAGAAGGGAACGGAGTCATCACAAGGACAGAAATGGGCAACAGTCTTTGGTTATGGTTCTGAACGGCAAGCAGTGGTCCAAATTTTCCTTATTTCTAAGGTTGTATCCTCAACAGTAGATTAGACCTGTGTTTCCACTACTCAGATGCAAAATGCAATGCAGGTTTTCTTTTCAGTTTTTTTTTTCTTGCCTATTTTTCCCTTTTTCAGTGCATCCTCTGCATAAGGGGGCCTTTCTTTCATGAGGTACAAAAGGCCCTTCAGCTGGAGTCTTTCAACATGACAAAAGATAGTGTCTTTTCACTGCCCATACAACATCTGTCCAGTTTGCTGGAGACCTGACTCTCTGCAGGAGCAGTTTAACATTGTTCAGAAGAGTTGGCAGCGCTATTTCCCTTCTAAAACAAACACAAAATGCCACCTAAGTCTCTTGTATTTCTGCCCACGTGGCAGTTTTGTGTACAGTTCAGTGAGATCTCAAAAAGATCAGTGTTGCCCCCGTGAAAGTCTTTTGTTTTCTGCATTTTTATGCCTTATGAGCAGTAACTTTGCTCTGTAACCTGGATTTGCTACAGAAAATAGCCATTTTTAGCTGGAATGATTTGCATCAATATATTGGGAAGCATCCATGGCCCTTGCTACAGTCAGAGAGGGCAAAAGGCAGATCCTGGCTAGTGGGTGAGAAGCCACAGCTGGCCTTTATCCTTGTGGGGAACTTCAGGGCAGATCCTGAGTATTGTCAGTGGGAATCTGGGTGCAAATTCCCAAAAGGAGCTGCAGCCAGTGGAACCTGGGCAGGGTCTAGAGAGAGAGGGAAAGGGAAGAGCTCTCTACCCTAAAGCCGAGGGATTTTCAGCTCCTCACGCTGCAATCAGATGCAAAGAGCTCTCCTGGCAGCTGCCAGCAAAGTGTGGAGTGAGTTTAATGGTCACATGTCTGTTAAACATAAATTTGAACTTCACGTTTACTCAGGAGTGATAAATGATTCAACCACTTCATTACCACGAATCCTCTAGAGCAGCACCTTTAACCTTGCTCAGGAGAACACTGGTGTTCAACAGTACTGCAAAATCAGGCCCTTTGCAGAAGTGCTTCAGTCTGTATAGAGAAGGAGAAAAAAAAGATTTTCCCTTAACCTGAAGCTGTCTGGATAATGTTTCTTGCCTTTGGAAATACCTTCAGAAAACAGCATATGCTATAGCTTTATAGTAGTATAGTGTCTCCTAACTTGTTGGTTTGTACCTATCTAGCTACCTAAAAAGGAAAAAAAACAGAAAATAAAAAGGAAATAACCCCATCCCCAGGTGCATATCAGATGTCTCAGTTGAGAAATTACTTTCCCTATCAAACTGATAAGGATTTTAAAGGTGTGTTTAACCCTACAATTAAGACCTTGGTTTCAAACTTGGTTGATCTGGGTCCAAATCCTGTCCCTTGCAATAGGTTGCTTGTTAGGCTTGATCAAATATTTGTAACAGTATTTCTGAAGTGCTCAGCAGTGATCTGACATTATCCCCTTTGAAGCCCAAAGGATTTTCTTCCATCTACATCAGTGAGAGCAGAATTTGGGGGGGGGGGGGGGGGGGGGAAGGTTCTTTTAAACCAGTGTGAAATTATCCATAATTTAATAATATTTGGAGTGTCTGTCTTTTACCCACTGTTTACTTATTTATTTCATGTTTTATGTCAATTCTTGCTATACTTTCTGTTCTTTTGTGAAAGAACAGAAAGGATTGAGCATGGTGAGCTTTGATGCTGGTGCTCAAAACAAACCAAAACAAAAAAACGCCAACAATAACAATAAATGTCTCTGGTCAGGGATATTCCCCATCATTTGAGATTCTTCCTATTATCTTCTATACACATTGAGAGCTGCTTTTATGACAAAAATGTCTTTTTACATGAAGGCAAACAAAGCTAGAAGTTATCCAGGCCCTGCCTGGGAAGAAGCTGCCTGCAGAGAGCCCTGCGGCAGCAGCGCACGGAGTGAATGGGATGTCCTGGATTGATGTGGAGCAGATAGACCTGGCCTGGGGAGGACTGGGAAAACAGCAGGAAATCCTCCAGTTGTGCAAGGCAAAGAGCAGCTCCACCTCTTTGTGCTGCAGGCTGCTGGCCATGCCTGACTGCACACGGAAGGAATTTGCATTGCCAACAGGAGCTGATCAATGGGAGCTGTCTGGGAAAGAGGCTTGTTACTCTCAGACAAGCAAGGGTGGCAGTGAGAAGCGGGTGGCACGTGGTCTGGGCTGGGGGGAACTGGAACGGGCTGCTTTGTTTTGACATAACTGTAATGGTCTTTCATGTGCAGCTGTATGTAGATAAGACAATGCCAGGATAATGCTGGACATTCAGATGCAAATGAATTGTAGATGTAACTGTACACTGCATTATTTTTTTCTTATGAGGTGTTTTGGAAGATTTCTGTCCCTGAGAACTGCACTACTCTCTGGACATGTAACCTAGTCTGCCACTAAACTTTCCCCAAAAGAATATTCTTATTTTTATATTCTTTCACTCTGATTAGCAAAGATAAAGTGTAACAACACATCTTTATTAAAGAAGACATTTCCACCTCTCCTTCCCCTTTGTGAAGAGCAAAGACTGTGGCTTGTGGGGAAAGGAGGATGTTCCGCATGGTGGAGGTGAGTTTCCATATTCACACAATCCCAAAGAGCCATTTGCTTCACTGAGAGTTTTGGGAGAGGGTATGGGGAGCATGGGAAGTGGTAGACCGATGACTTTAGTTGTGTAGTAATATTTCAGATCTGAGCAATGGAGCCACAGCCACTGTAAGAGGATGAATAGATGAGAACAGGGTGAAGAGTAGCGTGGGAGATGAGATCAGAGTTATGCCACAACAGCAAGAAAAACCCAGACACTCCTCAACATTTTACCTCTGGCTTTGTACGTGTCTAACCACAACTCCTTTCCAGAGCTCATCTTGCTTGCTGCAATACTTAGTGTAAAAGATGACAGGGCTAAGGAATCTTAAATTCACAATTTTGCAGGGGTAGAAATTGGTGAGAGTTGCTCCCTTCTGTTTTCCCATATATCCATAGGTGCATGTCTTGACTATCTCAGGAATGATTCATAATTAGGATTTAGTTCTTAAAAAATGACTGGGAAGTACTAAGCAAACTGAGTCCTCACCTGTGACTCGATAAATGCCACAACACTGTGAAGGAGTAACTCAGAGATTGCCTGGTGCTGCTGTGAACTATCAGTAGAGTGGGTAATACCTTAACATCAGGGCTGTAAAATAGATAACTTTTGAGGACTCTGGAAAATACTGCACCAAAGTGCCATCAAAGGTATGAAGCAATACATTCAGAAGTCATTAAAGCTTCTTTTCCTCTATGTCCTTGTGTCCTTGATGCATTATATTACCCATAACTTTGCCAAGGCTTCCTTGCCATAGCTGAGACAAGGTGCAAAGCCAAAGTATCTCCAGCAATTACAGTGTGGGTTTCCTCTCTGGTCCCTCTCATGCAAAACAAAAACAAGCCTGCTGTACCTGGTTGGAAAAAAAAGCAACAACCCAAGAGTACATTGGATTTCTGGTATGTAGCTTTTTCCCTTAGAGGATTTCCTACCCCAGAAGCTGTCCCTGTTTTTTGTGACTGACAGTGCAAGTTGTTCCATCTTCCACAACCCTCCAAGACTCTGAGGATTTCTTCTTTCCAGGATGGTTCCTCCTCTACAGGCAGACGCAGGCACTGACTACGAATTCAGATTTTGTTTCAAGCAGGAAGACATGAAATAAAATTAATCTTTCTCATTCTTTCAGTGCCATGAGAGCGTTACAAGGCTCCACCTGGGAACACATACTTCCAGAGGAAGCATTGTCAGAGAGTTATTTTGAAGCATGGGAATAAAACGGTATTTTTGTCAGAATCAGTCTATTCATCCATTACTTCCTAGGCTGCATTTTACATTTGCCTACTGGTGTGGTGGTGCTGAAGTTGATGGAGGTACCCAAACCTTCATTCAAACCCCATGACAACCATTCCTTTTGTTTCAAGGTCACCACTGACCTGGTCAACATCTCAAATATGTGCAAACCTGAATGGCATCTAAACATGACTTTCTGTTTCTGTTTTGTAAGGCTCTAGGTCTTCTACATCTCAGCAGGGCCTGAGGATGATGGAGTGAAGCTCCACATAATTCTATTTAATTCCTTTACTGTTTCTAGTTTTTACTCTTTTTGTTTTATTTTTGTTCTAATCATTTCACTTCAGGCTTCGTTGTCCTCTCACCAGGAGTGATTCAAAGCAGGAACAATTACTCTGATGTCATCTACCAGATTCTTTCTTTCATTTACCCTGCTTTTACTCTAATTGTTTTTGAGAGGCTTGGACTCCGTCCTTTTAACATTAAAATCCTAAATACCATGGTGATGTCCTTTATATAAATATTACTAATGAACAATCCAGAGCACAATTTTACATGGAAAATGTTATTTAAAACAAACTTTTCCTTGAAGCTCCACATTTTATGTTCCAGACAAGCCTGCTGTTGACAGCACTGTGCAGTCCTTTCATTTGCTGGGAATAAAGGTCTTCAGAAATGGAATCATGATTCCAGCTCTGCTGAGGAACCCTCAGGGCCTGTTGTTCAGCACTTAATTGACCCATTGGATTAGACAGGTCAGAGAAGCCATTTCTGTGTCTTCTCCTGCCATGTTTATTCCCTGTGACAAAGCTCAGACATTTCTGATATTACAGCCCAGATCTCAGCCTCCTCTGACAAGTGAGATTTTGAATATCCTGCAAACACACTGCATGGTTTCCAGTGTGCCGTGCATTCCAAGTTCAGGGTATGACTCACAGCTTGCTGTTTGCTCTGGTTTTGGGGCCAGTCCCTTTCTGATAGTGCAGGGGCAGAGATTGATGGCTCTTGCTCTGACACATGTAAGGCCACAGCGTGCTCTGTGTCTCCTACAGGATGCAGACCCTTGTCAGGTCTCTGGACAGAGAATGTGTGCTCAGCCTCATCTGTCTTGTGCCCTGTCACTCTGCAAATCAAATCACTCAAGTGCCCATGGGAATCCTTCATGGCAACTCCTCCATACCTGGAGCATTGCTTCTCACAGTCCTTGGTGGCCCAGGGACCAGGTCTGGGTAATACAACAAGGAACATGTTTGGTGTTTGTCTTAGTTTGGAAAGACAGGTGTCTGTTAAGGAAGGCAGGAGATTCCTCTGAAATGGAAAATGTAAACCCCCGCCCTCTGAATTATTATAATTTTGAAATTGAGGGGCTCTCAGGCAAAGATATGGGAATAGGAATAACAGTTCTTTACTAGGAAAATTAAAAATACAAATGTATAGTGAAAATAAAACAAACAACTGACAGAGTTAGAATACAACCTGATACCCTGCCAGGGTCAGGGTAGTGGCAGCAGTCCCATTAAATGGTGGCTCAGCCCTCCTGCAGTTCTGCTGGAGCAAGGATCCTGCAGAAGGGTGGAGTTTTCCTCTGAAGCTCCAGGGGTGCTGGAGAGATGGGCCTGGTCTTCCTCTGGCAATGCAGGGCAGCAGAAAGCTGCTCCTTCCTCTGGGAATGTAGTAGGCAGAGGCTGCTATGGTGTTCCAAACCTCAGATTGTATCCAGGTAGGAATGCTTGGCTCCTCCCCTGGGCAGAGCATCTCCCAGTGGGATGCTGTAATTTTATCAGCCATGCAGGGACACTCACTGGCCATGAACAGAATATATTTCCCAGAGGGAGGATTGGCTGTGGAAGAGATAAAGAAAAGTGCCCAATGAACAGAAGATAACTGCCCCACCTCTGACAGATGGAAATAGAATACACACCCCCAGCTACATCTTTCAACCTACAACAGTGGTTGCAGGGGCTTTCCTAAGGCAGGGGAAGGTGGCAAGGGTCCTCCTCACTTACACCCCCTGTGCCAGGGTAAGCACAGCAAGAGCCTTACAAGTGGGAACTATTTGCCAGCTTCTGAGTCAGCTATCCTGATGCAGTTGGGCAAAATATAAAATAGAGATACAAAACCCTACTTTGCATCATGGTTCATACCCTGAGATGGTGCCCAGATGGTGAAAAGCAGTAAGGAGATTACCTAACATTAAAACAGACCTTAATTCAAGCAGTGACAGCACCTGAGCTGAAGTGGAGAGTGAACAGGCACTGCCTGAGTAGTGTTCAGGGTCGTGAGAGTTTCATCAACATATTCTGCAAGCTGGCAAAAGGAATCTCATGCAAGCTGTAAGAAACAGGATGTTATTCCTGAGTGTGACCATCCTAGCACAGAGATCTGGACTTACTTGAAGGCATCTGTTACAGCAAAAGGTAATTTTAGCCTCAGAGAATATTGAAGCAAAGAACAGCTTCTTCCTCTCAAGGAAAACACCCAGAGTTAGCCACGTTTTTCACAGCACCCAGGGACACTCTGATGAAGCTGTCTGTCTCTAGGAATAAATGAAACAGGCTAGAGCCTGCTGAGAATAGCACACAGCTCATGTCTGCAAGCCTAGCCTCCAAAATACTCCTCTGTACAACTCATTGGGAGCAGCTTCACTCACATCCCCTGAACTGAGGCGTGTCTAGGAATGCATCATTTGGGTTAAATAGCAAGGAAACAGCACGGGTGATTTTAAGGCACTCCTCAGACTCATGGCTTGATCCTGTATATTTCAGTGCTACACACAGCTGCTCTGGCCCAGCTAGTCTGAAAAGTATATAAAGCTGATCTCAGAGCCTGACACAGTACCTGTGTCATAAAAAACATGCCAATCTCTATTATTTCTCCTGAACAAGATTCAGCACTGACACGGATCCTTCACTGTTCCTCTTTGAAGTAACCTGCCAAGTGTCAAAAGCAGCCCACAGACAGGCTCTAATTGTGAATAGAGCCCACATCCCCAGCAATGCCATGGTGCATGGCTGGCTGCCAAAACCAGGCTAATGTAATTAAAAGAAAATTGCATCTCTGTGGGTTTTCACTTCCTTGGTCATAGCAGGTGCCTGTACTGGGTGGTAAAATGCATCTGCAGCTGCTACAGCTGTTACTCTGGCACCAAAGCAAGAGTCCAGCTAAAACCCAGGAAGAGTATACTATGTTCAACTTCTAAACCCTAGACAGCAGCTTGCCATCATTTCATTCCAGGGTATTTATTGATATTAGCATGTGGTGGCTGTGGGGATTTGCTGGGTTTTGTGCAAGCTCTTTTTTTTTTTTTTTAAGGGTAGAAGGGAATTGTTTTGAGGTTTCTCTTTTAAACCTCTCTCTGAGAAAATTATCCAGGCTAGAGATGCTGCCAACCATTCTCCCCATAGAGATGGCTGCTGGTGCAGGGTGAGGTAATGAATGACACATGCGAGGAGCACCCGCTTAGCAGATACTGGGCCCACTGACAAGAGTCAGGCATTTGGTGTAATTAGAAACCAGCTTGCTGAGCTAAACGGATCGTCTGAGTCACCTTTAGACAGCAGAGTGCCAAAGCACTGTCTGCTGTGTAATTTGCTGGTCAATATTCTCCACAAAAGGTTCCCCCCCAGAGCTGCCTCCGGCGCCTTTGTTCGCTGATTGTGAGTGCTGCGAGGTGCAGTAGCCTGGCAGCTTCTTTGGCATCCAGTGATTTGCTTTGAGACGTTTCTAAATCCATAGCAAAGCTCCTGGTTTTCTTTCAAGTTGTCATTCACCGGGGTGATGAGGGGCAGAAACAGGGCTCTAAGGAAAGAAGCTTCTAAAGACCTTTAATGTTGTAAGTAACTGAGATTATATAGAAAGAGTGAAGGAGAGAGACCTGGTCTATTGACAGTGCTGGAATAAAGCCAGTTTTAAAGCATAATTTCCCTTTGAATAAAGAAGCTTTTGCCCTCTACACCCTGCACTTCTACAGCCATTGAATCAAGAGTTACCATTATAAGGCAGCAGGTTTTTTCCTGCATAATCAGTGCAGAGATAGATTTTTATACTTAGCATCAGAATACTAGCTCACCTGTGTCGTTCTGATACATTGGTTCAGCTTGCCTGGGAGATGGAGGGCAATAAAAATATAGCAATGACAGCTCAGATTCTGTGCAAAAACCAACTTGAAATGGAGGAAGACTGGTCAGAAGAACAGTAACAGTAAATGAGGGCCCTGCTGGCCTCCATTCTGCTCTTGCAGAGGGAGACCTGAAATGTCCTTCCCATCCAAATAACAAAAGAGAGAATTGCTGTGCACAAGCAAAGCCAGGGGATAGAGGAGCTTCAACAGCCGTGTCCATCAGGAGCTGGCTTCACTGGCAGGTCCTTGTTGGTAATTACCTGGGAAAGATGGCTGGCTTTGAGTTGGGAAGAAGAGAATGGAGCTGCTCCGAGGGGAGCAGCAGCTCAGGTGTTGTCACCGTGGGCATCACGCCAATTGCTTTGTGGGGTGGCCTTCACTGGAGGGAGCAGACTGTGTCCTCTGAAGGGCACAGTTTCACAGGGATTTCTGCCCCACTGTGTTCATTACAACAGCTCTGTAGGGGCTGCCACTGAAACCTTACACACTTTCCATGGCTCTGCTCTTCTCTGTGCTTCCTGCAGGAGCAAAGGCTCAGATCTTGCTTTGTTCCCTCCAGAGGGTTTCTGGAGAACCATCTTTGCCTCTCCAGTGAGTGATTTAGAGTTGAGCCTTTGCCTCCTTCATTTTTTCTCTAGAGACTGGAAAATGAACGTAACTCTTCTCCTAATTTTCAAGCCATTATCAAAACATCGTCATGAGGAATACTCAAGCAAGAAACTGTCCCACAGTGTGCAATGGTTTAATGCAAACCTGGTCAAAAATAAATATGCAAAACTGGACTGCAGTGTCATTGTTAAACAGTATTTCAGGGCAGGGAAACCATGTGAAAATATACTCTGGTTTGATCCATGCCACAGACACTGAGGGCTCAACCCAGTTGCCTAGACTAGGTTTATGTCTGTCTTGTGCCATCTGAAATCTCCAAGTGCATCCAACACCACAGTTTAGGACTTCTGGTAAAATCATGTAGAGGAACACCTGGAGGTCAAACAGGACCCTAGGACATCTTAAATGGTTGTAAGTTCCTTATGCTCATACAGCCTTTTACTAATCCTAGTATTTGGGCTTAAAACACAGAAGTTAGGAGATAGACAAAAAAAGAAACATGATACTATCAATACCTGAGGTCTCAGTTAGCATTACATGTTTGAATACTTACTTCTTGGGCTGCTATTCCTCTGGACAGTTTGGGAAATATACTGTACCAGCTGAATTTGGAAAATAGTTTCTAAACAATTTAGCAGCTGAGTGGCTGGTTTTACTGCCATATTCTCAAACCTAAATCTCTAGGTGTGATGTCTGGAGTCTCCATCTCTATGAGTTTCATCCCTTCTTGAAAGCCATTGGGGCACTGCAGGTGGATCTTACAGAGTGCAGAAACAGAGTGTTTGCTTAATTTTGGCTTTCAGTTGTCTCAGAAACACTGGCTTTCTGAAGTGGAAAATCCTGAAACTTTAGCTCACTTACTGACAAAGACTGGCATTTACTCTTTATTTACTCACTGCTTGCACCATGTGCTGAGAGAAACCTGCAAAAGGAAAAAGCCAACAACAGAGAGATCAGGTAAAAATCTACAGGCAAAACAGCTGCGGAACTGAAACAATCTAGAAATTTATGCTGAACTTTCTCTACTTACAACTCTATAAGGAGAACCTGAAAGCAGTCAAAAATTTCTCAAACATTTGTTTTTGACATGTTGCAAGTGAAAATTCAAACTACTTAAAAGAACCTTTCACATTGGAATCTACCTGTATTTATATTTTAAAGGTTAAAAATGCTTTACAGAAAGGACTGAATGTTTAATTTCAGATTGTATTTTTCCTTGTCTGTCATTTTCCCAATGTTTAAGTTCAAGAAGAAAACAAAGAAATTGCTTGTTCAGTCACCCATGTAATTGTTCTCTAGCCTTTAAAACTCCGTGTGTTTTCAGGCTTTTCATGGCAAAATCACAGATGTTTTCTGGACCCTTATGTGTACTTTGGTTTTCACGGCTTGAAACAAATGAAAGCTGAATATAAAAGTGAGCTGATTCTTCCCACTTTTGAAAGAAAAAAGCCAAATCAAAGTTTCTACTTGCACATGAAGAAGAGATTCAAAGATTGCACAGAGAATTTACCTGAACAATTAGAAGATCTTTTCCTATAAACTTAGGAAAGACTATAGCTGACATGTAGTCTGTATGATAAAACACTAGATACAGTGATCCAAGATTTCAGCTGACACAGATCACTGTAGCACAGAGGATATTCACTGAGTTAATTCACTTTGCCCCCTTTAAAAATTTTCTGGATCACTTTTAGTTCTTGGTCCAAGTAAGTTTGTGAATATGTCCCTTAAATATTTCTGAAGTGGGCTGTAAAATGTTGGTTTGTATATTCAGAACCAGCACGGCATAGCTAATTCGCAACTTCTGCAAATTAAACAAAGTTCCTCTTTCAGGTTTTCCCAACTCTATTCAAAGGAAGCATTTTCTTTTACTATATGTTAGTATCAAGGGAACTTAGCTGGTATCAACTGGATTTTTGTCCTTCAGGAGGTAGGTTTTGGCTTTGGGGTGTAATTTAAGGTAATGTTAAGTGATGTTATATATCTTCTATATGTTGTGATGTTGTTTTTCTAGTAAAACTCCCTATATTGTTTATTTTTATCATCTTCACAAGTGACACACGAATCTTTGATGTGGATTTATCACATATTTTACTGGGAAGTATAAAAATATTTTTCTTCATCAACCACACACAAAGATTTTACTTGGTGACTGAAGGAAAGCTCCCCAAAAATGGGCAATTGACATTTCCTTTCTTGTAATCTTTTATTTTGCATTAGCCATAGCAGTTATTTTTCTGATCTGTCCAGCCAATTGTTGTAATCACCATGGTCTTGTTATTTCCTTGAGAAAACGACTGCTCCCTTTTTTTTCCCTGTAGAATTCTTAGAATGAAAACATCATTTTACTGTCAGCAATGTGATGTGTTTCAGGGGAAGAAACTAATGACAGGTCATGACTTTTTTCAAGCAGGAAAAACAAGCCCTCTCCAAAGTATAAAAAGGCAGGTTGATTGCCTGTTCAGTGTCTGGGGATATTTTCTGAAGTCAAAGGATACACAGTGTGCTTGTCATATTCCTGCAGTCATGGAAACGTAGAGTGTCTCAAAAACAGTGACCTTTGGCTCTCCAGCTCCCTCTGAAACGTCCTATAAAAGGGAGCCAAACTGAAGTAAATCAGTGCAGAATGCTCCCTGCCTGGTCACTCTCCTTAGTGCTCACTTTAAAGCTGGTTGTTCTACATGTCAATGATCAAATCTTTCAGACACCACGTTGCATTCTCTTGGCCTGCTGCTAACCTTGCTCTCCAAGCAAAACTTCTGCAGCAGCTCGTCTCCTCCATACACACACAAACCAGGGTCAGCTGGGTGCTTAGATTGCATGTCCAACACCTGTTGCATGATTTGCTGTCAGAATCCACGTATTGTTTCAAAAATGCTACAGCACCTGCAAGGGAAAATAAGTGTATGAGGAAATGACAGGGATTTTTTTTCTTATAAAAAAAGACCCATCCTTGATAAACAGATTTTGATCCAGGAGGTGATTATGGCTCTTTCGAAAGAGCTGCTACATTTCATGAGTCTTTCTGTTGTTCTTGGTCCATTCTCAGAGGATTTGAATCACATTTATGTTTAATTGTTTAACGCTATAATTTGATGAGAACATTGACTGGTTCCTACTCACTGAAGGAAATAATGGATGTCCTGGACTGTTACCACAAAAAGAGGGAGGGAACACATAGCCCAGATGCCTCTATTCCTCAGGCTCACTGGCTGGGTGAAGGGTAAAATCTGATCAAAACTAGGATGGGTGAGGCAGCTCTCTGCCAGCACGAGGTGGTACTGCCTCACATCATGTCCAGCCTGGTGCCATCTGCGGGGCTGCTGGCCAGGAAGGCTGGAGAAAGCCCCTGCATGTTCCAGTTCTCCCCTGCCTTCCCCAGGGCAGCCACAGCCACCCACGCTCATCGGCACAGGCTCTGCAGGGCTCTCGTGGTGAGCAGCCCGCAGGAAACTGCAGGGAACTGCAGGAAACGGCAGGAAACTGCAGGAAACTTCCTAAGGGATCTGCAGAGCTGAATGCAGAGCAGCCTGCAGGGAACTGCAGGAAACTGCAGGGAACTGCAGGGAACTTCCTAAGGGATCTGCAGAGCTGAATGCAGAGCAGCCTGCAGGGAACTGCAGCGAACTGCAGGAAACTGCAGGAAACTGCAGGGAACTGCAGGAAACTTCCTAAGAGATCTGCAGAGCTGAATGCAGAGCAGCCTGCAGGAAACTGCAGGGAACTGCAGCAAACTGCAGGAAACGGCAGGGAACTGCAGGAAACTTCCTAAGGGATCTGCAGAGCTGAATGCAGAGCAGCCTGCAGGAAACTGCAGCGAACTGCAGGACACGGCAGGAAACTGCAGGAAACTTCCTAAGGGATCTGCAGAGCTGAATGCAGAGCAGCCTGCAGGAAACTGCAGCGAACTGCAGGACACGGCAGGAAACTGCAGGAAACTTCCTAAGGGATCTGCAGAGCTGAATGCAGAGCAGCCTGCAGGGAACTGCAGGAAACTGCATCCCTCCCTGAAGGATCTGCAGAGCTGAATGCAGAGCAGCCTGCAGGGAACTGCAGGAAACTGCATCCCTCCCTGAAGGATCTGCAGAGCTGAATGCAGAGCTCAGAGCCTGCAGGAAACTGCAGGAAACTGCATCCCTCCCTGAAGGATCTGCAGAGCTGAATGCAGAGCTCAGAGCCCCACCCCTGCTGGCCTTGTGCTGAGCAGAGCAGTTCCTTTCTCACACAGCAGCGCAGTGGGATGGGAACACCACTGACAGCTGTTCTCAAACTTGTTCATGCTGCTCAGTTTTCCCAGTTTTTCCACTGTGTGATACAAAGACATGTGGCGTTCTCTTCTGCCCAAGTTAACTTTTCTTTCTTTTTTTTTCTTGTTATTTCTAGAAATCCTGATCCCTAAAACCTAGTGTCACGTAGCAGGAAATTCTTCATGCCACTTATTCATTAACTGCCCTTGTTTAATATGGATTTGGGCTTGGCTACTCCATTTTCAGCTGTTGCTAATTTTTTTTTTTTTTTTTTTTTTTTTTTTTTTTTTTTTTTTTTTTTTTTTTTTACTGGAGAAGTGATCTACATTTTTTGTGTGGCAAAAATGCAGTTTGTCAGTGTGGTAAAAATAATTTTAAAACCCCCACATGAATAAAGCTTTGTGAGACCAAAGAAGAATTGCCATGTGTCGCCATAAATTGGTAAACTCTAGCTCCTGATCTAATGTCTGATTGCTGCATTATCTTAATATCCAGCAGCAAATAAAATTCAAAGGAGCAGAACATTCAGCTCAGATGTTTTTCTGAACCTCTCAGACTATGCAATTTTCTTACACTCTCTATCTTTCCACCTATATGAGGTTCAGACCTCAGTTGATCCTAATCTGTTAATTATGCCAGATTATGTGGTGGTTGAGTAATATGTAATAGGAAAGCAAAACATTTCAACTTGCTACCTTTGATCTGAACTCAAGTTTCCAGAGGGCATGAATTAGACTGGAGCTGGTCACCTGTTTCCTGAGTTATTCTTTTCCTAATTTCACTACATATAAGGCATAATTCCATATCCATGGCTTTTTGGCAAGAGTAGCCTTGAGAGAAAGAAAACACCCTCCTCTCAAAAAAGCTTTTTGGTTTTTTTTTGCAGACTTAATTTCTTCTGAACAATTCCTTTGAAGTCCCTTCTGGTGAGGAAAATCCTGTGCATATTCTTATGACTTTTGCAAGATTAATTTATTCAGACTGGTCAGTGTGATTGACGAGAAGCCTTGTCCAAAGGTGAGCATTCCCTGTCCCACAGTTAGAGCAGGGAGATGCACTCAACTGCCAAACTTTGTTTCAGGTAATGCTGTGAACATGAAGCTTCAATTACTCTTTCTGAATCAAAGAACCATGGAATTGGTTGGGTTGGAAGGGACCTTAGAATTCCCCCAGTCCAACCCCCTGCCATGGGCAAGGACACCTCCCATCAGACCAGGCTGCTCCAGCCTGGCCTTGAACCCCTCCAGGGATGGGGCAGCCACAGCTTCTCGGGGAAATCTGTGCCAGGGCATCACCACCTTCTCACAGAGCAGAGATATTCCATCCACATCTGCCTCCTTTCAGGTTAATGCCATTCCCCCTTGTCCCATCACTACATGCCCCTGAATTATTGGTAAACAACATTTGTTGGGGGTTTCCTTGAGCCTAAGATCAGTGAAATGGGAAATTTGAGGGTTTGTGTCATCCCAGACAACATGGAGCAGTTATTTCTGAGGTGGAACTCGAGGCTCAAAACCATCTTTAATTTAACTGCAAACTCTTACCCCTCATTCAAACAATTTATTATTTCACTCCACCAAACACCAAGCACTCAGAGGCATATGGGGCAAAATGTCATGACATGAGAGTGCCAGATGCCCTTGGGATGTGCCCCATGCTCTGCTGTCCATCGAGCTGAAGGCTGGCCTGGGTGGTTTGCTCAGAGCAGAGATAACAAAAGGATTTCAGCCCAGTTTATTGCAGTGTCCCTCAGCCCCAGTGCATATCCGTAGCTTTGGTGCACCTTGTTTGAACAAGTGTTGCTGCCCAAAGAGTTTTTAATAAGGTGCATAATAAAGTTTAATAGGCTGTAGCAAGCAGGCATGTTTGAACACATGTTTGCAGTATGTCTAAATGAAGTGTTTATATTTCTGCATGACCAGTATTGCTATTCCAAGTTAAATTCTATAAAGAAAAAATAGGGTAAAAAGATTACCAAAATACATGCCTGGTATTATGCTTCTTTCTAGAAGAATTACTTTGAAACTGTATTTCTTGTTATGACATCAGTTTTATATTGTATGTTACAGTTTTCTGTGCCTGTCCAAGAAATGTGTAATTCTCAGGAGTTTCTACAGAAATTATGTGGATTTCTTCCTTGGTTTTAGCAGCATTTCTGGTGATTTGTCCTTCATTCAACATGAGGAGAAACATCAGTTTCAAAAGTATAGAAATGGTTCCAAATCCAGAGAGAATAATGATTTTTTTCCTAAAGTTTAAGTATTTTCTAGGACAAAGCCAATTGTGAAATTTATATATAAGAGCAAAGATGTACCAGGCTTCTAGTGTTTTTTTTTTCTGCTTTTATTTCCATTCCCTTCATTTTGCATGACTACATCTTTGGGGCATTCTTGGGGGTTTTTTTCAGTATCTCTTTATACAAATCCTTGGTAGTATGCAAAATAACAATAATCATTGTAAGTGATCCTTTTTTACAAAGCATCACCAGTCTCCATAGAAAAAACCATGGTTTATATTTAGAAGTGAATAGTTTATCTTGGAAAACAACATGGGTCTTCATCTTCCAACATTTATTCCAAACAGAGAATTTCTCTCTGCCATTTCTGTGAGAGGGACCTTATCAATGTGTACAAATATCTTGGGGCAGATGTCAAGAGGTCAGGGTCACCCTTGTGAGTGAGTCTCTGACAGGACAAGGAAGGGGCACCAATGAAACACAGCAAGTTCTGTATGAATTATCTGAGGAAAAGCTTCTGACCGTGGGGGTGACTGAGCACTGAGCACTTGCTGCCCGGGCAGACTGAGGAGTCTCCACCTCTGGAAATGTTCAAAACCCACTCGGACACAATTCTGTGCTCTGAGTGAACCTGTTCTAGCAGGGCTTAGATGATCTCCAGAGCTTCCTTCCAACCCAAATAGTTCTGTGATTCTGTGAATAATATTGGCATAATCCAAAGCTTTAGTTCTGTTGTCTGATATGTATTTCTGCCTCCAGCTCCTCCCAGCTACTGCTGTGTCTGGCTCAGCTCATCTGGCAGGGAGCGGCACCAGGACTGTTGCCTTGATTTTTTTAAGATTTTTTAAGCTTTTTGATGTTACATTCCCATAATTAACTTTTTTACACATTTTTTGTATATAACTTATTGTTTTTTATTCCTTTATGGAGGAGGATAAATTTGATGGACTGTTGGTTTGTCCTATGTCATTGAAGAGGTGGCAATTCCACCCTCCAATGAAGAGTTGGCACTTTCACCAATCCACTGTCACTTTTGGAAATCCATAAATGTTAGAGTCAAAAAATGAACTTCCCTTTTTTACCTTGAAAACAGCAGTGTGTGCATGTCATGTTATTTCGTGTCCTATAGTGACAAAGGACTCGTGTGGGCTTGGTTCACTGGTGGCCTTGCATGGCCATCAAAGGAGACATCTCTGACACCCTGACCTTGTGATGGATGTTGTGTGAATGATGTTCAGAAAATCCTAGAAAAAATCAGCCCATGGCTATCCCCATCCAGCTGAAAAATAGAGGGATTGTCGAGCTTTGAGTGCAGACTGGTGAATAACCCCAAAACCTTTGGCCAATCTAAGGGAAATCAAAGCTTATCTCATCTGTAGCATGGGCTTGCCCAGCTCAGTGAAAGCTTATCCTTAATGCCAAATAATAGGTAACAATCTATTCTGCTGAGGTTTTGATAGTATATTTGAAGACCTATTATCTAGAAGATTCTGATTTAAAGCCACTTCAAACTGTTGGCAAAAGACTTTGCATTATTGATATTAAACATATTTTTGTTTTCTGATTTACTGCATGTTTTATTCCTCATGAAGCTTAAAAGCCTAACTAAACAGACACACTGAAAAACAAATGTTGCTAAAATGATTAAGCAGCCCACAGATGGCTTATATGTTCCTGTGTCAATGAGACAGCTTTATAAATGAAGCATGTGTGATAACCATTTATGTTTGATTAAAAAATGCTGAAGCATTTTTTAAAGCAAACATATTTTCAAAGAAAAACATCAACCAACTTGATGAAGAGATTTAAGAGTCAAAAAAGCTTTCTAGCCCAGATGCTTGGTAGCAGCTGTAACCTTGTGAAAATTGACCTGTAACATAGCCACAGGGTTCTTGATTCTGAGAAGAATCTTCCTTTTAAGGAAATTGATTTGCTTTACAAACCTTGACCCCTCACTATTTTTCATCCTCCACCAACCCCTGGGGCCCACTGACCTCACTGCAAGAAGTCACAGGCATGAGACACCCTCCTTCAAATGAGTGGAAAGATTTCCATGTAGGGTTTGTTGGGCCAAGGTTCACAGCAACAAATCTCTCCTTGTTCTGCTGCAAGATTAAGTCAAGATGACTGACATAATTGGCCAAACAGTTTTCTAACTGGCTTTTTACTTTTGAGATGACCTCTGTTTCTCCCGTTCGTCTGCTGATTACAGGTCAATAATACTGTCAAGGAGAGATAAAATAATTTTGTCACTTAGAAATATTGTAATGGGATAAAACCCCTGGCTTGTCATATCACTAAATTTGAAAAGATAATTGAGCTGTCAATTTAAATATCAAGTGAATGCCTCCATGCAAGCAGTGTTAATAAAAGCCAGGAGGAAGGTGGAGATGAGCTCAGCTGGCAGGTGAGGGGGGTGAGTTTTGTTGTCTGAGAGACACGTAACTCTAAACTTACTCTGAATTAATCTGAGCTTCTTGTGTCTACAAGAGTACACAGGGTGCATTTACTTCATGAATATTCTTTCATGCAATCCTTGAACCAGCCACAGGTGGGAGATGATCTTTATTGGGAATGTCATTTCAAGCTGTCATCTTCTCCACCTGTCATGGAGACATGAAAAATCAGTTTATTGCCAACCCCTTTTTACCTCTTTCTACCAATATTCCTTTCAAAGGTCACTTGCTTGTCTGGATGTCATCAAGACAGTTACCAAGTTTTATTCCTTGCTGCCTACCAAAACATTCATGTAAGCCAAAGTTTGCTCCCATGCCTACAGCAGTAATTACAATTAATGGGCTAAAGTGATTGAATCATTGAAGGCCTGAGGGAAAATGTTTGCACAGTGTTTCAGTTACTATTTGCTTTATGGGCTCTGTTGGCTGTACTTGCCATATTTTGCATTTATTAACAGAGCTGTGTGATGTTCTGGCCCGTTCTTTGTGCTTTTGAATCACCCTCAGTTCTCCAGGCACATCCTGAGTGTCGTGAGTGCTGCACAAGGAGAAACAAACCTGAACTGAGGACATCAAACTGCACGGAGATCACACAGGGAGTGCTCAGCTCTCTCTGGATTCAAATGTCCAGTCTCAGCGGGGAAGATGCACTGTCAGCATCAGCCACAATCAACACTATCCAAAAATAGGATCTGTGCAGTGAGAAACAGGCCAGCATATTTAAAGGTTTTTGTGGCTGGCTCCAAAAGTTTCATAGAAAATCAGAGTTCAGGGTTGGCCACAGAAGTGGTTGCATGGACTGGAGAAGAGAAGCCAATGGTTTTGCCTGTGTGCAGCACTGGAAGAAGAACAAATTCATGGGACAGCCAAAATTCACAAAATCAGCAACCAAGCCATGGATGAGTTAGAGCCCATCTGAAGAACAACATCACTGTGCAGAGGCATGAATGAGAAGGGTTTTTCTTTGTGGAAGGAGAAAAAGTGTATCTGGGGGTTTACAATCCTGAAAGAGAAGATGAAGTCTTCTCCAGCAGGATTTGTTTGGGGCTGGTACTGCAGGTATGAGTAAACGCTGTAATTTCCATGCTACAAGAGAACTGCAGCCAAGAAGTATATCTGATCAGTCCCTAATCAAAGGCAAGCTCCCAGGAGACCTGACATTTGTGAAAATAATCCAACTGGATGTTTTAGCTATAAATGTATCTTCTTCACTTTCTTGTTCAGCTTTTTATTTGGGGGCAGATTTTGATCAGTGCTTTTACAGCTCTTTGGGACATAGAGGCTTTTGTATCAGCTTGTGGATTTTGTTACACAAAGTTTTCTTTGTGCATTGGAAGGCTGGAGAATTGGCTCAGTGCGAGCCTGTAGAGTTTATAAAACCTGCAAGCACTAACCTCTCTTGGCTTCTCCTGCAAAAATAACTGTGAACTTGGAAACCTCTGGCTTGAAACAGAACCCACAGATATATAAAACTGGTCTGAAACAGGACTGCCTCATCAGTGTTCATACAATTTAGTGGTAAATACCAAGCATTCAGAAGTCTTAAATCAGCCTCCAAAACCTTGAAATTATTGGTAGTCATGTTCTGCTAAATAGTCAGTTTGGGGTTCCCATTATTACTTTCTGTTTCTGGGTCATTTATGACAACACTTTCAAATTCTTCTCTTCTATGAAGACATGTAAAAATATTTTCTTTTTAAAATAATAGCCAAGTATCTTACAACCAGGTGACTCAGAGAGCTGAAGTTTTTGAAAACCATGGCATGCTGAGCCTTGTCACTCATTCAGCTTCACTCACAAAAGGCACTCAGTGTGCAGGACAGGGAAAAAGCAGATCCTGACCTGCTCACTGATGCAAACAAGTGTGTCTTCCTCTCCAGAAGAGTTAGTTAAATAGGAGAACAAGGAACCCTGGTGTACTGAGCAGCTTTGGACCCTGAAATGGTTTTTGTTGTAACATGTGAAATGTGTTACACAACACAAGAGATGTTTGGCTCCAGCAAAGATGGTTTCAAACTCTTGGGCTTCATCTCATTGTTTCTCTGACATCACAGTTGCCTTACCTTAGAAAATAAGCATTTTACCATCAAGCCTCAGAGAAAATTAATTAAATCTAAATGAGGTCACCTCCTTTTTTTTTCCTTCAATCCCACTCACATCCTAAAGCTGCACAGTGAAGGAATTAAAACTATAGACGTTGTAGCTTCTTACATAAGGATTTATTTCATTAATACAGCAGGAATAACCATTAATAAGCTATCACCTCTCTCTGAAAGAGCAATGGGTACCAGCAATCTCTAAAAAATTAGCTTGGTTCTAATACTGATGTATTTTGCAGCTGTAGGCAAATTATTTACCGTCTACACCTTAATTTTCTACTCTGTTTTACAAATATTGCCCATTCAGTGCTGCAATGATGGAGCTGCATTTCTTGCCTGCTGGAAGACAGCATCACAGTGTCTTGGGAAAAGGGAAATAATGGTCTAGGAAATAAGGAAAAGATTATTCTTCTAGTGTCAGTTGACTTTCTTGTGTGGGAAGCTCTTTTGTCACCCTTTCTTCTCAGTGCTGCTTGTTTTCCATGTAGGATCATAAGCTGGTCACACTGAGGCTGGATTCTCTTCACTCATTTTTAGCCAGCTAAAAATGAGCCCTGTGTGCAGTCTCCCTTTAATCACAAGAGAGAGACCACTGCAGACTACTGCCTGTTTCAAACACCTCTGGGTAACTGCATCTACATGTCTCCATTGGAACAGAGATTCATATTCTGGATGGCCAAATGTGAGTTCCCATTCTGAGATCCTGTTCTGGAGTTTTCTTAAAGTCTCCAAGCACTGAGCAGAATGCAATGCTTTCTTGAGAATTATACTCTATGATCAGGAGTCCCTGGATTCTTTGTTTGTATGAAATAACATTAACTCCTCCTCCTGAAAAAATCATTCAGAGCTCCCATTGATTTGCATCAGAGCAGAGAGTGTGCTTAGTTTGCAAGTCAATAATTTTTCACATGCCCACACACACACAAGCCATATTAAAAATGGTCACTGAGTTTAAAAATAGCCACATTTGCCTTTCTAGTGGTCAAAATGAAGGAGGACCCAGGGTACAGGCTGGGGAAGCTGGTAGGGACTCACAACTCTATCTCAAGTCAGCACACACAGCAAGGCTGGGAGACAGTGAAAACTCCCACCCTCTGACAGCTGCTTGGCAGCTTTTGAGAACTGAGTCATCACACCCTGACCCAATTTCCAGCAGACAGGTGTCCCAGCCACAGAAACCACAATCACAGGTGCCCCTGTTTTCTGTAAGTTCAGCAGAAAGACCACTAAGTTATTTGTTAGCAATCAAAAAGGTCATGGGGCTTTATTTTTCTACCAAGAACTCCTCTTGGCTAGTTTTACTTACCATTTGCTGTGGTCTGAAGATTTATGTGTTTTTCTTGGCATTAAACCTGTCTAGCTACATCTTCATTTGATATATGATTTTCACTGCATCTTTGGTGTGAATGTACTAGAATGAAAAATCAGAACTAGAGACAGAGCCCTCAAGTTTCAAAATATAATCCTCTCTATGGACTGCTAGAAAGAAAAGGTTTTTAACTACTCTAGGACTTGATGTTAGCCAGTAGGGTGATACAGTCTGAGAATAACAGTAACTTCTGTATATTTGCCTGGGTATTGGGCGTTAAATGACATTTGCCCATGACTGAACTGAAAATTTTAGTTAATGATGAAGCACTTATCATCACATATTTATCTTCTTTTAGATGGTCCAGCTTCAGTTGGTGTGCAGGCAGCACAGACCCATTGGAGTCAGCATGCCCAGTGTGGCCACAGGTGTGACCCCGAGGTTTTACACACCTGGCAGGGATCCAGCAGGGGGGCCTGACACACCCAGGACTTCACACGCAATCTGCACGTGAACCACCTTCTCAAAGACAGGCTTTCCAATAAAACAGCCACTGTTGACACCAATAGTCCCACATTTCTGACTTGCATAACCTCTGGAAGGCCGGATAGCAGAGGAAATCAGCAATAATAGCAGTGTAAATGGCTCTAAGTGAAAGCACCTCAGTTACAATGCGCCGGTTCACTCCACGCAGCCCAGTTTATGCTGGAGGCAAAATTAAGAGGAGACATTATGCCTTCATAAGAGCTTGACCTCAAGTGCTTCAGAAGACAGGAGAGACTACATTCAAAGCAAAGCAGGCTTTCTGTGCACAGTTATTCTTTGAAGGGCTTTGCTAGGGTTCACATACACACACCCTTTGCACATGAAACAGGAGAGGAGAGCAGCACCTAACAAATGAAGGTTGTGTGGCTCAGCAGCCCCAGCTGGCCCAGTTCCCAATATATTTTGCTTGATAAACAGCTAATCCCTGAGTATAGTGTGGCTTGCATTCCTCCAAACTTATCATTAATCACGGAAAACCCAAGTTGTCCTTGCACAGTGTGAGTGCCTATGAACAGCCCCTTTGATAAGAGTGTTTTTACATGCCTGCAGGGATTTGGCTTTTTGGACCTCTGTCCTGTGAGTCTGAGGCAGACCTTCCTCTGCATGTGAGTCTGCTTTCATTGCTGGTTTCAGGCCACAGAGAATTAGCAGGGATGTTTGAAATGAGAAGTTGTACCACACTTAGGCTTGCCCATTGTATTTGTGCTGTTCCACACATAAATATTACATTCACGCACATTGTAATGCATGGCCTTATGATTATGCACTGTCAGCAGACACAGAGGAGACAGGGGACAGAAAAAGAAGAGAACTTCTAAGAGGAGAAAGGCAAGCTTTTAAAGGACAAAATATTTAGACACAGTTTTGTTTCTTTTTAGTATGAAAGATGCATAGAGCAAAGAAATACAATATTTGCCTCCTTGTCTTATAGCAGACCCAGAAATAGGAAGAACAGACAACTGTAGGTCTTTTCCACAAGTAAGGAATAAATTAATTGCCTTTACGATAGGTAGATATTGGACACAGACACAAATTATATTGTGAGGTTTTTTCATAATGACTGTAGTTAAGAGCACATATTTCCACTGTGTATCAGACACTTTCCATAGCCTGAGCTGTGAGCCAGGCTTATTTCAGCTACCTGCTCTGGCCCCATAGCTTTCAGCTGCCATAATATCTCATGTCTTTTACAAAGGAGTCAGTCCTCATTGGAAATGGGCAAATCTTCACATCCTCAACTATGCTTTTTATTTAAAAAATACCCCAAAACCATGAAACTCATTCCTGTTTTGGATTGTTCTCATCTCAACTTCAACCTATGATATCTATCCACAACTGAGAAAAAACAGTTCTACACCAAAAAAACATTTTTACTTTCTGTATCTACATCCTTTAACTTCCTTACAATTAAGCCTTGTCATTCAGGGGAGAATTTAAACTATACAACTTCAACAGGCATGAAGGAAGGATGCTGAGATGATACTCAAAACTAAAATGGTCTTCAATATGGGCAGACTTTACTTTAAAGGTACACTGTCAATGTGAGAATTTAGGCTTGCTCATTGCCAAACCTGCACTTGCATTGATGAACTTTTATTCGGGGAAGTTTGGTGACGTGGCTTTTCATGAAAAAGAGGCTCCTGGCTCCTCTCTTTGTGCATTCTGCATTTCTTCATTTTTCATTTCCACACACAAATATTTCACAATTTGTTTCTTGGCGAATTTTTTGCAAGGAAATCAACACTGGCTTGATGTTTATTACTTTTGTAGATACCACCTGGTTAGCTTTACTTCCTTTTAAACATTTTTTAATATATTTTGATTTAATTTAATTTGAGGGTAGGACACGTAGGGTGTTTGGTCAGGTGGCATGTGGACAGGCCTGAATAAAACTATCTTTATAAAAAGGAACACTAAAAGCAAAACAGAATTTCTGTTTTGTGTGCCATAATGGTTTTAGTCATGATGAGTGCTAAAATCCCATTTATAGAGAGATGAAAGTCTCCCAGGGTGGCAGATCAGGGTGGCAGCTCTGAGAGCAAGGGTGGATGCTGAGGCACTGGACCAGGTTTCCCAGGGAAGATGTGGGTGCCTCTCCTTGGAAATATCCAACACTCTGCCCTTGGCAGGGACTTGGAATGAGACCTTCTTCAAGGGTCCCCTTCAACCCAAACCATTCTGAGATTCTGTGATCAGGGAATGCAGAACTGCTTCTGTTGTGTAAGGAATGATATAGGTAATTGGCTTTTTTTTTTTTTAAGCAAAACATAATTTAGATTTGGTTCATAAATTTTGCTAAATGTGAAGAGAAACTCAAGGAAGATGAAATTTCTGTGCACACTCCTTTGCTGCACCACACAGTAACTGAATTACTCCCTGTAATATCAATTTAACTCACAGAGCTGTGCCTTTTGCCACGAGAGCCACGTGACTGGTGTAAGAGAAATAATTTGGAAAAGGATTCTCAACCAGGATGAAAGGACACTTTGTGCAGAACAACAAGTATATGTGGGCTAATCCCTGCTCTCAGTTTCTTCATTTTTGGGCAGTATTTTCCAGCCTGTTGGAATGGAGCTGACCAGAATATATATTAGTTTCTGGGTATCTTGGAAGAAAATAAAGGCAATGTCAGAAGTATCCATTTCCTCTGGATTAATTCCTGGAGCCGGGTAGGCTCCTGTCAGCCAGTTCCAGGCTGGAATTGCCATTTAACTTTC
This sequence comes from Melospiza georgiana, assembly GCF_028018845.1. NCBI lineage: Eukaryota > Metazoa > Chordata > Aves > Passeriformes > Passerellidae > Melospiza > Melospiza georgiana. The sequence goes on from NC_080434.1 coordinate 73,836,271, forward strand.
TTTTTAAATTTAGGAAGTGTCAGAATTTGGGAGCTGGAGAAAACCAAGTCTTTGATTTGATGTCCAACGGGACAGCCAAGCAAGTAGGTGAACTGGTTTGGCACCAGGTATTTCACAGCCTGCTGAGGATGATTCTGGGTTTGTTTGTTCTACTGACATGTCTAGGAAATGAAAACAAATCCCCTCTGTTCACAACCCCCAGACTCTTGTGGCAGACCAAGAATGACAAATCAGAGCATGGAAAAGGAACTGGCAAGTACACCCTCAGAGCCAGCCTCAAATTTGCTGCCAGTGAGCAACTGTCAAAAAGTCATTATAAAATACCAAAGCCCTTTACCTTGGGGTTCCTCAGGAGGGAAAAATTTCCAGCAGCAAAGAGAGGTCCTTGGGTAGGATAAAGCCCCCAAGTTGTTAGAGTCTGTTGATATGCCCAAAGAGAGAAAAAAAGTTTGGGTATAGATTTATTGGGGTGAGTAAGAGCACTTTTATTAGTGATTTTTTAAAGCACTTTTCCCCCATTTATGCCCACAGGTACATATTCAATTTTACATATTTATTTCATATTTGCACATACACATGCATTAGTTTATAGACATTGCACCCATGTGCATGTAAACATCCTCAGTTTGGCTTTTTTCCCAAATAAAATCCATTACAAATATGGCAACAGAGATGAGCCAAATATAAACAAAATTAAATGAATGCAAGGGAACTAATTAGAAGGATAAAACCAAACAAGACAATTCTGACCAGAGTGTAAATCCAGACTGGAGTTATATCACTGTGAGTGCTAAACTAGTTCCCATATTTCTAAACAGAAGCAGAAGGAAAATTAATCAAAGAGAACAGCCAAGAAATTACTTCTTTAAAATTAATTTAATTCAGCATCAGGTACAAAAAAGGTTAATATAGCCGAATATATTGATGTTTGTCATCATTTCACTTACAAAGAACATAGATAATAAATATATTAGAAGCAGTTCCATGGTGTTTCACCTAATGGGTGCTCAATGAGTGCTCTGGTAAATTCTGAAGCTTTCTTTCTGTGCTCGGTATTCAAACTACCCACTGTGCCCACAGTACATATGGAACTGTGGCACTCATAGCCACAGGGTGTAGCAGGGACCAAAATATCTCAAAAAAGGGGTTATACAGCCATGTAAACTCAATGGACTGGGCAGTCCCCAGCTGAGGTGCCCTCAGCTGTAACTGGCTGAAAATTGCTGTCCTGGCAGGATGTTAGTGGACATTCAGAGCTCAGGTGCTTTTAGAAATATAGCCCTTTCTGAGTGTGCTCCAGATAGCTTTTGCATTTGCATCTTTTTTCATTCATTGCTAAATCAAATGGTTCTTTGTAGCATGTTTTACCCCTGGCCCCTCATAGCTGTTGGATGCTGTAATGTCCCATATTTACATCTCGTGTCCTACATGTGTCCAAACTCATGATCTATTTTTCATAGATAAGCAGTTGTGATTGGAAGCAAAGGAAAATAAAGGTGTCTAAGTTGTAAATGTCTAAATGTAGGCTTCCAAACCTGAATGTTGGCACCCAAATAACTGGCCAGCTTTCCAAAAAGCCAAGCCCCTGGAAATTTCCAGTAATCACAGTTGCCATACCAACGACTGTCAGCACTCTTGCAAAAGCAGGTCATGTATTTAGGTGCCAAAATGTAGCAAGAGGGGTCTAATTTCAGGGCTTTTTTTTTTTAGATCTGGCCAAGTGCACTGATGATAATTGAGAACAGTTTCACCTCTGCTGCCACTCTCCAACTGCAGTCACAAGACTTGCTATGGTCTTGCAAAAGGGAAGATGTTTGGGGAGGTAAGGCATGAGGTGTTTGCAGTTTTTCCCAGTTCCACCCTGGTGTTCAGGCCTTTGAGCGAACACCGAGATACCCCACAAACGGATTTTGGGGCTGGGGTACAGGCCTTTGAGCGAACACCGAGATACCCCACAAACGGATTTTGGGGCTGGGGTACAGGCCTTTGAGCGAACACCGAGATACCCCACAAACGGATTTTGGGGCTGGTGTTCAGGCCTTTGAGCTAACACCGAGATACCCCACAAACGGATTTTGGGGCTGGTGTTCAGGCCTTTGAGCGAACACCGAGATACCCCACAAAGGGATTTTGGGGCTGGGGTGCAGGCCTTTGAGCTAACACCGAGATACCCCACAAAGGGATTTTGGGGCAAACAGAGGTGTGGGGTTTGCTGTAGCTCGTTTCCCTGCGCTGGCAGCAGGCTGTGGCTCAGACCCATGGACACAGGGAGGTTTGGTTTGGTTTGGTTTGGTTTGGTTTGTTGTGCTGCAGGGAGTTTCCTGGGCCTGCCATGCAGGCAGGGATGCGGCCAGGGCTCACCCGCCCCAGCCAGTGCTGCCATTCCCCCTTGGAGCCCTTGCCCTGGAATCCTGCCCTGCCAGCCTGCAGTGCCCTTGCTGGGAATGAGCCAAGGGGTTTCTGAAGGCAGGAGAACTGTGTCCTGCTTGGTCCCAGCTCCTGGGAGCTCTGAGCACAGCTCTGGGCGGCCTCTGCCTCCAGATACCTGCCTGACCTCAGGCAAGCCACTCACCCTCTCTGTCCTGAGGCACAACAAAGATAACGCCACTTCCTTCTCTGTGCATTCTGTGGGCCTTCTTCAGATCAGGGGTAAGCTCCTGAGGGCAAGGTTTGTCTTCTCAGTGTGTTCAGCGCCTATCAAAACAGAGCCTTGATCTCAGCTGGGGCCTTGGGGCACAGCTACAGTGCTGTTATTATCATTAATAATAATAATAGTAATGATGAATGCAATCAGATCAAAGCCCCTGCCTGTATGAGTCATTTTTTGGGGTAAAGTTAGTCATTGCAGAGAGCAATAGGTGTATGTAAACTTCAGGCACTGCCAAGGCTTCTCTTTTTTCCCACCATTTGAAAATTCCCCCTTGGGAGTCTGGGTGAGCAGCGCGATGAGGAAGGGCCTGGCCCTGCCAGCGTTTCCCTGTGGATGGGCATTTGTGCTCACACGCCTGGCCCTGGAAATGTTAATGGGGTACATAAATACCCTCTGTGGGTTCTCTGGATCAGGGGTGAAACTCCCATATCGAACCTTCTCTGAATGCAATTCAGTCTCAGGCATTGCCCTCGTGTGCACCTGCATGACAACCAGCATCACATGCCAGAAACATACTTTTTCTTGTTAAGTGCTGCAGATTTTAGTTGTTTGGGGTTTTTTTCTTCCATTTTGTTTTTTAATCACTTGAATGAATCACAACAAAGGTTTCTTGAAAGGGAAAAAAGAGATTACAAGAATTAATTGTTTAGTAGAAACTTCAAAATTAGATTTTTCACCTGAAAGAAAAGTCCTGCAGCCAACTGGATTACACAGGTGCAAAATAAGACACAAGAGGGAGCTCACATAATAAATAATAGTGATAAACAACATTTTGAAAACAGTTAAATCCTATGGAGGAAAGGCAATTAATAAACATTACAATTCCTATTTGCGGTTGGGGTTCTCATGGCTACAGTTATTGTTGCAGGCTATGGGAACGTGCTCACACACAAGGATCTCAGCACACCAGGCTTTGCCGTGGAACACAAAGGCACAACCCACTCACAAGAGCTTCTAGGGGCATGGAAGAAGGGCACTGAGCCAGGAGGTGACAGGGAGATGCTGTTCTGGCAGTGCTCAGGCAGAAATGACCTGAGTTCAGGGCTCCTCCAGGAGTTATTGTCAAATACCCAATGTGTGTTGCCATTTAAAATGTATTTAAACATCTATGTGCATTTAGGTTTCTGGAGAATGATGGCTCATATTCAAGAGACAGCCACATATACAGAAAATCAGAGAACTTGAAACTGAGTCTGCAGCCCAACTGTTGAATTTTGTGCTTGAAATCAGGAGTTTAATTTTTGTGCCTGCAAGTTTCATTCTCTCCAGCAACCACATTTCTCAGAACTTAGAGAAACTGTGCTCTTTTGACAAACACACTTGACAAAACTCTTTAAGTGTTAATGCAATCAGTCAAAACTTTTCAATTCCTAAAGTTCTTGTGAAAATAAGGCAATATGTGTCAGTAACCACAATGGGCTTGATCTGCTAGCAGAGATCCACCCTCTCTGCAGCCAGACACAGGTTCCACAGGGCTGGACCCTGGGACTTCCATCTTTCTGAGGCTGCAGCTGCAGTACTGGCACAGGCATCTCTGCTCGTCTACAACAGTGGAAAAACAGAACAGCTGGAGGACTGCCCCTAAATCGAGGTCCCCACATTGTGACAACTCTGGGCACGCATCAGAATTACCACCTGAGAGGAGGTTAGAGGGTCATCAGGGACCACTAGTTTGGGAAGGACGCACACACAGATCTAGTAATGCATACTACCCTCTGATAGCCATCACCTCCAACAAGAAAATGTATCTTGGACACAGTTGTCACTGGGGTTGGAAGGGTCCTAGGCCATATGCTGGTTGGTGGCCACCACAGGTCTCTTCTCAGACATGTCCCTCCAGAAGTGTCCCTCCAGAGACAGAGATAAGATGTGTGGGTTTTAGAATCTATCAGCAGAGATCCACAATTAATGTAACTGCAGGGACTGTGCAGAGATCCACAATTAATGTAACTGCAGGGACTGTGCACCTTCTTTCACATGCCAGGAGCTCTCTGGTGTGCTGAGAGCTGAGTGGTGAGAGCCCTTCAGGCAAGGGCAGAGCCCTTCCTACCCTGGGACACCTGAGTCTGTGCTATGAACATATCCACCCACATCAGCAGTGGCTCCATTTTGTTCCTCTGCTCCTGCAGTGCAAATGGGCCTCACCAGTCAACAGAGTCACTCATGGGGAGCTGAGAGATTTGTTCATCCTGGCAGATGTTTGTCAAAGGGCCCATCGAGCAGCTCAAGGTGCCTCTCATGAGCCTGCCTCAGCGTGTGGCCATGGGCTGTTGTTCACTCTGCAGTGCGGGGTCCCTCAGAGACCATCCACATACCAGCATCAGGGACTCCACAGACTGGAGGGAACCTACAGGGAATGTGCAAGATCTGACAAAGGAATGTCCCCTTAATGTGTAGCTTGCTGGAGCCTGGAAGGGACACAATAAGCATCCGAATGTTACACAGATTTTTCAAGTACACAGTGGAAGGTATAAGAACTTCAGCAACTGAAATAATCAGAGACATTTCAACCCTGAGATCCTTCTTCACTATAAGATTTCAGCTTAGAAAGTTTAGTCTGAACAAACTGACTTAATGCTGAATACCCTGGGCCTCAACAGTGTGATTTACTCTTCCCACTCCTTTGAGAAAAGTGGATGAATTCTTAAGCAGAGAGGGCATTTTGCAGCCAGATTCCACAGCTGTGGAGCTGCAGAAAGGCAGGCAGTGGGTCCTGGGCTGGCAGGGAGCATCCCCACGCTGCTTGGTGCATTTGATCTCTGCAGAGGAAGGAGCACATACCCGGCGTGGCACCGGGGCCAGCTGGCCTGCAAGGAGCAAGGCTGGCTCTGACTGCGCGAGCAGGTGCTCACTTCCCCTCCCCGTCACATGGGGACAGTGGGACAACAGCTGTAAATAGAACAAGGTTTACAAAAATGGAAAAATAGACATTTAAAAAAACCCAAAACACAAACTTGCCTGTCTTGCATCGGAAACCTGTCATGTTTTTAATCTAAATTGAAGTTGTGCTTGTATTATGTAGTAAAACAATTGCCTACTACCAGGGCCTACATTTTTGAGAAGTGAGAATGAGCCATATGTCTTCCATAAAAACATACTAATACAGTTCAGCCTGTTCTTTATGCTTTCTGGTAAATCATATTCTTTTACAGGCCATAGTTAAAGGGAGCATTATTTTTGTTTGCCAGAAAGTATTTACAGTACTGTATTATCCTTCATCTCTACCAGTTTTCATTTGTTACTATTGACACATGGTAAAACAGTTTTAATTATCTCCAGGCTCAAGTACAAGGATTTTTTATAATTCAGTCAGGTCTATTTAATTTCCAGTATCTAAGCTACCATAATGAAAGTGTTACTCAAGGTTTCTTCTTCAACTCCCCCCTCTTTAGATCATAATGAAGACAGCTCACTTGAGCAAATAGTTCCTTTGAAATGTTAATCCTCCTCAGATGTGTTTTTTGTTAGATCAGCTGCACTGTTAAAATACTTTCTATTTTCCCATTAATTGGAATGCAGAATAACACTTATTAGCCATATGGACACAAAGTAGCTCGTTGATGAAGACAACTGAATTAAAGCCTCATGTTAAACAATGAATTAACTGTGATAGAGGGTGAAAAAACCACACTTACATAAAACTGGGTTGTCTGTCCCTCTCTTATCCAGTACGATCTCTCCTTAAAAGACGAACTATATTTCAGACATGGTCCCCAGTGCAACCTAAAATCCGTCCAAAAGCATAGAAAGGAGAGTGAATGTAAAAACCTACAGCAAAGGGGCTTATGGAAACACTGGTTTTTTAAAATTTATTGGTTTATATGAGTTTTTATTTGGCACTTAAAGACTGAAATCCCAAGGAGCTGAACTTTTCCCTCAGCAGCGCATGTGGAGGTGCATGTTTGCTGCAGAGCTGGCTCAGGTGTGAGCAGCACCGTGTGAGATCTCAGGTGTGAGCAGCACAGTGTGGGATCTCAGGTGCTGCTCCTCCCTCCTTCCCTGCCTTGCCCCAATAACGAGAGCAGCTCTGGGATTGCTCCTCAATGAATTGTGGGGGAATGTGCTCGGCTTCCCTGCGGTGTGAAAGGAATTCGAGGTGGGTCGTCAGCATTGAAATATTAAATTACTTGGGCAGGTTGTGTGAGGTGAGCAGCCAAGGAAGTTGCCTCCATGTAAATCAGTAGGCACAGGAGAAAAGCTCTGCTCGATCCAGGGGGGGATGAGTGTGCCTGGGAGGACATTTAGGAAAACACCAGATCAGAACCTCAGCTTGTGTGCAGTGAAAGCATGGTTAAGCTTCAGTAGACTTCAGTAAATATGGCTTTGTTTGGAAACTCTGCCTGTAATTTTGAAACAGGAGACATCTGAATCCATGAAAAATTTGAGTCCTAGTCTATGCTTCAATGAAAGCTCAGTCTTTCTGGAAATATGTCCCTCTTTATTGTTCCTTGATTTGCACATTTTGTGCAAGTCTGAACACGGACACACAACAATAAAGGAGTAGGAGCTGGGGTGAATGAAGCTTCTGTTTACAGGTATGGCTTGCAGAGGGACAGGAAGCTGGTGTTATTTACTTAAGCAGAACAATAGATCATCTGCTATGCAGTGGCATTTCCACTGCTGGCATGGGTGGGTGGGTGCATCCTCTGCTCACACCCTCGGCCGCTGCACCCTGCCTGCTCCCACTGCCTCTGGCACTGGCGATGCCTCCAACAGCAATCACAGAGATTTCCAGATTCCAGCAATTGACAGAGAGTAAATTTGCAAATGTGCGCTGTGCTAACATGATTAGGCCTGTGAACATGCAAATCCTTGGAAAGAATTTTGGTTTTATGCAACTGACGTAAATAAAAAGGATCCTGTTTATGCACTGCCTAGACAGCCTCTGCACAAACTGGACTGCCAGAGATGATTTCATTCACCTCTTTAGTGAGACACACAGAGAACCACAGTACAGATAGCTCCAGGGCATAATTTTCATGATAATCAAAACACAGACACACTACACAATGGTTTACAACCAGAACTGGGAGCAGATATCTAATTCTGAGGAAGGAGGAAAATTTTTGTGTCCAGAACACAAACACATCTTCTGATGCTCACAGGTCCCCACAGCTACTCTGTCTGATGTCACAGGATTTTGGGGAGCAGTAAATGATCCTTTTCAGGTAGACCAAATAGGCAGTGTTTCTAACAGCACCAGGCTGTGACTGACTCACACAAGCAGGAGTGCATTGCTCTTGATCTTGAGTTCCAGCTGAGGCCAAAGACTGGAAATTGTGTCTGTGTGTCCTTGCTGTTTGTTTGACTGATCAATTGTCCTTCCTTCAGTGTGTCTCTGATTTGGGAGACACGGTCCTGAGCAGAGTGGTCCTTACTCTGACTTTTCCCTCAGAGCACCCCACAAGTTACCTTGCTTTGCACCTTGTTGCAGTGCAAAACAACCAGAGCTTCATTAAAAAACCTCACACAGAGATCAATCAGGTTACTCTGGTTAATCTTGACTCTCTCACTTGGCAGTGGATTATAACCTCCCTCATGAGGTAATTTCTAATTCCTCATGGAGAAAGTAAGGTGGATTCTTTTGGCATTTGCAACAGCAAGCAGGGAACAATTCACTTGAGTGTTCTGCTGAAAGGCCAAAGTGTTGTGCTGAGGGTGTGCTGGGTTATCTTCCATAATGTGGAGTTGTGAGCACTGTACCTGGGGGAAAGAAAGTGGGGAAGAGGTCTTTGAGTGGATGGAGATTATCAACACTTCCCTAGGGATGAATTCCACATGGGCTCTGCTCATGAAGCCCTTGACACGAAGACCTTTTCCAAACAATGATTCTAAGACTGAGTATTCAAAGAAATCCTTGAGTCAGGGAACATGGAGTGTTCTCTCATTGCTGATAATAGAGGAAAATATCATCTGCTTACCAGAGAAGGTTCTGATAATTTAAACAACTTTTTCATTGGAGGAAACACTCAAAGTTTTATTTGAAACATATATTATTAAAATTGTGAAAGATTTGATTCACCAAAGTTTCCTAAGAACACCTGAAAACCTTGATATTCTTATGTCTTCCTCTTTCTCTCTTTATTTTCCCCCAAGTTTTTTCAATAGCAAATTGTAAAGAGAAGAGAAAAGGCTGGTATAGGACAGAAAAAACTAATAGTTATAGTTTTCAGGTGAAAAGATGAAAATGGACTGGCTGACTGATTTTTTGAATATTTCTAGTTCCCTGTGGTACTGCTGTGAAATTGAGGTTAGGGGTGGTTGGTTGCATTGATATATGCAGACCAGCACAGCTGAGATTGGAAGGATCCTCTGGAAACTTTCTTGTCCAAGCTCCCTTATCACAGTCCAATCAGTCCAAGCAACTTGTTCCAGACTCTTTTAAAGTGGTCCTTCAGCTCCTCCTGCAAATCCAAGATCTCTGGATGTTTATTTTTCCTTTACTGAATCCTGCAGATCTCTTGGCCACAAATATTGCTGATTCCTACCAGTGAGGGGTATATGCAGCAGTGTTTCTCATCCTGTTTTACAGGCCATGTTCTTTCTCTTTCCGCATTGCTCAGAGAATACTCTCTAATACTCTTCAGAAAGCAAGGTCACTTGTTGACAAGAAATCTTTAAACCAGTGACAGAGGAAAAATTAAAAATACTCACTGTCAGATGCATAGAAATTTATCTATCACCAGCACTTTTCCTACAACAAAACCAGGAAATTCACAGGCAAAACAGCCAGGATACACTCTCAGCTGTTTATAACAAGCCATTGAGCAATGTTAAAGAGCAGTTTGCTTTGGACAGGCCTTTCAGTGGCCTAAACCCTGCATGGTTTAGAAAATGGTGCTCAGTGCTATTTGTTATTTGTGCTGTCCCAAAGCCACCACAGTGACACTGGGCACGGGAGCCCAGAGAGGGAACCAAGGGTTTGCAGTTCCACTGCTCCCCTGTGCCACAGATTTTGGGTGAAATCTCAGCCACTTTGGCTTTCTGAGTGCCTGGAGTGGAAGGTGACTGTCCATGTGGGTCTGTTCAGCACCCAGCCCAGCAAGTGCTACCCTTTCCCTGGAATTACAACAAAATACATGAAATCCTGAGACCCAGACATAAAATACATAAAATATGAGACCTGTGGAGGAAACTGAGCCATCACAACTTCAGCTGCTCTGTTTATACTCAAATACTTTGGTTGTCATGGCCAACAAGGTACAATTGTCATGCAATTAATGCAGTCTACTTTTAAATGTAGGAGGTTTTTTTCTTTCTTTTCAGTCCACAGAAAAAAATTGCAATTTTTATTATACATATCCAAATCATCATTAAAAATCTAAAACATTTTCTCTCTGAGGAGATTTCAGCCATTTCCAAAACCAAGTCTTCAGTTCTAAGCTGTTTTAACTGTACTGCTCTTTTGTTAGTTCCAATGGATTATTTTGAAATTTCTCTAATTTATATTTCAATGTACTTTCTAGGCATGCCGGCCATTCTTTCAAAGGAGCATAAAGTGGTTATTGTTAATACATACATACTGGGTAGCAGCAAATGTTTCTGGAGTACTGGGCTTTCTGTAATGACATTAAATGAAGGGGGGAAAAGGAGATGAAGTAATACTGATCTCTATGACAGCCTCTGTTTGCAGGACAAGGATTTAATTCAGAATTAACCCACATTAGTGTTAAAGAAGCCATTACTCACTTGCAAATTTTTCTCCCCAAAACCCCATTTCATTGCTCGGCGCAATAAGCTGGTACATTTATCCACAAACATTTGATGACTGATGCTTTATTTTGCCTTTGAATGTTTCTTTAATGAAATCTGGGTTCTTAAAAATATCCAGTAACATAGTTAACCATTTTGTTTTCACATTAACAGAGCAGTTATTCTCTTGCCATTTCTCATTTACCTAACTTTGATATGTGACTCCCTGTAACAGAAAAACAAAAATCAGGTATCAATACAGATAGAAATTGTTTGTAGAATTTTACTTGGTATAAATAATGTGCCTGCCTGCGTGGCTTTTTCATTCTTTGTTAGCAGGCATACATTTCCTTATGTTTTGCATTAGCTGTGGAAAACTTCCTTTGAGTTTTGTCGAACTGTCTTGTTCTGAGAATGCATAAAACAACTCTCTTCCAAGTTTAGGATATGCTTTGTTGTCCTTTGAAAGTTATGGTGCAAATTTGCTGAGGGCCATTTAGTCCAGCAATGCTCAGAGTCCAGTGAAACTATTTCTAGGCTAAATGGTGCTTCTGGTCTCTGAGGAGCTTCTACAGCCGCCAAAAATCCCTGGGACATGTGCACAGCCCCTTTTCCCAGGCTGAGCTGTGTTTGAGACCAGAAATGTGGGCATGTGTTGATAAAAGAGAAGATTAATGTTATACTATCTGAAAATTGTCTGACACGAGCTGAATCTCTCCCATTCCTGGCTCTGCTGGGTGGTACTTAAAGGTGGAGCCACCAGAAAAAGAGCTTGGGTTAAGGCACTGAATTGACTCAGTGGGCTCTTTCTGAGTTAAAGAAGGGGAAATTTTGGGTGCTGAGCTCCTTCCTTTTGCCTGCCCCCAGCGTGGGGTCACACCTGTCTATCGGGGAAAAATCTGAAGAGAAGAAAGGTGCAAGAGAAGAAAGGTGTGAGAGAAGAAAGGCACAAGGGAAGAAAGGTGCGAGAGAAGAAAGAAAGGTGCAAGGGAAGAAAGGTAGGAGAGAAGAAAGGTGCAAGAGAAGAAAGGGGCAAGCGAAGAAAGAAAGGTGCAAGAGAAGAAAGAAAGGTGCAAGGGAAGAAAGGTGCGAGAGAAGAAAGAAAGGTGCGAGAGAAGAAAGGGGCAAGAGAAGAAAGAAAGGTGCAAGGGAAGAAAGACACAAGGGAAGAAAGGAAGGTGCAAGGGAAGAAAGGTGCGAGAGAAGAAAGAAAGGTGCAAGGGAAGAAAGGTGCAAGGGAAGAAAGAAAGGTGCGAGAGAAGAAAGGTGCGAGAGAAGAAAGAAAGGTGCAAGGGAAGAAAGGCGCAAGGGAAGAAAGGAAGGTGCAAGGGAAGAAGGCTGCAGGGCTTTTCCCAGAGGAGCCCAGCTGGCTGTTGAGGGTGGCTGCTGCCCTCAGCTCACCTCCCTGGCTGGGAGCTGCTGCATGGGTGCGTTTTGCTATCGTCATCCCCGTTCTGCTATTTCATTCAGTCATGGGCCCTGATTATTTAAACAACTCAAACCAGAAGACTTTGTTTCCTTGGCTCTGTATTCTCCCAGAGCAAAAATAAGCCAACAAGATGTTTCTAAGAAAAAGGTCGATGCTATCTTTTAAAATGTACTTCCAACTGATTGTTATCTCTCTTGGAGCTGGGCCTTCTGCCACCCCTGCTACCCCTCCTCCTGGCATCAACCACTAGCTCAAACCTCACCAGAAAGATGGAAAGTTTCAGCCCTGCCCCAGCCTTGCAGGAGGCATCTGGCCTCTAAAGAATGTCAGAAATTGAGGTCTTTTGAGATCTTCGCATGTTTTGCACTTGAAAATTGTCTCCAAGCACTTTTGAGAGCCTGGTTATCTATATGGGTGTGTGAGAAATGCCATAGGACGGGCAAGATGAGTCACACACAAGATCCTGTTTTTCACAGAACAAGCCCTGGTGGAACTGCTGCTTTAACCCTTATTTTTTCATTTCTCAGAGTTTGTTCCCTTCCTTAAAACCTGTTCCCTTCACTTGCCTTGAGAGGATCCTTTGTCACGTCCTTTCCATAGGTACCATTGACTTTTTTTGATTCAGTGGTGCTCACTTCTGAGAGATCCTTTCTGCTCTTTGAGGGTTATTTGCCCTTTTGCAGCAAGGCACTGTGCTCTCTGTGTGGACGTGAGCCCTGCAGAGCATTATCACTTGGACATGCACGTTGGTGCCAAGGGGAGATAATGCCCTCTTTTCAGACTGAAGCCTGCCCGGAGGAGTGTTCCCAGTACGATTTTCACAGTCATAACTGCAGTTAATCTTAAACTTGGCAGACTCTTCCTTTCTCTGTAGTGTTTTTAATGACTCTTTCAGGGTGGGAGAATCCTGAGGGGTTTTGCAGCGCTGCATTCACCTACTGATTCATTCTTGCCAGGCTGGCGTTGCTAACCAAGGTCCAGCTTAATAAGCAGCTCTACCATTTATATTTCAGTGCAGGAAGTTATCTGTCTTTTCCAGCTAACAACGCTGAGAGGAGGAGGAAGCATTTTTTCTGAGCAAGCAGGAGGTGCCATGCTGCACAATGGTCAGTAAATATGTAGCAGCAATTTACAGGGTTTATTTTTAATCCAGGGCCTACGTTAAGAGAATGGCATGAACTGGATAAATCAATCAGGCTGTTGCAAAGCAAGCTTGAAATGAAAGGGCAGTCAAGGAGGAAGTGGTAAATAACACACAGGACTGATTGCTTCTGGGCACAGCTAAGGCCTTGGGTTTAAGGAGTAATTACCTGGTCACACCTAAACCCTGCTGGTGTGCAATGTGCAAACTGCAGACTTCAGCTAGGAGGCTGCTCCTGCCTTTGACAGCAAGAATTTCCTTGGTAAGAGCCATTTACTCCTGGTTTCCCGAGGGAGCTGTAGAGTGTGCAGACCCCATGCTTAGTCCCTTGTGATCTTTGGTCTCAGCACTGGCACAGAGCTCATCTGCTTCACCTGAGCTGTGGAGCAAGGGGAAAGGAGCAGGAGAGCAGACATTCCTCCTCTGTCACAGAGTCAGGGTGCAGGGCTGAGCCCCATAAATAATTTGTGCCAACCTGGCAGCTGGTTAGACCAAGGGTACAAAAATGCTCCTTACACTTTGGGGTGGTGGGCATGCTCTGCAACCCATCAGGGGAGAGCCAAATGCCACATTTGCAATCCTGCTGCCTGCTAATCCCACTAAGGAAAAAAAAAGGCCAGAATTCAAAGAGAGCCAAACAAACTGTGTCTGCCATTGTACTCATGGTGAGAAGCCTGCAGCTCATCTGCCTTGGGTGTATCTGGGCAAATGCAGGGTGAGTTTCTCTCAGTTTGTCCTTCCTAGAAGCCTGTTACAGACAGATAGTGCAGAGCCTTTCCTGCAGCATGCAGACACAGATGGCCCTGCCCTGTTGGGGTGATAGCAAACGGAGGTCTGAAATTGGATGCAGTAATTGCATGGCTGCTTGCTTCCTTGGCTCCCTGTTCAACCTGAGCTGAGCTGGGAAACACAGCACACCTGAGGAACCACCAGAGACAGGAGACCAGCTGTGGCCATGGTGTGCCTTTCATCCCACAAGATGGTCCAGCCATCGATCCAAAAACATCAGGCTGCCATTGTTCACCAGTCTGCTTCCAGGGGCAGCTTTCTGCCAGGAGACAAGCAGTGGGTGATTAAAGACTTCCTTAGCTGCGTCTCAAAGGAAAAAAATCAAATCCAATTTATAATTAGGAAGACAATGGCATTCAAGGGTGAGGGAGATCTGTGAAACAGCGTGCCTTGGTGGAAAAAGGAACAAGATACTGTGTGTGCAGGGTGCTCTGGGTATCACATCCAGATCCCTGAGATTTGCCATTGGTCCCAGAGCACCCAGAACCGAAATGCAGATTGTCCTACCCATCAGTTTGGGCCATGTGTCAACTAACATGCAGAATCAATCATGGAGACACAGAGAGCAAATGGCAATGTCACGTCATTCACATGCATGGGTGTCACATGTCCCCTTCACCTGGACCCCAACCAAAGCAGACACTGGGACTTGCACTTGTGCTAAGGTGCTCTGCTCTGGGATTTAGTCAGTTTTCACCTGGTTGTGATGTCAGGTACCTGGCAGGTGCAGATGAGCCTCACTCCAACTGCCCTGCATCAGCAGGATCCTTTCTGTGCACAGCCCGACTTACACCCACTGAGCAAAAAACAATGTACACATATTTTCCTAAAAAATTCTCCAACTTTTCCTGAGCCTGAGCTAAACCTTCTTATCTAATATCAAGTAATTTAAGCATTTTTAACATTCTAAAGACAAGTTAATCCTTCTGTAGGGGAAAGTCAGAAAATGGGCTTAGAATGACATTTTAACAGTGTCTATGGTATGTTAAGCTGATGAAAAATTCTAGCAGCAGTTTCAAGCACTTTTGGCTAAAACATTACTGTGATCTTAAAGCATTGTAAAATATAAGTATCATGCCAAATTGCTAGGTGTTTGTCAATAATGTAAAATATGATATTCTACCAACACAAGGTGCTTTTTTTCTCTCTGTAACTTCAATTCTCAGATATGGTTTTAGTGACATGACACATTTAATAGGAGCCTGAATCTGACCTGGTCCTAGACTACTTATATTTATTTGTCTCATTTGAGCTCCCTACTTTCCCAGGTAAGTTTGCCAAGTAATTCTTGATTTTCATTTGTTTTCTGAGCCTTAATTTCCCTAATTTTTTGGTTTTATCAGAGTGTGGCCATTTCAATGCATGCTAATGATGAAGTGACAATCTAAAACTCCTGTTTGTTCACAGGAAGACAAAAATGTTAGAAATTGAGATGTTTTTGATTTGTCCAAGGCATTTTGCATTAGTTAGAAACCCATCTTTGAGTTTGACTTTCATTAGGGTTGTATTGTCTCTTTTGGAGATGACAAAAGAACATCAGGAAAGTTTCCTCATTTTCTATTAATGTTCTTGCCTGATGTCCAAAGGAGCTCAGAGGTTAATAAATAAAGCATGTAAAGCCTAGAAACTGAGAGCCACCTCACAAGCCACCATATATCACATATTTTGGGAGCAAAGCAGTCCTGAACATTAATAAACCCATAGAATGATCCATCTGCCAATTTACACATCCACCAGAGTGCATCTCCTGCCTGAGCCTGGGAACCAGGGCAGTGTTATCAGAGGGCTGATGCCATTCTCAAAGCCCTCAAGCACCCACTTGCCCATTGCCCACACCCTGAGTGACTCTCCCAAGAACGCACACCCCAGAGCTCCTGGTTCTGCGTTTGTTTGTTTTTTCCAAGCCCAGTTTGCTTTCCAGCCTTTCAGTGAAGGGAGTGCCACCATGCAGGAATGCAGGTGTCGGCTCTGCTGCTTTCAGCCCAAAGACAATCCAAGATCCCTCAAGCTCCTCGAGGTGCCTGGAACAGGGCTGGAAGGAGGCCTGTGCCCTCTGGGGACACCTCAAGATGCCTCACATGGCTCTGGGGGACTGCCTGGAGCAGGTCCATGGAGCTCATCTTGGAACTGAAACCAGTATAAACTGATATATAAACTGCTGCTTATTACTGGATGGAAATGGAAAATGGGGCTAATTCAGGTTTGGAAAGAAGCAGACAGTAGTCAAGAGGCCTCAGACATGTCCATGATGCTGTTTGGGGTCTGACCTGATGTCATCCTTGACAGCACCCTCGCTGACTTCATGGCATGGCCACGTGGTGAATGTGCCCTCACCAAAGGTGAAGAATCTGCTTTGGCAAATGGTGGAAGCCTAAGGAGCATTATGGAAGTCTTTGTACTCTATTAATAGTTTAGCACATCATCCTCATGCCCCAAGACAGGATGGTCAAAAGAAGAGTTTAATTTGGAGCTGCATGTTGGAGCTAATAAAGCAAAAGCCCCAACCTCTATTCCCAGTTCAGCCCAACTCTTCCTGCAAGATCTGCACCAAAACTGCATCAATCCCACTTTCCCTCTGTCAAAACCATGGTTCACACTTCTGAATCCTGCAAGAGAGCTGTGGAGAAAAAAATCCTTTCCTAATGGGATCAGATACTGTGGGGAAGAGAGTAAATAAATTGGGGAGAGAAAGACAGGGGACTTGTTCTGAGATCTATCTCTTCCTCAGATACCACCCTGGACTCCCATTCCTGAGCTGCACAACCAGCACATGATTCTGCTTTGGGCACCACATTTTCCTCATTTTAAATCAAGCAGAGAGGATATTCCTGGTTCTCAGCTGCAGAAGGGCCAAATACAGGTCTTTAAACACCTTCTACATCACCCACAGGGAAAAAGCAAGACAAGAGCACACAGCAGCCCTTCTGCCCAGAGCTGAAACAGCCTGCAGACATGCACAGAGCACAGAAATATCTTCACTTAGCTTTCTATTATCAACTGCCTTTGGTGTATAAGTGATCCCATCTTTACCATGAAACACACTGGGAAATTTAAAAACTGAAAAAAACTTTAAGAAAATTTAAATTCATCTCTCAATAACTGAAAATTTCAAAGGAAGGACAGAAAACTGCCGAGTTATCTCCTGTGACCTTTGGTAATTGGCAATGAAAAGTGTTTGATCTTTACCTGGCAGCAGCAGAACAGGAGTCATCCCTGGCCTGAGCCACCTAAAAAAGGAAGAACTGCAGGGCTTCCATTCCCCTATGGTTCTCTTCAAGATTAGCAGCAGTGAGCAGCAATTTCTGTTTGTTTTTATAATAATATCCTGTTTTGTAATCCACAGGAAAAGGAGTATGAAAGTAGCAATCTTGGCAGGGACTGGGGGCCACGGGACAGTTTTCTGAAATCTCAAAGCTCAGGAACACAAAGACTTGGAGGAATTTCCAAGTGCAGTGGATGCCAAATGGTAAAGAAAATGACATGACAATGAGAGGGAGAAATTATTTATTCACTTCCTTAATAAATTCCTCTTCTAGAGTCACTTTTTCCTTTTTTAGTGAACAGTTGACAGGCAGTTACTTCCAAATGCTTTTAAATAGGACCTACTGCAAGTTTAAGTATTGTTAATACTTTTTCCAAAGAGGAAACAACTGGAAAAATAACTTTAAAAAAAACCCCAAACCTTAAAAAAAGAGTAAAATTTAACACCAAACAAATGAACAGCTGAAAAATTCACAGAGTACAGACAGCCATGCAAAAAAATTGTATTATTAAAGGGTCTATAAAACATTTCTGCTCAGCACTTACATGGCAAGCAGACTAGGTCATATTTTTCTCCAAGAAAGATAATACCTGGAGAGCCCATCCTTGCAGTTCCCATTCAAAGACTGGAAGGAAAAGCATGTTAGGACTAGAGGAGGCATTAAAAGAAGCCTGTGTCTACTGGAGCATGGTTTTAAAGGGCCATGAGCTAGAATAAATATTGACACAGTAAGGAAAAAATATGCAACAATAGCAATTGTTCAAAATGGGCACAATTTGGAAGCTAACAGACCCACAGTGGGCTAAACCAACCTGGACAGGAACCAAGGCCATGAATTTAAAAAATTTAACTTTCACTGATTTCACAAGAATTAGACACAGAAATACCTTCATGACTAATTCACTGACTGCCATAATTTCCAACCATTCTCCAATCACAGCCCATTCCAGCAAGGAGAAGCAGAACATTATGGAGGAGATGAACCTCAGGACAGAAAATGTCACAGAGTTTCTCTTTCTCTGCCATAAAACTGTTCTGGGTCTTCTTTTAAATATTCATCCTGCATTTGCTTTACTTTAATTTCTCCTAAATATGGTTTTTCATGTTATTATGGATAGTGTCTAACAGTTCTTCCTTTGTCTGATAATCTTTGCTATTTCATCTTCTCTTCTCTTCTCTTCTCTTCTCTTCTCTTCTCTTCTCTTCTCTTCTCTTCTCTTCTCTTCTCTTCTCTTCTCTTCTCTTCTCTTCTCTTCTCTTCTCTTCTCTTCTCTTCTCTTCTCTTCTCTTCTCTTCTCTGATAATGCACCATTTTTACCAGTTAAAAGTATGGTCTTACATGCAGGCACAAGTGTTTGGCAAAGATTAATTTTTGTTGTAAATATTCCTAGTATTTCCCCCCAAATTTCCCCTCTACCTCATCTCATTTTCATTTTAATCAGTTCAGTAACCTGTTTAATTTCCTGGAAATTATTTTAGCCATGCTTCTTGGGAGTTAAAGTTTCTGGAAGAAAATCCAAGGCAAAAAATAAAATTTTCAGTTTCTTTATTCTTTTTTCATTCATACAAATTCCAGAGGAAGTCAATAAGTTTGGATCTTTTTTCACACCAGTTTTCCATTGATGCATTTTTAATGGGCTTCATGGAGATATTCCTGATTTACATAGCCATCTTCAGCAGAAAGATCTGGTGAATTTGCCTTGGAAGCAACCCAACAAAACCCACAAAGTTTGACTAGTTCCTGTTAATACTAGAAGATAAGGATTTATTAAGTTTTAAAAAAAAATGCATATTTTTATCCACTACAAGATTAACAATCTGGGACTAGAAATCAGGTATAACAGTGGACTTCCAAAACAACAGGGTTTTAGATTAAGGATACAATGGAAGAATAACACAGTGTATTATTCTTCTAATATCTTCTAATATCTTCAAGCAGTTTACTAAGCTGAAACTACATAATCTTGTTAAAAAGTTCAAAATTAGGGCAGGTTATGCATCCTGCAGCTAATATGTGTCATCATGGTTTCTGATCAAAATCTTCTGGCCTCAGCAGTCCAGGTATTCATAAATGAATTCCCAGAGCAGTGACTATAATTTTAATTGTGCTGGTTTAGTTAGACACAGAAGGAGAAGAGTTTTAAAATGCTTTGTTACTTTAATTGCAAAGCAAAAATGCAAATGTGAACTTGCTAGTACTTACTAACTAGACACTGGCTGATAATGGGGAATGTTTAATGGTGATGACATCACAAAAATCCTTTTTTTCTGACAGGTCACATAGGCAGCCCCAGGTGCATTGACATATCTGTCTTCTTGTAAAATCTACTTGTGGAAGCAAAGCTTCCAGAAGCAACAAATATTTTTTCTTCTTTTTCCATTTTTGTGCAGATTAACTTTTTTAAAGTGAATTTCTTGAAGTACCCCTGAAGTCTCATTTTCAGAGATGATAGGGACACTAAAATGTCTGTTAAGGCCTTATCTACACATTAACATTGTGTAAATAGATAAACCTGTCTACACCCAATTTTGCATGCAGTTATAATGCTGCCAGCTCAGTTTTACTTTAGGAAGGGGAACTAGTTGCAGTTGGTATTTTTGGACTATTATAAATTTGCTTGTTCTGTAGCATGGACTCTGCTGACTAGAAAACAAAATTAAAGTTTTCCAGAATTGATAACACTGCAACAAACCTTTGCGTAGAGTAGACATCTACCCCACTGGAAATGATAATATAAATAATTGAAATAAATAATTGAAATAAATAATTGAAAATGTTGCTCAAGGCAGGTTTCAGGTGCTAATGATCCCATCTACAGACGGGACACTCAGAGGTGCTTTAGCACAAATCCACTGGTGACTCACTAAATGAAAAGTGCTCTTGAAGACAAAGGAGATTTGAGCATCGCCCTCTGTCACCATGGATAATGAGGAAGGGTGGCTTCTTACCTTCCACACACTGATTCCTGCTTCAGACAAGGAGGTGCACACACTGAAATTGGGGCTCCTGCCAGTCCTCATCTCCAACTGGTTCATCCCCTCACCTGTTCCATCTCTTACAGGAAAGCCAAGGTCTGTGAAGAACAAACACCAGAAACAAAACTGCAACTAACCCTTGATAAAGTAAAACTTAGACTTTCACAGCACACAGCAACATGCAAAGGGGTGAAAAAAGAGTTCAAATGGCAGGTGAAGAGAAAGGGAAAAACTTGATGCATTTATGCAACATCACATGGAGAAGCAGGGGTGAAAACAGACATTATGGTGTACAATGAAACCCTACAACTCTGGCCTCTGTTACAGGCATGAGCACAAACATCTGGGGAAAATAATTTCTTTTTCTTATTTCTCTGTGCCTGTGTGGCACAGCATCCTCCAGGGCAGAGCTGGAGCAGCAGGGATGTTTTCCCCAGCACACACCCAGACCTTGTATAGGCCCTACAACACAAATATTCACCTGGGAGTGTGGCAGACACCACCATGCCATGGTGGTTTAGATGGGAGCTGGATGGTTCTGAGAGCTGAGCAAATGTCCAGATCCCATTTTGCAAGTTGTCCTCTGGTCTAGGAATAAATGCTTGAAGTGTGAGGACATTACCTCAGGTAAGCAGTTATAAGGAGTTAAAAGAGCTGCAAAAGTTCAGCCAAGACTGGTGTCAATGCTGGGCTCTGTACAAACTAACTAGTGCTGATCAGTTTACTAAGCATTTGGGGTTGTGACAATAATTTAAATGGAGACACACTTCAACATTTCTTGAAAACTCCTATTTATTTGAGTATCAAAATACTAATTTATTAACTTCCTGTTAGGTCCTCCCACTTAAGGTTGTGGGGCCAGCTATTCACAGAATCCACAAGGAAAGATCTATGTGGACAAGAAATAGGCCCAGAGATCACATGTTTCATGGTGGGATAAAGCCTAAAAAAAACCTCCAACCTTCCAACTTTAAATATTATTGTTTTCCTAAATTAACTCTGGGAGATTTTAATCTAGATCTTGGGTCTCTGCCAGGGAACACACACTGCTCCCCACATCCCTGAGAACATTGTGGAGTCTTGTACAGTCAGCTGGCATTATATTGGAATAGCAGCCAGTTAACTCTACCAATTCATAAAGCTATCTTCTCTAGTGCTGCTCTTCTTTTAACTCATTGGACATTCCAAATTAGCACCCTCTGTGTGGGGACACAACTCCTTTCTTGCCTTTTGAGGGGTTTTTAGTGAAGTCACAGGACTTTTTAGTGAAACAGAGAGGGTTTAATACACCAGGTTGCTTCCTGCAGCTGAAAGGGGTGACTCTTCAATAGTAGTGGTTAACAGGCCAGGCTGGATCAGAGCAGGGTGGTGGGGATGCCTGGAAATGGTGCCTGAGAAGGAGCCTCCCTGAGGGAGGAGGCAGGGATTTGTGGTGGCGGGGAAGCTCTGAGGGCACAGGGTCTGGGCCTGAATCAAGGGCCACAGAGGAAGCAGCCTAGTCAAACACAGAGCAGGAGGATGCAAACAGGACCCTCTCAGGGTATTCCCCTGCACTGCATCCTCCACAAGCTTTTAGTCCTGCCTAATTAAAGCAAGTGGTGATGCTCAGTGCTTGTAGATCACTGTTTTCAATCCTTGTCAGGGAGAATTCTCCTGATGAACCCCATGGGACATAACCTGAATAGAGGAGGGAAGGTGGAGCGTGGAGTTTTGCCAATGCACTGACAAGCTGTGTCTGGGTTGGTTTCCAATGAATCAGCTCAGCCATCTGGGGAAGGGGAAGGAATTCCCTCACTCCTTAATCAACCTATCTGCCTTTTAAAGGGGAAATATTTTTCAGAAAGATGCACCGTGCATATCTGGCACTTGGCCTCTTGTTACTGCCAGCTGTCACTCTGATAATGTGTTATGAATGATGGCACACCAAGCAGACAGCACTGCAAGCCCTTGTGATTGTGTTGCATTATCAAAGTGACAACCAGAAAGAACAAGAGCTCTGGCTGCTGAATTGGGCCATAAGTAGATTTTATGTTGTTGATATTACTATTTATATACAAATGGGTATTAAACATTTTTAATATTTTCCCAGCAGGAGCCAGGACATTGTTAGGACTTCAGTGTGCAGATAGCTGGGGTAAGGCCCAAGATAAAATTTGTTTAAAAGTCTGTTTTCATAGCCTACAGCAGGCAAAACAATGATTGTTGATGAAATTGGTTCAAGTATATACTTCTAATTTCACATCCATAAGCACAGGAATCTTAAGTGATTTAAACTGGCATCATTCCCTCAATAAATGCATGCCTACATTATCAGATGCTGTGGAGATACCTCCTGTGATCTACACATCTGACAAAGCCATCATTGTCAGGCATTGCATGGAGACCCAGCAGAAGCAAGACAGATATTTCCATAGGTGTTCATGGGTGGAGCAAGATGGTAAAACCTACAGCAGAATCTGAGCTGGGGCCCTCAGGTCAGTACTGCCATGGGGAAAACCCTCCTGCCAACATCCAGGAGATGCTGCCACCTTCCAGCACCACAGCCAGGCCTGGCACTGCTCTCCACAGTGACCTTGGTGGCCCTGGAGAAAGCTCTTTGAATGTCTGTTCTCTGTATTTCTATACAGTCACCCCAGGACATTCTGGATAGGAGAGAGGCTTCCTCAGGCATAAAGTGACACAGCATGAGCAGAAGACTCAACTCAATCTCATTACTCAGTTACTCAGTTCTGGAAACCTCTTCTGGGACTTCTTTCTCCCAGAAAGTCAAAGCAAAACTTTTCAAAACTGCATGTTCCCCAGTTCTTGATTTCATCTGTGTTTGGAAAAGACAGTGATAAAATGCCAAAGGAAAGGCTGTTCTTAGCACTTGTGTGTTTGGTCTGTGGTGATCTTCTATGGAATAAAAACTTTCCTGGCCTTCTGTAAAAAGTCTAAATGTTTTTATCCTGAATCTTGGTGACTTTTCCTGTTTCTGAGTGTTTCACAAGATAAAGCAGTTACAGTTTCTTCTGGGAGATATCTGCAAAGACCAAAAATATGTGGCTCATACAGAGGGCACAGGAACTTCTCCCACACCAAGCCTTGCTGGGTAAAGTTCAAAATCCTCAGAGACAGAGGTCTTTGTTGTGCTGGTCCATAACTTCTATGATGTGTACAGAGTTTGTCCTTTCTAGAGGTGGCAGAAGGGGACACGTGACAAACCAAAAATGTGAGAGGGAACAGTTCTCTAATCCCATTAAGACATGGACTAATGGAGTTAAAGTCTTATGGAAATGGCCAAATTTACTACAGAAACCTTCTAATGGTCTAATGGGAAAGAAAGAGAAAAATTAGCTGTGTACTTGCAACAGATTATTGCCTGCCATGAATCTATTCAACACAACTTTTCCATGGAATTTCTACTACCTGAAATGAACAAATATTAATTAATTAACACCACTCATGTCATTCAAGGTAATCACTCTAAGGATAGCTGAAAACAATGTTGCAAAACAAATTAATGATAAGGGCATTAAAATTTGTAAATATGTCAAGCAATGTAGACATGTCATTTGATGTAATTATGTCAAAAGGGACATTTCTACTGAGCAAAAGCTCAGTACAATGGTTAGGTGTCAATAAGAAAATATTACAGAGGTAAAGTTACTCAGTGAAGGAATACTCCCTGCTCTGTCAGTGTTGCTGCCAGCAGTACACTCATATTTTACTACCCACTAGGTTGAGACTGGGTAAATTATTTTTCTCTTACAGGCTGGCATAGAAATGCAGTGCAATCATTGAATTCAAATGGGTTTAGAAATCTTTGGGGTCAGAAGGGAAGGTGATGATTACCTCGTGTTATGAAGGAACCTGAGAATGTATCTAGCTCCTTTCAAAGTGAGAGGACTGATGTTTTCTTGCATAATGTGTGTGAGCCCTGCTTAGGCCAGAGCCAAGGTGGGGAGGGAGGGTTGGTGCTGATTCACAGCAAGAGACGTGAGAAAAAGTAATGATGGATTGTGGTTAGCCCTGATAGAAGTGCAGCCAGAAGATTACAGCAAACTTCATGTCTGTCACTTGTGTTCTTTAGAAATAGTGCATTTGTTTCAGAGCATCATGATGGGCCACCTCCACTGGGTGTGAAAAGATGCATTTGTTCCAGAGGAATTTCTGGTGGAGCAATGTGTAAATAACCTTGTAGGTTAGCAGAAATAAGGCAATAGCTTTGGCATGGAGTCAACAGACATAATTTAATTTTTGGCTGGTATGGGTGGGTTAAACTAGGAGGTGCATGTCTGAGTCAGGGCTTGAAGGAGACCTCTCAGTTGTGCATTCTCAGATTCAGGCCCAAAAGGTGTGTTTGCTGCAGGGTCTGGGTAGTTAGTCCAGCCACTCCAGAAAAGTCTTACTGGCTCGGTATTTAAATCTTTAAATCCTCTTCCTCTAAGCTGAACCTTCCCACCTGCTCACATAACAGCTATACCTGCATCAATCGAGGCAAAACATCAAAAAAGAGCTATACATACATATACACCACATGAGAAAATTGCCTAACTTTCCCCTGATCCCGACACATCTACATTTCTGGCGAGCAAAACTCATTACAAAGCTGGTTCTCTGAATTTGCAATGAATTATCTGGCAGTTGACTTTAATAGAAACATTTAATGCAGATGCTATTTGCCCTTTCTCCCTCCCCCTCTTTAAGGCCAGTAGAGCCTGAAGCTATTTTCTCTGTGTCTGGGGCTGTTCTTCCTGCACAGAACCTCGTGGCAGTGTCCAGGCCCATGTCTGGCAGCGATGTCACCATTCCCATTTCAGGCAATTAATGAAATCCCCGTGTTGCAGAGGTTAATTGGCTGCTACAGCTCCCCTGCAGGTCAGCAGGGTTTGTTAGGAACTCCTCTGCCCTTGCCTTCCCCACCCCAACCTCCTCCCTTTGGAGGAGCCACTTGTTATCTGCTCAGAAGCATTTTGGTTTGTTTCTAACCTTAAAGCTAGAAATGCTCTTATGGAAAGAGGAAAAACAGAAGAAAAAATGCTCAGGGGAAGCTGGCAGAGAATCCTGTCTTGTAGCAGGTTTTTACATGATCTTGAGCAAGTCTTTGATCATGGCTGAGAGCTTTGGTTACTGCTGTAGAACAAGTGATAACAATGTGCATTAACTGGTTTATGCTGGGCCTGTGTGTTCCTGCTGGAAACAGGGAAATCAGCTCTTAAGTGAGGATCCCCGGAAGCTTTTGTCAAGAATTTTTTCTCTAGCCAACCTATTCCTTAAAGAAAAGTGACAAATACATACCTATTTATAAATATAATATATTTAAAACAAGCTTTATTTTTTTCACCCTTATAGTAGCCAAGACATGTATCTGGGCCCATGATTAAAATTATTAAGCTTTGTGCAGAGTGATTCTGCACCCTAAAGTCCATGTTACAACTTGGTTTCAATTCTGTAATATATTGATATTTCTGCTATTCCCAGTTCTGGTTGAGAGGTGGTTTGGGTTGTTCTTTTTTTAAAGTTAATTTTCAGAAAGTCCAGACTCAGCAGTTAACCTGAACTTAAAAATCCAAAGTTCAGTCAGCATGAACTTTGCATCCAGCAAAGGCTTTTAGTACAGTATCAGTTGTACCTGTTCTTAACTCACCCAACAAAGCAGTCTTTCATTCCTTCAGGCATTGCCTTGCTGGATTATTTCACTATAAAACAGGAGCATCCTTCCCTGTCTGGTCATCAGAGCTGACAAAGTGGCTCTGAGGTGATCAGAGGACACAGAGGTGCAAAGTGCTCCATTATGTTTGGATGACACATTTAGGCACAAAGTGTACATCATTTACAGGTCACCTTGTCCTGGCCATCACTACACTGTTCAATTGCTGAGCCGTTGTGCATCAGCATTACACAGTGAGGTAAGCACCTGTAAATCCCACATGTTTGTACAAAATTATAACTACTGCCTTTGGGAAAGGATGGATTGAAAAATCCCCCATATAAAATTGTTTAAAATGGGGATCTGGATGAGGATTCCATTTGATATGTAATCATTGTCAATGACTACAAAGTCTGTGGGTTAGGAAATAAAGACATATCAGTAAAAATAAATGCACCTTGCTCCAGTTCTTCTGACAGTGCTGTATCCTACGGATACATGAAAGCACCGCTCCTCACTCAGACTAAACAGTGACTTCTGTGCCTTTCTGCCATTGGACCAGCACATCTGACTCTCAAACACACCATTATTATTGAATTTGCTCTGCTTAGCCTGACTAGGATTTTGGATTTGGCTGTAAATTGGAGCAAGTTGAGGAATACCCCTGAGCAATCCACCTCAAGGGACAGAGCAGAGTATCTGCCACATCTGGGACCTTCTCCGTGCCTCATCCCCGAGCCAGGAGCAGGCATGCCCCACCTTGGGGGCTCAGCAGCTCTGCCTGGAGCTGTGCAGACCAGCTCTGTGCCAGGAGCTCCAGGAGGGGCTGGGCAGCAGCACGGGAGTCAGCGCTCCTTTGTGCGTCTGCAGTCTCCATCCCCATCAGCTCCTGGTGTACCTTCCTCTTGGGGGAGCAGCTTTGGGTTCCCAGCTTTTGTCTTCCAGCCCTATTTATAATTAAATAATTGTCAGAATAAATCCCCTCCTGGTGTACCTTCCTCATGGGGGAGCAGCTTTGGGTTCCCAGCTTTTGTTTTGCAGCCCTATTTATAATTAAATAATTGTCAGAATAAATCTCCTCTCTGACTTCTGGGATATAAGTACCAAATAAAGTGGGAGGGTGTAAAGCTGTTACTCAAGAGGTGTCTTTGTCATGCAAGAGGCACCACTCCTAATGGCTGGCATGGAATTAAAAGTGCAGTTAAACCAAAAACACTCAAGGGAATTCCCATATTTCTTGGGAATTGATGACCAGCTGGGAGGAGCTGGCATGGCCAAAGGAAAAGTCAAAGTCATTAATCTCTGCCTGTCACTTAGGAAACATTCTCTCCTGAAGCTTTTATCACAATGTTATAATCTAAAAGATGGAAATAAATATATAAGTTTAGAGTGACCTTTATTTTTCATGAGGCATTGCCAATTAGTATATCCACAGCACTTTTAGAGGATTAATGCCCAGGATATAGCCAACCCAGGGGCAAGATGCTTCAAATTTAATTGTTCCATCATAATTTCTCACTGAGAAAGCATAATGGTGCCAAAGACAAATAATATATTGAGGAACAGCGTTCAGAAATACTAAAAATTTTTAGCTCCTTTGGACAGCAACGTTTTAAAGTTTATGTGATGACATCAACGTGTCTTCCTTACCAGCTGCAAGCATGACAGGCTCTCCCTCCTTCCCACCATGCATCCATGTGATTGCTCTTAGATGGAAGGTGGAGTGCAAATTTTTACTAGAGAATCCTGATTTGCTGCTGTTGAGGACTTCTCTCAACAGGCTTATGCCTTCTCATCCACAGACTTAATGCACAGGCTCCTTTAAATAAACAAATACATATATTTCTGATAAAATGTTAGGCCCTTGATTTAAGTTCTTTTTAGTTTTTCCTTCTAGAAGTCTAGTTTGGACAATCAGGTTTGAAAATGTTATCCTTAGCCGTAACTTATATCTCCAACAGGTGGATTTCTGACACAAAGGTGATTTTTTAACTTCAAAAAGTACACAGGTGTCATGAGGAAATAATGTGGACCCCACAAAAAAAGTCTTTCTATTTCTGAAAATAATTTCACTCAAAAATTTTCTCACAAGATAGTAATTTCTAAGAGTTAACACTGACTGGAAGACATCACCACCACTGAAAGGACAGAGCCAAGCTACTTAAATTCCCTTAGTTTTCTATTTTATATCACAGTGCATAGTCTTTGATGCATAAAACACTTAATAAATCATTTGATAAACAAAGGAATGGTGCTTTCATTTTTTATTGACTACATTGATTTTTTTTAAATGACCCCCAGATTACCAACCACAAACCTCATCAGATGCTTTTTTTTCCTATTATCTGGTGAAAGTTAATTGTTGTAATTATTAATCAGGCAGTTTGCTGCCCATGGTGAGAAACTGCAAACAGAGAGTAAGGAGGGAAATGTTGACTCCCGTTGGGTCCAAGTGAACTTTGAATATCTACAGTAGCCAGGGCTGTGGATCCTGTGGGTCATGAGAGGTGTGGTGCTGCATGAAACACGAGCTAAGGACAGATGGAGGAAACAGCCTTTCCTGGCCTCAGAGGCTGAGCCCACAAATGCACAAAGCAGGGAATGGTGCCTGTGGCCGTGCTCCTGGCACAGCACTGGCAGGGGAGGGAGGAGAAACAAGGAGGAGCCACGGAGAAACAATGGAGGAGCAATGGAGAAACAAGGAGAAGCAATGGAGAAACAAGGCGGAGCAATCGAGAAACAAGGAGGAGCAAAGGAGAAACAATGGAGGAGCAAAGGAGAAACAATGGAGGAGCAATCGAGAAACAGGGAGAAGCAAAGGAGAAACAATGGAGGAGCAAAGGAGAAGCAATGGAGGAGCAAAGGAGAAACAATGGAGGAGCAAAGGAGAAACAATGGAGGAGCAAAGGAGAAACAATGGAGGAGCAATCGAGAAACAGGGAGAAGCAATGGAGAAACAATGGAGGAGCAATGGAGAAACAAGGAGAAGCAATGGAGAAACAATGGAGGAGCAAAGGAGAAGCAATGAAGGAGCAAAGGAGAAGCAATGGAGGAGCTCAGGGTGCCCCTCGCTCCCTCCCTCATGGGGTGCCCAGCCCCTGTGAATGGTTTATCAGCTGCAGCACCTTGGCTTTGTGTCCCACTGCCGTGGCCTCTCTGCCGAGGGTGACGTGGGCTGGGGCTGCTGCTCCCTGCCCTGACTGACCCGTGCTGGGCACCCCACCAGTGCCTGGGACACTCCAGCTCTCTCACAGAGGGGGCTCCAGCCCCAGCCAGGGTCTGCCTTGGGTTTCCTGTGATTCAGACATGCACTAGGGCAGGACACAGCCCTCAGTGTCTGGGATGCTTTGGGGGAACCCTCATTGTCCTGCAGCCAGTGGATGCCAGGGAGCAGCATCCACTGCAGCAGAAGCAGGTTGTGGTCCCTGTGAATTGTTAAATGGGGTGAGACCTTGGTGCCTCAGCAAAGGCTCTTTGCTGTGCAGCTTGTGCATGGCATGGTCAGCAGAATTTCGTGTTTGGCATTTGGTTTGAAGGGGCCACCAGAGTGTGGCCCCAGTGGGAAAGGGCAGATGCTGGGCCTGGCTGCTGAGGGATGGATGGATGCTTGGGCACCACCTCCTTGGCTAAAACCTCTGCTGCTCCCCTCTGATGTGGTTTGCACTTCACCAGAAACGCTGCAGCTGCTGGGCCTAAAGCAATTGTTTGGGAAAGAAACAAATTCAACCCAGACCATGCAGATTTGCAGTAGCATCTCTCCATTCTTGCCTTTTCTTAGGCATTTTGGGCATCTCTAGTCCTTTCTGGAAATTCTAGGTGCTTCAGAGACATTCAAGAACCTCCTGCATTTTGGGTGAATAACCTGGGCTCCAGGGCAGAGGGATCTACATGCATGTGTCAGTACACTGTACTGTTGGCATCAGGAAAACCATCTCCTGCCTATATATGAAAAATTTGCCCAGGTTTGGATGGTGGTCACTGTGTAGGTGGTTTGCTGATAGTTAGCATCAGGCCTCACAGTTTGGGTACACCTGCAAAGGAGGTCCAAGTGTTGGAAAGCTAGAATGAGGACACAATTTGGGATATGCTGCCTAAATAAAAACAACTGGAATGGAAAACATCTTAAGTCACTAAATTCCAATGTCATAGTAAGATAATCTGCTTTGAGTTAAAATCTAAGGGCCAGAATTATTAAAGTTCCCCTCAGGACCCAGACTACTGATAGTGAGACAATGAGCACTCAGTAAAAATGAAACAGGAGAGAAACACTAGGTAAGCATAGCAATGAGCTTTATGAACAGCAACAAACCACATGCAGACCCCCAGTGCATGATTCAGATGTTCACTGAGTCCATATGCCTCAGCTGGGACATTTTACTCTTTTCCTGGCTCAAGCACCTGACTGGAGCACTGCACACTTGCTTGAAGAAAAACGTGGTTCTTGCATGAGGGTCAGAGTGTGGTGCTGGGAGCTGTTGTGCAATGGGGAGAGAGTCTGCCTGCCCACACTGCCTCTGCCAAGAGATTACAGGCCCACAGCAACAGCCAGTGCCTTTACAATTTTCCTGGAGCTTAGCGAGGCAAGGCTACAGCCACATTAAAAATTAAATGGAAAGAGCAGTCATAACTTGTAGGCAAACACAATGAATGAGCAATAATGGGCTGGCCAAGGCTTTGAGGACATAAATCTTTCCATCTGAAGCACCGAAGGACTTTGTAACCATATGATTAGTGCCTGTGTTTTGGTTGGACTGGAATGCAGTTAAGGATGTTGTGGGTTCAGGTCCGCTTGCTGCAGGTGGTGAAAACCAGAGCAAGCAGGATCCTCCACATCCCAGGAGCTGTTCCATATCTGTGGACAAAACAGCTACCAGGGTTCCTCAACCAGGGAGGAGAAACAGAGAGAGACAAGGCTCATGGTTGCCACTGGGGACTGGTACTTTTAAATACATTTTCGAGGCAGGATTGTCCAGCCCTCATGCTCTCACACACACACAATTGGTTTGTCACGGGCATTGCTGTGACTCCAGCAGCAGCTGAGACTGTCCCACCAGAGCCAGCTCAGGCCCAGCCCAGCTGTGATCCACATGGCAGCTCACTGGCTGAGGAAAGCCGCTGAGAAAAATCAGCACTGGTTTGAACCCAGCTTTCCTGCATGGCTGCAGTTCAATGGCCCCAGGACAACTCTGAACAACGGTAGCAGTCATGCTAATAAAAACCTTGAAGTGGTGCATGAGAAAGCAGTGAAGGTTTCTCTCCTGGGAGAGTGTTCTTCTTCCCTTTCTCCTTCAATGACAAATTGTCTGGCATATGACTTACTACAATGGCCAAAGATGAATGACAAAGACTTTTCTTACCCTTCTAAGACACACACTCAGTTTGCTTAATTTTTATAGGCCTTAAAGATCTGGAAAAGTCTATATAAACATGGACAGATTGAGGCTATTTACTCACCAGTGTTCCTGGGACTATATATTTTTATGAAGTAAATTATTGTCTATTATGAAGAGTGACTTTTAATTACTTGAAAGAAGGTTGCAAATGTTCAGAAAGTACATAAAGTTATAAAACTAACATTCTGATCAATAACAGCCCGCTGATATATATGACAGGTCATAACTGTCTTCACAGCAAATGCACTAGCATGTATTTTTTTCTAGACTATTTATTGCTGTTCCCAGAAATTAGCATAACTAATCAGTGGAAAAATACTTTATTATATAAAATATAAAATATGTCACTAATTAAAACCACAGTCAAAAGCTCTAGCAGGAAAGCAGTAGGGAGCCTCCTAGAGCCAAGGTGATGAGAAGAGTAGTGAGCTCATTTCAACTCGCAGTTTCTTTCTCCTTACTTTCCCTGATTGCTCCTTGGCATTAGGCAATTTGGGGTGCCAGAACTGTGTAAGTTCTGATCCATTTGAGACTGCAGATGTTGGTCTGGGGTCAATGTGGTGAGATCTGCAGTGCTGGAGGTGCCTGGGCTCCAGGGCCTGCAGCCCACAAGAGCCTGGCATCCCCCTGGACTGCATCTTCCTGTCTTTAAGGAGAAGATGTGTTTACATGTGGATCAACTGGATGGACCTTCCACATGACTACAAAAAAGGGCTCAAATTCATCTCTGTCACACAATTTAGACACAGCTCGAGTGGGAATCTTTGCTTCTTTGAGGGAAATGGAAATGGTTGAAGATAACTGCTTTACCCCAATTAAATGCAGGAAAATATTTTCCCATTACCTTCCACAGGAATACTGCATGTTTTTTGCTCCTTACTGCAATGGGAAAGGCACAGGTGTGGAGAGATGGGAATTTTATTTCCTCAAAAGCAAGATGCCACAAGACAAAGAGGTCTTTATTTGATCATAACATCCTGACCTGTCTGCCACCATCAAATTTCAACACCCCTCCCCACAAGTACCTCTGTCAAGACTTTGGTGTTCAATATTTCTGGGAAAAAAAAAAAAAAAAAAGTGACATCATAAATGTCCTAAATGTTCCTAATGCTGAAAATCTGCCCCATTATATTTACAACTGCATGAGCGATGAGAGGTGTATCATTATTGGAGTGCTTTATGGACAGGATAGCACTCAGACAACATCAGAAACCAGCTACTTCATCTCCTGAGCATCAATGTCTTGACCTCTGTCACTGGCCTTGATAATTCAGTTATTTTTAGGGCTGGTATTTTCCTCTCTGGCCAGGAGCTAATACAGCCTCTTCTGTGATCCCCAATCTCTTCCAGAAGGAGTCTTGACCTTAGGAAGCCCCTCCTTTCCCTGGAGCCACGGGCTCAGGTCTCAGCACAGCTGCCTCGTGTTTGCTGGTGCTGTTTGACCTGCACATGGCCTGAGGGGGCTCAGGGCTGCACAGCGAGGGGAGCCCAGGCCCACTCACCCCGTGGAGAGTCCCTGAGGGGGCTCAGGGCTGCACAGCGAGGGGAGCCCAGGCCCACTCACCCCGTGGAGAGTCCCTGAGGGGGATCAGGGCTGCACAGCGAGGGGAGCCCAGGCCCACTCACCCCGTGGAGAGTCCCTGAGGGGGCTCAGGGCTGCACAGCGAGGGAGCCCAGGCCCACTCACCCCGTGGAGAGTCCCCGAGGGGGCTCAGGGCTGCACAGCGAGGGGAGCCCAGGCCCACCCTATGGAGAGTCCCTGTGAGGGCTCAGGGCTGCACAGCGAGGGGAGCCCAGGCCCACTCACCCCATGGAGAGTCCCTGAGGGGGCTCAGGGCTGCACAGCGAGGGAGCCCAGGCCCACTCACCCCGTGGAGAGTCCCCGAGGGGGCTCAGGGCTGCACAGCGAGGGGAGCCAGGCCCACCCTGTGGAGAGTCCCTGAGGGGGCTCAGGGCTGCACAGCGAGGGGAGCCCAGGCCCACTCACCCCATGGAGAGTCCCTGAGGGGCTGAGGGCTGCCCAGTGAGGGGAGCCCAGGCCCACTCACCCCGTGGAGAGTCCCTGTGAGGGCTCAGGGCTGCACAGCAAGGGGAGCCCAGGCCCACTCACCCCATGGACAGTCCCTGAGGGGGCTCAGGGCTGCACAGCGAGGGGAGCCCAGGCCCACTCACCCCATGGAGAGTCCCTGAGGGGCTGAGGGCTGCACAGCGAGGGGAGCCCAGGCCCACTCACCCCATGGAGAGTCCCTGAGGGGGCTCAGGGCTGCACAGCGAGGGGAGCCCAGGCCCACTCACCCCGTGGAGAGTCCCCGAGGGGGCTCAGGGCTGCACAGCGAGGGGAGCCCAGGCCCACTCACCCCGTGGAGAGTCCCTGTGAGGGCTCAGGGCTGCACAGCGAGGGGAGCCCAGGCCCACTCACCCCGTGGAGAGTCCCTGAGGGGGCTCAGGGCTGCACAGGGAGGGAGCCCAGGCCCACTCACCCCGTGGAGAGTCCCTGAGGGGGCTCAGGGCTGCACAGGGAGGGAGCCCAGGCCCACCCCATGGAGAGTCCCTGAGGGGGCTCAGGGCTGCACAGGGAGGGAGCCCAGGCCCACTCACCCCATGGACAGTCCCTGAGGGGGCTCAGGGCTGCACAGTGAGGGGAGCCCAGGCCCACCCCATGGAGAGTCCCTGAGGGGGCTCAGGGCTGCACAGGGAGGGAGCCCAGGCCCACTCACCCCATGGAGAGTCCCTGAGGGGGCTCAGGGCTGCACAGGGAGGGAGCCCAGGCCCACCCCGTGGAGAGTCCCTGAGGGGGCTGAGGGCTGCACAGCGAGGGAGCCCAGGCCCACTCACCCCATGGACAGTCCCTGAGGGGGCTCAGGGCTGCCCAGTGAGGGGAGCCCAGGCGCACTCACCCCGTGGAGAGTCCCTGAGGGGGCTCAGGGCTGCCCAGTGAGGGGAGCCCAGGCCCACTCACCCCGTGGAGAGTCCCTGAGGGGGCTCAGGGCTGCACAGTGAGGGGAGCCCAGGCCCACCCTGTGGAGAGTCCCTGAGCAAGGCACTCCTGTGCCTGCAACCCAGCCTCAGCTGCCTTGTGTGTGCTGATGCTGTCTGGCCTGCACATGTCTGAGGGGGCTCAGGGCTGCACAGGCCCTCTCACCCCATGGAGAGTCCCTGAGCAAGGCACTCCTGTGCCCCTTGCCCTGGTCAGCCCTGTGGGGCTGTGCTGTTATCTCCCCCATCTCTCCATCACCATCCCCTTGCTGCTGGCGGCGATAAGGGAGCAGAGCGTGGGCACCTGCTGGGCGTGGGGAGAGCTGCTGGGCTTGGCCTCCTCATGCAGGTGCTGGAGGGAAGATTCTTGTCTTCTGTGGGGCAGGGAATAGCTGCAGGCACCAACCAACCACCTGTGTGGGGAACAGTGTGGGATGGCCTTTCACACAGCCCCTTCAGAGGGTGTCCTCTGCTGTGAGAATACGTCACAAATCACCTCTGAGTAGGGGCTTCCCCTGCTGAGAGGAACAGGAACATTTCCCCCCTCCTTCCAGCTTTGCATGCCTCCTGATGTTCTGCCTTTTATCCTGCAGGTAGCTGGATCCCAGTGATGCAATCTGAGAGAGGCTCTGTGAGATACAGAGGCTGAAATCAAACTCACTGCTTTTAGGGAGCCAGTGTGGGTCCAGCTGCTGTGTGTGGCAGCAAGTGGGGTTGGAAAGGCAGTGTACACTGAGCTCTTGCAGCCTCCTTGGGCAAAAGAATTTTGCAAAAAGAGAAAATTGAAGTTTTTATCCTCTCTGGCATCCTCTTGTTTCTTTTTTTACAAGGTACCTTTTAAAAAATATTTCTGATGTGTTGTTGTAACACGCCAAATTTCTTCATATCTGATGCTTTAACTATATTTATCTTGTTTATGAAAGCTGACAAGTGATACAGCCATAATAGCGCCAGCAGAAATTGCACAGCAATTTTACTTGGGCTCTTTTCAAGTCAGTGGAACTGTTAAATGAGATTAGTGCAGGAGAAGGGTTTACTGCAGCAAGCAGATAGACACATATCGCAGGGACCCAGCAATAGACTAAGAGGATCACAGACAGAGACTTTGTGCCAAGGAGGACTTGGCAGGATAGCACAAGTGCATCTTTTAGCTCTCTGGAGCTGTGTCTCACTGTATTTCTGACATGGTTCTCCACTCATCCCAACAGGTGTCTCCGCCTTTCCTTCTCCAAACCCTCCTAAGGCACCCTTTCAGTGCCTTATTCTTACACTGGTCATGCTTGTGGCTTGGTGAGGCTTCTGAGGAATACTGGGAACTGGAAACAATGGTGCCTCTTATTCTCCTTGCAACCCTTAGCACAGCCCAAGAAAATCTGGGTACAGGTGGCCACTGCTTTCTTTTGCTAGCTCTGTTTTCTCTGTTTAAATAAAATATCTGATTAGGAGTAAATCTCAGTGCTGAAGTAGTTCTGTTCATGGAAAAAGCAATAATTTTTATAGATAAAGAAGTGCTTTCCCTTTTTTATGTGAAGGGTTGTTATGCATGTTATGTTACAATATGTGTGTACATATATATATATATGTGTGTGTGTGTGTGTGTGTGTGTGTGTGTGTGTGTAAAGATATGTGTGTGTATAGATATATATAGAGAGATAGATATATATATATATGCACACACACAGATGCAGGTCCATGTTGATCACCACCAGGGACTGAACCCAGAAGTTTCTGGAGCAAAGAGCATGCCCTGTGCACTTGGAATCTGAGCAGAGGCTGCTGTGTAAGTGCCCGTTCTCTGTGGAGCAGACATAACTCAGAGCAGCTCACATAAGGACTCATTGAGATGGTGCTCAGAGGTTCCAGCTGGGATTCAGCCCTTTTCTCCCTGGCTGGGTAGGAGCCCTGCTCATGCTCGGCTCATTTCCTAAAACCCACTTCCTCCATGCCATGAAAGGCTATTGATATTTCAGCCCCAGTGACAGGAGAAGGGCAAAGCTGGAAGACAGTCCAGCTACCAGGTGGAGCAGCAGCTAATTGAGCTCCTGCAGTGCTAGAGACCCACAGACACAATGGAGATGCAGGGAAGGGAGGAGCAGCTGGGCAGTGGACAAGGCCTGTGAGCCTTCCAGCTCCCTGGGACATGGTTTGAGTTTGTTCCAGCCATTCAAAATGATCTTTCACTTCTTGGCAGAAGCTCACAAAGTTTCTTAGCTAAGCAAAGAGAGCACAAGTCTTCATTGTGCATGGATAGAGACAGACACTGGTCATTTGATTATTGTTGTTGAGAACATAAATGCCTGCAATGTTGCGAATGCCACTGGAGGAAGTGAGAGGCTCCCTCATGAAGAGGCCTTGGATGCTATTTGTGTCTAGAAGCATCCTGAGATGAAATCATAATTCTCTGGCTGGGTGACCATCCCCACACTTTGACATGCTGCTTTTTAACTGCACTCGGGAGGCTACTGCTGAAAGAAAGGCATTTCTTTATCTCCCTACTAATATATTTTCCTCCTGCACCACCAAGTTTTCCTTATGGATATCTGTGCTTTGCAGTGATGCTTACACACTTGCCCTTGCAGACCTTAGGCAAGGGTCTGCACCCACACTAATAAGTTGCTTTCCATACCCCAAACAGCTAAAAAATGGAACAGGAGAAGGATTATTCTCCAGACTTTACAGATGGTGAACAGAGGCACAGATAAATTACACAACTTCCTTGTGATTATTCTGGAAATCTGTAACACAGCCAGGCCTTGGACCAAACTCTCTGGTGTCCCTGTGCCAGACTGCAACCACAGTCTGGCCTTTCTCTCTGAAGGTACATATTTGTAGAGTTTTGGGATCAGAGCAATGACCACCTTATCTAGGCTGACCTCCTGTGTGTCAAATTCAAGAATTTCTTTGATCAAAGCATATTTTACAGAACAGAATAGAGTCCTGATTTGAAGATATCAGAACATAGGAAATAATTGTACAACTTCCCTCTGCACTATTCCAGTGGTTAATCGTCTTTGTTGCTGACTTATTTTTCATATGAATGAGTCTGGCATCAATTTGGTTCCTGTGATGCTTAAAGGGCCATTAGATTAAAGGGGCTTTCTCTATCTGTGTTTTCTTCCTCTCCTTTTCTCAGGCAATTTTTTCATGTCTGGAAAGCAGTCAGGTAGACAAGTTACTTGGTGCTGAATCCTGGGGATGTGTTTCTTCCACCTCATGCCTGTCTTTGGTATTTTCCCTTCTCTTTCATAGTACAATAATTAGAAAGCTTTAAAAAAATAGGAGAGGAAGTATGAAGGAAGTCAGCAAGCAATATTCTTTACTTCCAGGTGCAGCGAGGAACATGTAACCAAAGGAAGAAGATTGGCAGTGATGATGTCAAATTCTGCAATTCTGCTCTCATTTGTATTTTTGACAAAAATTATATATCAATATCTCTCTCTATATATAAATATTTTATGTAATATATATAAATATTATCAAAATAATATAAAAATATATTTTTGATAATATTTTGTTCATAATTATATTTTTTTATAATTTCAAACTTGTGTCTGTTAGTTAAGGAGTTACCTTTTTTCAAGTGGAACAACCTGATGAACACCGGCCACCAGATACTGATTATGTGGGACTCCAGTCCTGGTTTGAGAAGCCACTGTTGTATTGAAGTTTCTTTCCAGGCACACAGAAAATGCTGTGGAATATTTCTGATAAGAAGAAAGTCTCAGAAGTTCGGGTCTTGTCCTTTTCCCTTTTACTGCAGAAAATATACCACTGATATTACATGACAGTGTTTTCTTGTGACCATTGGAATGATATGAAACACTTTGTTGGGAAAAAGCTTGGGAAGATCCATGAAGGTGAAAGAGGCAGGAACTGAATTGTAAATTGTATTGTTCTGTATAAAACACATATGTAATTGTCTGGGGTATTGAAAAGGACCCATTTTCTTATGTGGATGTTGTCTAGCTTGAGCTGATAGTCTGTGGTTTGTGCCTGTAGAGTCTAAGATCTCTTATTCTGTCCAGAAACTAGCTCAGATCTAAAGATTTCAAGAAAATTCTCTGCTTTATCAATTACTCAGAGCCCATTATTCTGAGTGTGAGTACATAGACCACAAACACTTGCAAAGTGTGAAAACAGGGATAAATGAGTCAATGCCAATTAACCATAGTGAAGAACAAAGATGTGACATCAACAAAGCTCCAGAGAAAAAGCCAGAAACATCAGAAGATGTAGAAACTTAAGAGAAAGAGCAGAAAGTGGAAGAAGCAGGAGCCGATCAAGATCAATGTTTAACTTGTCTCAAGAAGCCAAAGGACAAGTGACTGACAGCTGCCCTGAGCAGGGGCTCTCTGGGGAATATTCACAGCAGTTTTGAGTCTGGGACAGAATTCAGACTGCAGGGCAGGCTTTTCATAAAATTCCTGGTCTGTGTCACAGATGCCAGTGCAAAAAAGTGAACTCCAGAGAAATTAGTTAGGAAAGCAAAACTTCAACCCCTTGTTTCCTCAGGGATGCAGCAGAACTATTGGCTGTAGCTGTGTAGCTTTCATACCTTTGTGATTTCAAATTGGAAGTATCAATACTTGGACCTGGTGCTTTATGGAACATGATCTAACAGAATTCCCAAATCAGCTACAAGCTGATGAGCTTCTACTCCACTGCACAAGAGCTTCTCTGCTGTATATGACTACTACAAAACTTGTCACCACTCCTTCAATGTTCTTAAATGCCAAATTCAATTATTTCAGGCTTGGGTTAGGTTTGTCCTTTTTCCATATTGTGTACTTATATAGAAAGGACATTTAGAATTCAGGCATCTAAAAGAAATCTTCCTAGAGGGAATCTTCCTAAAAGGAAACTGCATCTATTTAAAGTAACAAAACATAGAACATGTGTTGCTGGAAAACCATCCCATGCATTAAAAGACATTTTTTCAATAATCTAAATCAAACTTGGGTTAAAGGGCAGATAAACCAAGGACCCTTGAAAAATTATAGGAAACAATGAAAGCATCCACAGCTCCCAAAGCCCCTTAATATATTGTATTATCTTCTAATGTTATAACCAACATGATTTTAATTGGCTGAAAATAGGGAAAAAACGAGAGTTAAGTCTCTATAGTGACTTCAGGAAAAACAAAACAAAATTTAAGAGATACATGAAAAAATTCCCCTTTAAAGTGCATTTCTAATTCAATTTCTGCCTCTCTGTTTATCTTGCTGTCAGACAGATGGAACCTATCACCTGCAAAAATTATTTATCCTTCAAGGGATAGGAGTTCTCTCCTCATCTGTGGTTTTCAGCCATCAGGTGGAAAGCATGGCATGTGCTTGCTGTCCTGAGAAGGGGAATCAGAGCTGGAGCTGAGGCAGAGTTTCCAGTGTGCAGGAGTGCACAGCAGGAAAGGCACTGGGCACTTGGGCTCAGAATTTCACAATGCTTCATGTGCTTCAAAATTGACACAGATAGAAGTGCCTCTCTGCAGGCACAGGAGCTGGGCTCTACAAACTCACAATTTCAGTTTGAAAGGCTGAGGTAAAAAATACATGAGGAGTAGGTAAAGTCATTCAGTGAAAGTTAAGAGAAGATTTTTCCTACTCAGTGCAATTGGCTTTGGGTAAATCTTCTTAAAATTATACCCTGGTTTTAGGTATCTTACTGCTATGGGTTTATTTTCTTGGTTTGAAATCCACTAGGCAAAACCAGAGGGGCTCCAAAGTATTTAGGGGTTAAGAGGAGATTGCTACATGCTCTGGAGCTGCAGATGTGGCCCCTGCTGGAGACTGGAGTTTAAGGTTCAATATTCTACATTTCTGTAACAACCTGTGATCTTATTTGTATTTCGCTGTGTCTTTGCAGAGTCCAGAAGTCTTTTGTAAATTAGTTTCACTGCTTCCTTTGGGGAGAACTAAAATAAAAACTTATGGCCATGACCTCATAAATTATAAATAGATTTAAATGGTAGCAGTGGGCCAAGCTCAGGAGCTGACATCTAAGAGACAATTGAGTCTTTTGCTGATACTGATAGAGAGTCCACGTTCTGGAATTTCCTTTGTGTGACACCAATTCCTTCATCCATAAAAGAATAGCACAAAAGGAAGGAAATGCTTCACTGTAATTTATACAGGAGAAAACAGAAAAAAGATGTTTGAGTACCATCCCAGTAGAGGGCTGAATTAAATGAATATACACATAAAATGTCCCTCTTTAGGGAGTTCATGCCACCATCAGCTCCTTTGTATTTGGAGGAAATTAAAACTAGCATAATGCCACCTTCTGTCATGGCTTCACTTTCCATTAGGACAGTGCTGCCTTACTGGGTAAAAGGAGATAAAAATTCATCCTCTATTAATCAAAACATTTTAGAATGTGACCCAATATCTGCACAGGTGAAACGCACAGTAATAGCCTGAGCAACATCAGATCCTAATTTAGGCATCTTGTATTATTAATTGTGTCAGGTTTGCTGGAGAGCACAGAACCATATCACAGAGTCCTCTGGGTGACAAAGCCTCGCAGCTCTGTCTGAGGCAGGGAAGATGGGGAGGTTACAAGAGGACACAGCAGAGCCAAAGCAGGTCACTGCATGAGTCATTCACACTCAGGTATTCACAGCTACCATTTCCTGCTTCCCATCACCACACAACACTTGTCTTACCACATTATTCCCAGGTTTCTAAGATTTTATTTTAAAAGGCAGAGTGCATGCTTTGGATGATCACAGACCAGCAATTGTTCTCTCCAAGTCAGAGATTCACACAGCCCAGCCAACTCCCCTGGACAGCCTCCACCTGCATGGCCTTTCCTTGATACCCATGTCAGTCTGACATGAGATAATGTTAAATGAGATCGGGATAACAACAGCCATGGGAGGTCAAGAAATTTGTATGTGCATAATCAGATGTGTGCCTCGAACAGGTAGGTTCTCGCTTTATGAGATCGTGGGAGTTAACTCTCATTTAGGAGAAATAAGCATTCAGTCAACTGAGGCCCTTCTCTTTTACATACAGATAGGCTCCTCTGTTCATCTGCATTCTCTAAAGGCTTGTTATTCTTCTGTGTTTATCAGATCTGCGATATGGAGGAGAACAGAGAACGTGTGTGATATCCGCCAGCTGGATTCCATCTGTCTTTTCTCTCTGGAGATGGAGTTTCAAAGGCTACATCCTATCTACTGTCACACCCTCTCCCGACATGAGAAGCTAAGTGCAAAGTTTGGCCAAAGTGTTGGAAAAACAGTATCTCCTTTGTACATCACCACTATTTCCCTACCTACACAAAAGTAGCATTCTTCCTGTTCTGGCATGCAGGGTGTATTGTTGCACTGTATCACAACCTTTTATTAAATAAGAGGAGTGTTGCCAAAATTATTTCAGAGAAAGTTGGTTGGGTTTTTTGTTAGGGTTTTATTTTGTTTTTCAATTGGACTCTGTGCACCTTTGTGTGTGTTGGTTTGTGTACAGAGCAGGGTCAGGGGGACTATGACTGACAAGCACAAGTGCTGTTTGATTACAGCACAGGATGTGGTCTCATCACATTTCTGGGAGGGGAAAGAAACACCTACCTGAATAAAATCCCAGTTTTTTTGCTCTTGAACTGATTGAGGCTTTGCCATTCACTTCACCACAAACCCTATGGGACTAAGGAATTGAAGTTTCTCAGGATAACACCCATGACGGAGCAGCATTATTGCAAATCAGCAAGACTCAGTGATGTTTTCTTGCTGTAACAACTACAACTTTCTGTTCTTTGGGTCCAGCAGCTGCAGCATTTCTGGTAAAGTGCAAACCACATCAGAGAGGAGCATGAGGCACCTTGGGTTTAGCCAAGGAGCTGGGAGGTGCTGGCCCATGGATTCCTTTCCCATCAGGCAGCCCAGAGCAGGCATCCTTTCCCACCAGAGCCACCCCATCCCCAAGCCACAGAGCCCTGAGATGTGTGAAAGGCTGGGCTGGGACCCACCACCCTTCAGGAGCCTCCTTTCTCCTGCTGTGAGGCAGATGAGTGTGCCCACAGAGCAGGGAGGGAGCAGCAAGGGCCAGCACAAGCATCTGGCTCCAGACCTTCCCAGAAGTTCCTCTTTCACCACCCAGAAGATTTTCCACATCTTTGCA
Source organism: Melospiza georgiana (assembly GCF_028018845.1). Lineage (NCBI taxonomy): Eukaryota > Metazoa > Chordata > Aves > Passeriformes > Passerellidae > Melospiza > Melospiza georgiana. The sequence goes on from NC_080434.1 coordinate 73,878,328, forward strand.
AACCTTTTGTTAATTTACTTGCCCATTATCTTATGCACTCAAAGTGTAAATTCCTGTACATATTTCATGGTTGAAGGTTCTTGTCTCACAGATCAGAGGCATAGGAAGAGTACTCTGACTCTGGCCAGAACATCCATCTCATTTTAGTGGAAGCATTATTTCTTTGGGTTGTTTTCAGGGGGATATGCTTTCTTTGATGATTAACCAGGTAATACCAAATCCATGCCCAGGCTTACCATCCAACAGACAGCTAGTGGGCCACATGCAAGCAGAAAAGGCCTTTGATATCTGAATATTAGCTGTGCATCTATGGGTGCTGCTTCCCTGGTCCATGGTCACAGGAAGCAACATCTGCCCTGGAAGTGCAATGGATTAAGAGTGTCAGCAACTTGCACTGGCCTTTCCATTGAACCCCCCATGACATTGTGGGTTCCTATTGAAAAACTAGGTCTGGTTGCTAGTGCAAGTGCACACACAGAGATGCACTGTTTATTTTGAAGGTGCAGATAACTGAAATGAGCTTTGGTAGGTACTAGTTGTGAATTCCTATACATATATAATTATTTTTTTTTACTCATGGGCACTCTTCTATGAATACATAAGCTCGACCTTCACAGACCGCCCTCCATAATTAGGGTGGGACAGAATTTGTTTCATTCATGTACAAATAAAGACTTGACAAAGAGGTGTTTGGCCTCCCCATAGGGCCAGAAGAGATTTATAGCAGATCTGTTCTCCCATCCTGTACCTGTCTCTGAGTTGTCTATCTCAGTAAACTATTTGGTTAGGTCTATTAGAAAATGGATGTTAAGCTTGTTAACAGGCTGGGGCCAAGCTGACACCTGTGACTGACTGATTTACCTGGAGAATTGGTGAAGCTTTCTCAAAATGCTCCTCTGATTTCTTCCCTTGAACCTCACTATAGCAAAATGGCCTGAATCAGAGAATCACAGAACCACAGAATCACAGAAAAGTTAGGGGTGAAAGGGACCTTAAAGACCACTTAGTTTCAACCTCCTGCCATGGGCAGGGATGCCACCCACTAGACCAAGTTTTTTGGCACCATCAAACCTTGAACCCATCTTCAAAGGTGCTGTGAAACTGGAAAACTCAGGCAAAATCCCATAAAAGCATAAAGTGTTGATTCATGTATTTATGGTGGAGGATCAAATGGCCTCTTCTGAGAAGGGGTTATGTGCTGGAAAAACAGGAGGTCAATGCAGCGAGTTTGGGAAGGATTCCCACGGGACCTAGTCTCAGAGGCATAAAAATGCAAACAATCCTTGAAATAAAGTATGAGTCAACCAAGGATGGAAATCAAGCTGAGGAGCCCAGATAGCTCATGAGTAGTTTAAGCACATGCCAGGCCCAGAGGAAACCCCTGAGTTGCCAGCACCGCTGCCTGCAGATTTTGCAATGGATCTTACATTTCAGGGTAGCTAGAACCCTGCCTTGGACTGAGATCCTATGAGAATTGCTGCTGAAGGAGAATAGCTTACAGCAGCCTGGGGCACAGAAATGGCACCCAGCCTCTGTCAGAATTTGTTCTGAAGCAGATAAGCCCTGGCTTGCCAGCCCTAGAGCAAGGTGTATAATCTTCTACAAACAGGTAGAGTGTTCATTGGCAAGGCAAGCTCCTCTGCAACTCCCCTGTCTGCCTTGGGGCATCACTTCTCAGCATGATGGGCTTAATCTTCCTGCCCTTTTCAGCTCCAGAGCCCCTTCTGTCTGCTCAATAAAGGTTCTGCTTCTGTTATCATGGCTGTGAGCTCTTCCAACACTCTTGCCCTCAGAAGTTCCTCACCTGACAGTGGCCTTGGGGTAGCAGCCATGGCACACCTCACACCAATGTTTCCTGCCTTTGGGACTTGAAAAGCTACATAGCAAACACAAAGACTAGGAAGAAGGAAGGATTATTATTATTATTATTGTTATTATTATTATTATTATTATTATTATTATTATTATGTGAAGTGACTATTGAGAGATTAGCAGACTCTCTCCCAGTCACCCAGCTAGTCTGCACGGCAGCTGAGGGCATTGTCCATAATTTCTGCATCTTTTCCTTGTTCCCCAGGCACAAGCATCTCTCCTCTCTGTTTTTGCTAACCAGAATGATGTTTCAGTAGGAATGGCTATCAAATAAGGCATTGAACATCAGTGAAACCACCCTCAGCCATTACAGACCTGGGCTGAGTCTCTCATGGTGAGCTAAGTGGAGATTGCAGGTCTCAGCAGGTGGGAACTGCTGGTTTATCCCATACCTGGCAGAAAATGCTTTAAATTATTCTCAGCATTCTGGCACTTAAATTTACCAGGGGAGCTTGGTCTTCCTAAATGTGGTATATTTTGGTTTTGGGGTTTTTTTCCCATAAATACCCCCAAAAATAACCTGAAAAGGCTGACTGTGGCCACACAAGGTGCTTGCAATAGGAACAGGAGTGAAGGCCCGTTCTAATGGGAATATCTAATCATAGGATTAACCAGCCTGTCTTGATCCTTTTGTATTTCAGATCAAGACCATTCTCAAACCCTGACACAGCAACTCTCACAATGCAGCCTGGAGCTCAGCTGAATCCTTAGCTTTATCACTAATATAAATAACAATGACTTAAATTTCTAGTCTAGCCACTTTAAATAATACAAGCTTAATGGACTGGAGACCTGGGGAAAAACAACATGGTACATATTCCATTGTTTTCTTCAAACCACATTTGTAAACAGTCGTAAAATTCACTATAAACAATTACCTTCAGATGCAGAGCCAAATGCTGCATCTCATAACTCAAACCCACAGGTAATGCAAACAAACTCTTACAAACTCACGGCTCTCCTTTGACATGCAGGACCCCTCACTCCCTGCTCATGTGGCATTCACCAGTTCCTGGGGCAACTTTTGAGTTGTCCTCAACGCCTCGCTTCAGTTTTGCATAAATTTTGTTCCAGATGTATTGAGACAAGGTCACATCTGTGTTATGTCTCTCTGTCACCTGCTTCTGTCACCCTTAGGCCGTGGCGAACAGCAGTTACTGTAACGGGTGAGGCTACTCATCACATCCCAGCAGAGGGTGTCCCAGAAATACACCATGTAATGGTGATAGAATAGGCCCCTCTGGTTAGAAACATAGAGAAACAACATTGCCTGTGATCTTTGGCCCTATTTGGAATAAATGCATACAAAGAGCTGAGAACAGCCTCATTTCTCTTGGTTTCTGAACATTGCAGGAGTTACCATCTACAAAAGGATCTTTTGTTTCCCGTTTCTTGTTTCCTTACTACCATTTAATAAAACAGATCCAGTGCAGATCCATGTGAAGTCACATCCATAAAGGACTGGGTACAACGGCCCATTCACACTGGCCATTTTCTGGTATTTTGATGCAGTAAATTGCTAAGCTCTACCTAAGGGGCCTGTGGACAGAAAGGGTGTTGAGCCAGGTCCCAGAGTTAGGTTACACTCTGCATGCAAGGACAATAAGGGCAAATACAGAGAGCTCAGCTGTGAAGGAAAAATATAATAAATGAAAGAAAGGTGTGACCAGTACACACAAGAACCTGGCTGCTTGTCTAACCTCAGGAGACCAGGTCATCCTGCCTTTCCCTACAAGAGACAGGAACCCTTTTGCTATTTCTCTGGGAGTCCCTCAGGATCCTTGAACCCTTTGCTACTGCATTCCTACAAGCAGCTTTTCCTCAATCCTCCTTGCGAGTGACCCTTCTCTTCAGGAAATAGAACTTTGCACCATGAAAGGGATAGCCTGGATATCAGCACGTGGGTGGAACCAGAAAGCAAATCTTCCAGAGATTTAATGTGGAAATTAATAATGTGGTTGTTGTCATCAGTTAATGCCTCTCTATCAGCATTTCCATTGCTGTTCCTGACCTGCACAAGCCACACAGAAGCAGGAATAGGTCCACCTGCCTCTTGCTTTGTGCTGGCTCTTGCCTCAGAGTCTTTCCAGGGTGTTAAACCATGAGAGTGCTCTCCTTCCAAACAGCAATAATGGCAAGGAGCACGAGCAAGGCTTGGACTGGAGTTTAATTCAGGCTAAAGATGCAATGTTGGAGCAGCAGGGCAGGCAGCCAAGGGCTCTTTCATAACTGGGTGGGTACAGCAGTGTATGTGGGAAGAATGGCATGCCTCAGATGTACTGCAGCACAGAGACATCCAGCACAATGCTGGCTCAGCTCTTGCTGGCCCCACCATCCAATTGCTGCTGCTGTTTGAGGTCAGACACAGCCTGGGCAAAGGTCCTTCATGCCCCAGCCCCAAATCTGGGTGAACTCTGCATGCAGACATGTCCAGCTCTTGGTGGGGTTGCACGCTGGGGTTGTCGGTTCGCTGTCCTTTGAAGTGACCATCCAAGCAGGTGGCCACAATGGCTCCTGGCCACAGTCCTCACTTCCTTCCTGCCCAAGAATGTCCTCCCTGACAAAAACTTTCCATGTGCTGCTAGCCAGGATAGGAGGGGAAGCAGGAGAAGGTGTTTGGAGAGACACAGGGATGTCTGTGACTCCATGGGCTGGGTTGCACCTTCACCTCCCATTCAGCTGTGAAATTGCACACTTGGAAAGTGCTACATAAGGGCGGTGGAATTTGAATTGAACAGCAGCAAAAGAAAAATTAGGGGGGAAATCCTGCCTGCATAAGACTGGTGGAAAAGCAGAGGGCTGTGGCACTTGCATGAGGAAGTGATGCTATACACAGCACAGGGCATGATGATCCCCGATAGATTCAGGATTCCCATTCATTTCTCTGTTAATTTCTTGCTCCTCTAAGGAAGAACTCGTGCACATTGTACCTTGATTCTTTGAGTAAGCCCTCATCAGGAAAACTGACTTCTACTTCTTGCACATCCATCTTGGAGTGAGCTTTGAAGGCATGCTTTCAGAAAAAGCCCAATTCTCCTTTGAATTACATGAAGTTAGAAGGATCAAACAGATACGAAGTTAATGCAAGGGGGAGAAATTGTCTGGAGCAGCCAGAAGGGACCATTATGATGGTTTTGTATGGCTTTCTTCATGAGCTATAGAATTTTACCTGGTGATTTGTGAGGCCAGGGAACACTTTGATAATAAAATCAGACCCTTGCCAGGCCTGACAGAGCCGTGTGCCAAATGAGCAGCAGGCACACCTCTTCCATTAAACTTTGCTCCACTGACAGAGACAATGAAACAAGAATAATGCCATCCTGCAGCAAGAAGCAGAGCCTTTCTCCACTGCACAGCACTGTTTGTGGCACAAATGGAAGGCTGGAAAGCAGCTTTGAACATGACCCTTACATCTAAAGTTTGCTCCTGCTCAAAGAAGCCATAAGTGTGGCCCAGGGCTACTCAGCAGCTGTGAGAGCATGCATTAGAGAAAATGCTGTTCTCACCTACCCAAAGCAACTTTTCTATGGAAACTAAAGCTCTGTGGCTTAAGATCTGATTCAATTCATTCATCCTTAGCCACCTAGGCAGAGCCAGTCACACAGCCTGTCTGTAGCCCGTGAGGAAAGGTAGGCAGCAACCTAGGTGTTTCCCTTGGGAGAGGATGATTTGTCACCTGGAGGTGTCTGTCCCTGCAGGTCATAGCAGGACCACACACAGCTAGGTCGGGCTTAAAGGCAAATGATAAGATGAATAAAGCCCAAGAGAGAATTTTCAGCCTGAAGTTGCACCAGTATAACTCTGTGCAGGGCTGTACCAGAGCACTGCATGATTTTTGATGAGGTTTGAAGCAAACTAGAGGCTGATGCAAAACTTCACCCCAAAATGGAGCCCTTAATGCCTTAATGCCACAGGTTTTCCTCACACCTTGGAAAAGTCACTTTATTGTGATTTTTAGGAAGACATCAGATAGGCTCACAATCAGATCATCATTCATCCACCTTGCAGAGCAGTTACTGTCAGTGAGCTGAAGAGTCCTGCTGCTGGCACAGTACTGATCCCCCTGTTCCTTACAGGACCTGTCTCTGCCATTTCTAGGGAGTAACTTTGTGTTCTCACCTGAGAAGCAGCAGGGAAAACAGATTGTGGGAGCCCTTGGTTCAAATCCCTGCTCAGCTGAGGCAGTTCAGATATCCCACCACTGGAGAGCCATGGACACAGCTGCTTTTCAGACCCACAATGTCTGTCACTGTTCTTGTCCTTACATCTAGAAAGGGACCACAAAATTCACATGGTGGGACAGGTTCTGTAGCAGAGAAGTTGGGGTTTTACTGGGGTAGAGGACAAAGCATATGTGCCCAAGGAGCCACCCAGGTATTTTGCATTTAAATCTGGGAGCAGGGGTGAGAAGGATCCTCATGGTGTATCAGACTCTGTAAGATCCTCTGGGAGCTAAACCTCAGCTATCTTGATGAACAGAAGGGATGAAAGCTGCATTTCTGGCAGCCCCACCTGGAACATCCATCACAAAAAGCAGAGTTTCATTCCCCAGGCTGATGGTGCTTGAGAAGGTCCTGCTGGCTGCTGCTGGGGAAGCTCCACAAGCTGCATCAGAGGGGTCTGTGTTGGGAAAATCAATAAACTTGCAGTGAGGCTCAGCACCTTTATGCATGATTTTACTGGCCTCTTTCCTACACAAACAGTATTTTGATGACTATTTTCCTTTTGCGATATTTATTTAGAAAGAAAGATTTCCTCTGTCTTAAAACTATTTAAATCTGTCTTCCCATTCAGACCACTAATCTGATATAGAGCAGTGCATGGACTTTCATCCAATGCCAAAGAGCTGAGAACAAAACAAGTGCAGAGGGGCAGTGTGGGGACAGGCAAATCCTCCTGGGGCTGGAGCTTACACAGGCTCAGGGAGCTGTGCCTGCACAGTCTGCCTACAAACTGCCCCATACAGCATCTGCATTTCATCTTTAATGGGGGAGTCCTGCATTGCACTTCTGATTCCTTAATGCTTGGTTCCTACAAGAAAAACAATGTCTCTTTGCTCACACTGTTTGAAATACATGGAAAAAATGGTCAGTGGGAAATGGAACTAAAATTGCAGAATTAACCTCATGTATGCTGTAACTCTGTAAGCTGCAGGAAGAACAGCCAGAACCAAACAGTTGCAACAATGCCTGGGTTAGGGCAGGAGAAAGATATTGAAGCTGACTCAGAAAGATGGTGTTTACTATTTCCCTTTTTTGTTATTATTGAAAATAAAAAGAATACTGAAGTTTTGTGTATGCTTTATATATGGTAAAAGAAGTTAACCTCCTTTCTCACAGTCTAAGTGGATTTGACACTTGAGAAGGGGTCATCTGATTTTATTTGACTCTTTTTTTGACTCTTTTTTTTTACTTTTTTGCCTTCTCTCTACATTATGAATTAAATATAATGCTTCTTCCCTCTCTCCTCTTTTCCTTGAATGCTCCAAGAATTTCTCTTTTACTAAGTGATTTTTTTTGTCATTTGGTGGCTTGCTGTGTTGTCAGTAATGTACCAGTCCACATAAATTTAAACAGGTCTAGTAATACTGGAGGGTGCCCATGGCTGCTTTTGAATGCTTTTTTGCCCCTCTGAAAGGCCCCATTCCTGTGATTACCTTCTGCCTGGTCACTGTGTGCAAGCCAAGAGCGCAGCAGTGTGGGAGTGTGACAGTCTTGAGACATTTCCACAGCATCCAGGGGCAGTAAATTAAGGTTGACATGACCCACCAAGCACATGGCAGCTCCATTGTCAGAGCTCGCCTAACAGGAGAGATTGAATTTCACACTAGGTTTGATATTAAATCTCTCCCAAGCACAAGCTGGCTTGGCTGGGTGGAACAGGCATTGGAGGACCAGCAGTGAGGTGCTTGGCATGGGAAGGTGCTAAATACTCTCAGCCTTCGTTTGAAGCATGGCTTTGCAGCTCAGAGGGGCACAGAGGACACTGGGCTGCGTGTGACAATTCCCACGTGCCTGTGCCACCCCAAACCAGCAGCTGCCCCTTGTTCCTGCCCTCTCCCTGCAGATGGGGGCTCACTGCATCTCCCTCAGCGTTCCTGGGGCCCATCCCTGATCCCCTGTGCCCCCTCACCCTCTGCAGTGTCCCAGGGCTGCCTTACTGCTGCTGGGCCAGGAGAGGATGGATCCTGCCTGAAAGCAGCGACAGATCACCTTGGGCTCCAGCCAGGCATCTGAAATAAATAAGTTGGTTGAACTGATGGCACAGAAAAAGCTCTTTGCAATAGGGAGATTGTCTTTCAAGCTGGTAAAATGCAGGGCTTAAAACTCCACATGCAAATTATTCTGAAACTGAAATAAGAAACTAGACAGAAAGAGTCCATTCAGGAACCAAACACAGGAAATCAGAGAATCATAGAAAATCACAGGATCAGAGAATCATTTAAGTTGGAAAAGATCTTTAGGATTGCCTAGTCCAACCATACAATTACAGAATCATTTAGCAAAAGGAATATATATGCATTAACTCTCCCATTGCAGTCTCCTTGCAGCCCTCATGAAGGCCACTATCTCCACAAGTCCTGTGAAATCCAGAGCTTGATTAGTGGGCTACTCCAATTCCATTTGATTCCAGCAGTGGCTTGATTAGTTCCCACTGGATATTGTGAGTGGTTGCTGTGGGGATTTGAGGTTCTGGATATCTAAACCCATCCAGTGAGTAAATGCAATTTCCAGCCCCATTACAATTGGTGTGTGCTGGAAAGCCAGACACCAAATCAACATTTCACAGACATCTGTTTGTGCCGGAAGATGTAGATGTGTCCTTGGATACCTTCACAGCCTTTGTCACATGTCTGGTTGATGCTGTTCAGGAAAACTTGTTAGCACAAAATATTCAGAGAGTTTAAATAGCTCAACCTGAAATAGTCCAATGTGCAATTTTGCTCACAGGGTTGTGAGGAAAGAAAAGGGCTTTTGAATCAATTTGCATAACTTTTCTCACAGGACACTGCATTTCTCCCAGTTATGTGATATCAGGATGAGGATTTTCATTTGTGCAATACCATAGTACTTTTCTGTCTCTAGAAAGGCCACCAATCTTGGTATGAAGGCAATATGAGATGGAGAAATGGCTGTTTCTCTTACCACTTTTTGCTTCAAGGGTTAGTTACCTTCACTGTTAAAACTCAGACTTCATCATCAGCTTGAAACCATCTGGGTTCAGCCCTTAAATACTCCCTAAAATGTTCCCCATAAACTGAGACGGCACTTTAGAACCTGGTGGTTCCTTCATGAGTGGATGTGTAGATGTTGTAACCAATTCAAGCACTTCACCTCCTTTGGGCTTGCTGAACAGAGTGCTTTGTATATCCCAGGTAGATGTGGAGGCATTTTCTTCAATACTCAAATCATTGTAATGTTATTTCTGTGAATTATAGGCACCAAAACTGAATATGATTTTACACTGTTTGAGTGGAAGTATCTCCATACTTAAAGTGATTCTGGTCCCTCCTAACCCCTTGGATAAACCATGACAGCAGAAGTCAGTCTGATGAGTTTTTCCACAATCGCCTCTGGATAATTCTGAACTAATCTTTTTTCTTTTCCTCCATGTATGTACTACATTTGGCTGAATCACAATATATTTTATCTCAGTTATGCTTCTGGTTGACCATGCAGCTCTTATTCCTGGCTGTGCTACCCACTTCAGAGTTTTCCTCAAATTCTATCAGTGAATGTTTTTTCCAGTTTCATTCATAAAAAGTTCAGACAAATACTCAGATGGTTCCTATTGCTCTGTCTTTCTTCCAGAAACATCCCTGTTCAATAATCCCCCCCTAACAGAGGCTTTTGGGGAGCTGTCAGCATGAGATGGTTCTTATGCTCTTTAAAGTGCACTGACTACTGTGTTCCCATAACTCTCAGAGATCCCAGTGGAAACCGGAATCCTCAGCCTGGTCCTCAAGGCAATGTCAAAGAAATATATTAACAATTCTGCTGGATATTAAAAACACATTTCCCCACTCTGTGATCTGATTGTAAAGACTGATTGGCTAAGCATGAACAAAAACTAAGGCTTTCAGGATTTTTAACATATTTTTCCTAGTAATTTTAGTTTATTTATCAATACCCATTTCAAATATTTTTTATACTTGTAGCAAAATGTCATAGTGCATGTCATAACAGGGGGACCAACAAATATGTTCTGCATAGTGCTTGCTTTCTGCAAAGATTCCAGGCCCTGGGTTGCATTGCAATAACTGCACCATTGTGCTCCGTCAGACAGGCCATGGTGGGTGTTTCACTCCCTGGGCGAGGGCTCTCCTCTGGGAAAACTGACAACGTGAGCACCCATGCTGCCAGATTCCTGCAAGGTCCCAGAAAACTCTTACCAAGGACGCAGTTCTGGAAATGTCCTGCTTTTGCACAGCTTTTGGGGTGCCCGGGGCTGCCTTTTCCTGAGGTACCAAAAGCAGCCCCAGGACTGTGTCTCTTTACCCCAGGCCACCTGGTGAAGCACTGAGGAAATGAGGATGCAGATGTTGCACAGCCCTTCACACTCTGAGACTTTCTGTCTGCTCAGGGAGCAAAACAGACTCACAGGAGGGTAAATCCAGCTGTATACGTGGCTTATGTGGCTAAAATAACTGCACATATGTATAGTGAGAGAGAAAGGGGTGCATATACATGCTCACACATAGGCTGCTTGCTTTCTTTGAGGCACTTTGTCTACTAATCAATTACCAAATAAAGGCTGTGCTACTTAGTGATTCAGTATTTTCACATTTTCTAGTTGCAATCTACTCTGAGTCTCCCCAAGGGTCCTACACAAGGCCTGGATTACTGACATTGGCTCAGGCAGCAGATACTCCTGGAGTGCACTGTGCACAGGGAGCAGAAATACCACTGAACTGAAGGGAGCAGTGAGGTTTGCAGCAGCATCCACGCTGGGAAGCCCAGGGTGAGCATAAAATAGTTTGCATTTTCTTCCAGTTGGCAGAAGAAACCACTTGCCATATCTTCAGCTGACAGAAATCTGTGCAGCTGCACTGGCTTCTAGCAAACTCTGTGATCCCTTGCAATGACAAATAAAAATGGTCACACATCTGCAAGTCACACCACCCAAACCCTGCCCAGCAGCCATGCAGTGGCAAAGGACACCAAAACTCCCCGTGGCACCCAGAAGAGAACCGTGGCAGGAGGCTCCCAGCAAACTCTGTACTAGAGGAACACAGGCCAGTGAGACCCATTTTTGCCTCTAGATTTTCATTGGATTATGGAGTAATTGGAGTTGCAAGGAACATTCAAAGGTCATCTAGTCCAAGCCTCCTGCAATGGGCAGGGAGGTCTCCAGCTAGATCATCTTTCTCAGGGCAACCATGGACCTTGAATGTTCTCAGGCAGGGCTTAGCTTCCACTTCTGTGACAAAATTGTACCTGTGTTTCACTGCCCTCATTGCAACAAAGTTCTTCCTTGAATGGAATCTAAATTAACTCTCTTTTAGTTTAAAAGTCCTTTCTTGTTCTCAGTGCTCCTCAGTGGCTGCTTGGTCACATCCTGCACTTTCAGGGCTTGCAGTGCAAGATGCAGCTCTGACCAAAGATGGGCTGGCTATGATTCCACAATTACTCACTTTCCAGCCCAGAGACGACCTAAACCACCCATCAGTGCTGAAGATCAGACAGGTTGTTTTCAATTTCACAGACTACCAGGTTCACAGCAACACCCTTTGTGAAATCAGTGCTGATGTCTAACAACCAATAACAAACAGCAATACCACCATTACCTGCACCAGTCATAACAATGCAAAAATGTTTGCTAGCAAATGCATCAGGATTTTTTTAATTTACTTTTCTGAACAGTATCATGGAACCTATGGCAAAGTTGGACTAAAAAGATTAAAAACCAAACATATAATAAGGAGAGTATTCAACTGATTAGCTGAGACTGCCTCTCATCTGTAACTTAATAAATGAGAAATAAACCCCATGTAACTCAGAAAGAGAAGAGAAAAAGAAGGCAAGAAGAGTAAAAGAAAGGGAAACCCTTGAGCTGAGAAGCCTGGGTCAAGAAATCCAACACTGCAAGAACAGAAAGTGCTGGAATCTGTATTTTTGTTCAAGGCAAAGGTGACGCGCCAGGTCTGGGCTGGGACTAAATTCAGATATGAATTGTAAGCAGTGCCAGTACTCAGGAATGCTGGAATTGGTGTTCTGCTGAGATTTCATTCACAGTGTGTATCAAAGTGAGCACCCAGACAGTGCACTGATGGAAATTGGTGGGCCCAGTGTAGTTTTTCATTCACAGAAATGCACAGCAAAGCAAGTACCCCCACAGCACGCTGATGAAAATTAATAGAGCTAATGCAGTTCATATGACGAGTGTGACTTACAGAAACACTGCTGGCAGCACAGGATGTCAGCTGGGGCTTTTAATTCCTGACTGGACTCATTCAGACGGGCAGCTCTGGCTGGCTGGGCTCAGTACAGGTGCTTTTCCACTTCTGGCTGCTATTTTCCCCAGGAGCACATGGGCCAGACCTCCACAGCCTCCCTGGGCACAAGGTCAGTTCTGGGGGCACGCGGGGATGCAGGGGAAAGCTTTCACAGACCAAACAACACTCTGGCCTCCGGCTCTTGGAAAAGTTTCCACAGTCTGCCGAGCCCTTCAAACTGCCCAAACACTGGAAATCACAGCATCTCATTTTGCTGCCAGCTGGGGAGCTTGTTTCACTGCATGAACTGTCAGAAAACAGAGCACACCTTTTCTGGGGAGGGATGTTTTGTCTCGTTATTATCAAAGCACAGAGTTAGGCTCTGAGCAAAGCCTTGTGGTGTTTCACTTAGGATTCCCCACGAGGGCCCTATATCCAAAGGCAGCACAGGCACACTTCTGCATTTTTGTCTAGGCTGAACACCTACACTTGTACCAACTATAGAGCTCTGGCTTGTGTCTCCCACCCACAGCTCACATTTCTCTTGCATTAGTGCTCTCCCATCAGTGCTATTAATGCAGTCACATCAGGGGATCCAGTTGCTTTGTGGTCTGGAAGGCCCTTAACCATCCCCAAATTAAAGCCCTCTGGGCAATAAAATAATAGTTGGGCCCTAAGGATTTTCTTGGAAATGTGCTCTGAATGAGCAAACAGAAAAGAAATTAGTGCTGTGTTGATCTTTCTGGCTCTAAGATCACCTTTTGCTTGGTTTACTAAGAATTAATACGCACTAATGGGAAGTTAAACCAGCTTTAAAAAGTCTTTGTCGCATGATGTCTCTTAATATACCCAGTGAATATTTCCAAGGCACGTGTCCCTGTGCAAGTGGAGGCTCCAGTGTATGTCTGAGCCATTTTACACACATTTAAGATTTTACACACATTTAAGATTTTACACACATTTTCCTCACCATCCATGCTAGAGAAATCTGGACTTGGGATTCCATTCAAAGGGGGAAAATTGACTCCAAACCATGGGTGCCACATGCTGGTCCCATGGGCAGAACAGGAGGGCAGGGAATTGATTATTTGGGCATAATCAAACCTCCCTTCCCTGGATAGGGGCTGGCAGCATGGAGAGGATCAGAATATGTGTAATTTAATAGGTGAGGGAAGAAGGCAAGAGGAACCAGCTCTCCAGCCTGGATTTATCTCACCTTGGTTTAGGTGTAGGAAAGACATGGATGTCAGCCTGTCTGTGCCCATAAAAAGCAGTAATCTGAGCAAAGCAAAGCTTTCTCCTCCCTCCAGATATTAGTTCAGCTCACCAAGATCTGAGTCATAGATTTGTCTCTGCCTCCATTTATTATGAAAAGAGCCCATGGCAAATTCATTCCCAGCTCACACGTGCTAGCAAGGTGTCTGTGTTTATATGGGCAAATATATGGGATGAAGCTATATTTGGATTTTAGCCATGAAACAGCCAGGGACAGACCCTCTTATGTGGTCAGTCACACTCATCTGTGTGTAACTGTTGTTCTTGCTCTGGATAAACATCCAGCAACCATGAAAGCCCTCATCACACCAAAGTGCTGTTTTCAAAGGGAATTGCAGACTCTCTTTGCTAACAGGGTTTCTAAACACACAGCCCTAAACTTACACTGGCTGAAATCAATTACAGAACTTACAGGTGACTTTCTACCTGAGGCCCATAAACTGCTATGCATGGCAGAAAGCTCCTTGAACACTGGCTTGGTTCAATGATTTCTCTTCCTTGGTTCCCCCTTCCCTCAAGGGCTGCTAAGCTCAGAGTTTTTACAAGCTGACACCTCTGAATGCACATTCCTGCTTACCTTCCCAAGGTGCTGCTCCCCATCTTTTGGTCCTGTGAAGTTAATTTATGAAATGTAAAGAAAATATCAGACACTGCCAAAGTCCTAAGGGCACAAATAGGTGTTAATGTCCCTGCCCAGCCTCCCCTGAAAGCCCCACACTCCTGCCCGCGTCCCAGGACCCCAGCTCAGCCCAGGGACACCTGCACCATCCTCAGCTGGTGACTGTCCTGTCCACAGTCTCATCTCCATTTGCTCCTGCCTGGGCCTTTGAGTGACCTCGGGCTTTGTTCCCCAGGGTTACCTCTCTCCATCTGGTGCCTGTTTGATCCCAAGTTTGGGCAGGCATTGGTCATTCAAAATGTTGAGTGTTTTCTGGATTAATATAAGGTTACCTAAAATCTAAAAAGAAAAAAAAAATAAACTACATTTTTCATTGATTTTATTCTTTTGCTACTGTATCAGAAGTGATCAGAAGATGAAGCAGAGCAGCAAATTCAGAATTCACCTTGAAGATGGATAATTCTGTGGGATAATTCTGTCTTTGGGGACAGATGTGCAGGGGCTGGGCTCCATCCTTCCCTGAAAGTTAGGAACGGGGATGACCTTATGACAGATCCCATTCACGGGATCTGAATCAACTGCGTTGTTTTTATTTTGTTGGATTATTTACATGTCTAGGAAGCTTAGTTTCTGGGTCATGAAATGAATAAGGTAGAGATTGTAACATCCCCTGGGAATGGTGGGCACAGCATTATCCAGGTGCTCAGTCTGGCCCTGACCTGCCCTCCCAAAAGGCCACATTATTGCAGGGACAGGAGACAACATCCAAATCAAAGTAGGACTTGGATTCCAGAAGGTGATGGGGACAGAGGGCTAAAATAAAACACCCATCTCAAATCCCATGCCTCTGTTCTGTGAATAATATCAGGAATATGCCCATGAACTCCTGACTGCACTGCTTGGCCTCTAGAGATACCAACACCTCCATGACCACACTGGAATGATTCCTGCAATTCCTCAGCATCAGCACTAAAATATCCATCACCCCTACACCACCTGTGGTCACTGAATGTGCCTTGTAAACATCAAAACACTTTCCAGCATAAATCTTCAGAGCTCTGCAAGAAACTCTTTAACAGCTCCTCTCACTTTTTACGTTCTGCACCGAGAAAGGGAAGTGGCAGAAGATGTTATTGAACTTCAGGCGTTTACTTACACTAAAGGTAGGCCACAAATCTGACTATGAGACCCTTTCAAGACATATCATAGACTGCTTTCTAGTCAGCCCATGCGCATCTCTCTATTACCACTGAACAGTTGGACAAAAATGTCCTTTGGCCTCTGTCTGCCTGGAAAATTCATCTTACTCCTAAAATCAGTTGGAAGTTCTATCTGGAATTCTTTGGATAAGTCAGTCTTAGGGTGGTGTTTTCCAGCATAGAAATAAGCTAGGCTAGGAAAATATTTTACTCTCCATAGGGTCATTCACTTCTATGTACAAAATAAACCTCATTCTTTAATGGGAACAATTGCCTCTAGGAATGTGAATCATTCATGGGTGGTGCCTACAGCTTCAGTCTTGAAAGCAAAGAGAAACGTGAGAAGGTCCTGGGCTGGCATGGGGCTCGTGCTAACTGAAATGGAGCACACTGAGTGATGGTCACCGTGCCAGGCACATTCCCCAGGGACAGAAACCCAGAGCCACCAGCAGCACCACCACCAGTGCCCAGAGCAGTTTGCATCCTCACAGGAGGGCTGTGAGAGCTCAGCCTCTGAGCGCCAGGTACCTCACGGGGACCCTCAGCTGGGCTGATCTGCTCTGCTCTTTGCCAAACCTGCTTCCTCTTCTTTCTCATTGCTTCACACCATACTGCCCATCCAGTTGAAAAACCTGGCCTCAGTTGTAGGAACTTTTAAAAGATTTCAAAAGGTGAATAATTTGGGGTTATTTGAAGCCTTTTGCAGAGTAAATTGCGAGCAATTCCGCCCACTCTGATGATGTTTTCCCGGACCAAAGACAAACATTTGGAATTGTTGATTCATGTGTGCTGTGGACTCTCCACACTGAGATTGGAGAAATTCACAAACCCCAGGGGCTGAGTGGAATCTGGAGTGAGCTGCAAACCTGTTCTCTTTCCATGGAATGTTGGCATAACACAGAATGAGGGGCAAAATCTGCAATCAGCTTCCTTTGGCCACAGTCTTGAACAGCCTGTGCTGAAGGGAAATGACAAAAGCAGCTCTGAGAAGGTTGGGAAATAGGTGGTTTTCAGCTGCATCCAAACACAGAGAGGATTATTTTGTACTTTGCTGCTCTGTTCAAGTGCAGAAATCACCAAGGGAGCCAATACAACAGAGCAGCAATACACCTGAGGAGCCCAAGGAGAGGTCAGGGAGTCACTTCCACCATCTTCTCCAGAAATTCCCTTTGGGTAAATCAAAAAAGTTCAACGTCCAGCAGTCTCAGCATTTTAAATACGCTCAGCACCAAAGAAAGACAAGCACTCAAAGCCCACAGTTCCCTGTTTCAGCAGGTTAATTTTGTATATGTGCCTATAGCAAGAACAAGTTCCTCCAGGAAGCTACTCCACTGCCTCACTCAGAGCATTTGGTGGGCTGGAAAAAAAAGAAAAAAATAAATAAATTTAATTTTTAAAAAATCAACCCCCAAACCCCTGCTTTCTAGAATCAGAAACCATAAGGCAGAGAGTTCCACTTTATCACTATCTGCCTAAATATATAAATAATCCAAAATCTGAAGTGTGTGTTGGACAGCACCCTCAGGCTATCATTTTACACCCAGCTGTTATTCTCAGAGGATTCTCAGTAAATCCAGAAATAGACCCAGCCAGGAGTCAGGAACAGGCTCAGAAGAGAATGTCGCCATATGGCAGCTCCTGACTGTTGCATAAATGTATTGATTAGCTGAACCAGCTTCAGGATGTCTCTATTAAGGACAGGGGCATCAAGGGGATAAGTAAAATTATCAGAAAGATGAAAAAGCACCTGAACTGTCTGTTCTTTTCCATTTAAGCATCTTCTTGTCCAAAGTATGGCACCGATCGCTTGAGAAAATCTGTTAGTTCAGTTTAAATCTCGAGCTTAGAGGAAATTCCTAAATAAAAATCAAACATAATAATAGTAATAATATTTTATTGCTATGACAACCCAGAATAGCATATTAGAAACCCAAATGACAATATTCTTCCTTCTCTTGCATTGACATTGGCAAGGAAAGAAATTATGTTGGAGATTTTAATATAAGTTTTCAAAAGGGAAAGATGATTGCACATTAAAACCCACCATGAAAATAGAATCCTCAAAGAGAATTTTCTTTAGCAGTTTAAGCAGCTAGTGAGTGGGTTTTTAACTGTGTGCTTTAATCCAGAGAGGAACGTGCTGCAAAACAAGTTCTCCCATTCACCTGAGTGACCAAGAGAAAATACACTTTATCACAGAGCCACAGAATGGTTTGGGTTGGGAGGGACCTTAAAGATCACCCAGATCCACCCCTGCCATCAGCAGGGACACCTTCCACTAACCCAGGTCAGTCAAAGCACCATTGCTGCTACCAACAGTCCTAGACCAGCTCAAGGGGACAAGAGCTGCAAACTTTAACTTGTTCTGAACAAAGAAATCTTCATTGTGTCCTCTGTGGTGACAGGTGACACACCTGGAGCAGGGGGATGTGGGAACCCAGGACAATCCTCTGGCTGCCCTGGAGGACTGGAGACCCTGTCAAGGGGCTCAGAGGCCTTGGCACGGAGACCAAGACCCCAGTGCCTTTGATTTGGCCCTTGGAAAAAACAATTACCAACCTTGTATGAAGAATTACAAGCCACAAAAGTTTAAATAGGATAGTGAATTTATCACAGAGTGGAAAAATAGATTTTTGGGTTTTTTTAAATGGGGGTTCAGGGGGCAAGATGGAGGAATGTGGGTATGTCCAGCCTTTCTCCTTCTTCTTCTTGGCCTCCATCTTCTGCTGTGATGGTGGCATTTTGGGATTGGTTTAGAGTAGAAGCTCACTGTCTAACATAGGTGATGGGTATTGGAAAGTAACTGTAAATATTGTACATGTAGCTTTTAGTATAAAAAGATAACACCACCCTGGGGGTAGGCAGTGTGCCTCTGTCTGTCCTGCTGAGAGGACCTTGGGTGGACAGGAGAAAGAATTTTATAGATAAGGTACAATAAACAAACTTGAGACCGAGAAATGAAGAGCTCTGACTCCTTTGACCACTGGGCTGGGAAAAGAGATTTTCTAATGCATCTCGGGGTCACTCTGAGCAGCTGGAGACCTCAAGAGGAGGGGACAGCTGCAGTGGGCCAGCTGAATGAGACGGGATGGAGACAAAATGTGGGGCTCTTAAAACTGTGTCCTGCAGCTCAGAGCCTTGCAGGGACCTCACCGTGCTCTGAGAGCAGAGCCAAGCAGGAGCTGGTCAGGATGGATCAAATGGATGCCAGCCACCAAAAGTCACTTCCTCGGAGACTGAGATTTAGCAGGACTGGGATGATAAAGAAGACAGAAGGACAGATAGTTTGATTTCAAAACCAGGTCAAACATCAGGTATTGGGCTGCATATTCCCTCACCCTTCACTAACAGAACAGCCTTTCCCAAAGGGGCAAAATGCCTTTTTCATGCTGCTGTTCGTGCTGCATTTGTCTGAGCCCTGAGGAGCCTGTGCAAATCTGTATTGCCCTTCCAGCAGTCTGGGGGTGTCTAGAGAAAAAGGCAGGGCACCAAATAACAAAATCCATCCTTGGCACAAGCCAAACTCTATAGGAAAACCTTAGCATGGTGCTCAGAATTGAGCACCATGGTGCTCAGGAATTTCCCCACACGACTTCCCAACAACAGCAAATAGACACATTTTCCTCCATTTTCAGTGTGCCTGGATGGCTTATCCCGATGTTTCTGACCCAGAGGCAGGATAGGGCGTGGGGTTTGGTTTTGGGGTTAGCTTGTGCTGGGCATTCCTCTCCATGAATAAAGAATGAGCATCCCAGCGTGGGCACCAAGGAGCTCTGTGCTGAGGCTGGTCCCAGGCTCTAGATGAGAGGATAAACCCAGGTTTTCCATTGCTTGGGACTGTGGCTGCTGTCTTGAACTTCTGGAAAAGCTGAAGCTGCTCACCATGACACCAAGCCAATTTCATAGCCGGGTGACCACTGAAGAAGCAAAGAACAGCAAACAAACTCATCCTTAAAAGTTTTCTGTATTGAGTTTTGGGTTTAAAATGTTTGCAAAGAAAGTTCTGTTAGTTTAGAGAGTTGTTGGCCGAAATGGATACATTTTCCAGGGAAGTCAGCCAGTTTTTAAAGGAGGCCAAATCTGTTTCCACATGGAAATTGGCTCATTTTTGGAGTATAGATGAGTTTTGCATAAAATATATTAAATTCCTTCCCCCACCCACAACCGTGTACACTTTCATGCATCTTGATGGGAGAACTGCTGTTCCACCATCACAGGGAAATGCAATTTCAAAAAGTGCAATATTATGTAATTAAAATGCCAGTCATGTCAGTATGGATGAAATAGAGAAAATAAAGGAAAAAAATCTGGAAAACAAAGATTATCCAATTCAGTCAGCTCTTGGAAATGCTTTTTCAATCTACCTCAGCTCTTCCAGAAGCTGCACATGGGTGCAGATACTGTCAACATTCTTGTCTTTCAAAAAATAATCAAAGCCTCAGCAATAGAAAATAAAGTTTGGAAAAAAATCCACAAGCCATGACATAACTATTAACAACTGCATGGTATATTGCCATTAATTAGCAAAAGGCCAGTTATACAACTTGTTCAACTTTAATAGCCCCATTTGGACAGCAAATTTGTTCCAAGAAGCACACCCTCCTCAAATGAGGAGTATCGTGGAAAAAAGAAAGATGTTTTTAATACATATGTACCAAAGGACCAAGATGTGCTGAAAAACACATAGCATGTCCCAATGCCTCTCTCTGAAGTGTCTGCCATTTGGAATATTGTAATTTAAATACTTTGCCTGTTTATTCTGTTTTGAATGGTTTCATTATAGGACTGCAGGGAAATTCTCTGGAGAAACTAGAAAAAAAAAGTTTTGGAAAGTATTTCAGGTTCAGAATTCTCAGAATTTAACTTTTTCAGTGAAAGAAAAAAATCACTGCATCTTGACACTCAGATATGTATTCTACAATATGTATCTATAAAATAGCTAGGAAATACATAGTATCTTGATTCAAAAGTATATGGCTTAGAAATGATCAAAGAAGATTTCAGGTGGTCTGCATTAAATGCTAAAGGAAAAATTCTGTCCAAAAATGTCAACATTTTGTCAAGTTACATGGGATGGAAACCCAAGTCTTACCCTCCTGTAATCTTACACATCCTGGATCAATTGCATCTTTAGTAAAGGAGATCCTAATGCTTCACTGATGGATGTGAAACCTTATTCCAGATAAGCCTGGAACTACAGCAATGTGTAATTGTGGCACTCACAACCATGCTGGCTATGAGGAAGAAACCTGTGCAAACATGCAGGAATCCCAGTTTATCCAACTCTTCTCTCGTGGAGAAAGGTCATTGCTTCATTCAGGTGTTCACTAAATATAGAAAATGTTCAGGAAGGTAAGAACTTTGATCTGGAAATACTTGTAGGCTCAGTGCTATGCAGGGATGAGGGAAATGTTTAAAAATGATTGAGGGAAACAGATGTTTGGCTTCTCCATCCACTGCCACTAAATCAGTCACTGGCCCGAACCAGTATTTAACACAGGTGATTTTCCACAAAGCTAATCCTGCTTTCATTCAGGGCATTCCTCTTCCAATAAAAGTCCATCTGCTTGCCCAGCTCTAGACACCAGCATAAATTTTGGGTTGTCCAAATGGATCTTGCAAGGGGGTCTCTGCACCAAGGCCGAGAGGACCACATGCTGCTTAGTGAGAAATCACAGAGCTGCTCACAGCTTGAGCTGTCTGAATCACCAGCTGATGAGAAACTTGACTTTTTGCTTGATTTTTTCCCCCTGTTCTTTTTTTAAAAGGAAGCTTTAAAAAATAAATAAACTCTACAGGCAAGCAAGCAAGCAAACTTTCTCATTTCATAGGCACCTCCTCTGAGCCATGGTTAAACACACCACAAAATCCATTTTCTCATGGATTTTTTTCATTTATTTCCTGCTTGCCTCCTTTTGTTTTTCCACAGGCATTAGTGTCATTTTCTCCTCCTGCACACAGGCTGTGAGCATTTAGTTCATTCCCTCTGACTTACACAGGAAAGGGCTACCAACTGTTCCCTACCCCAGCAGCTGCAGCCAATTCCCCTTTGCAAACAAGGAGCCACACTCAGAGGGGTTTTGCTAAAGGAAGGTGATAGCAACAGCTTTGAGTTATTGGGTTGCAGGGTAAGGGCAGAAGACTTGGAAATCAAGTCAGCCAAGTCCTCTCCTTGCAGCCCCAGCCCTAAATTAGGGCCTAAGCTCACTGAAGCAGCCCACGGTCAGCCCAGGCTGGGTCTGCGGCTCGCAGCTTTTCTGCTCTCACAGCTTTTCTCCACTCCCAGCTCATATTGGTCCTGAAGAGCAGACCCAGATGCTTATGGACCAGTCAATAAACACAGATAATAGCTTAAAACGCTTAGCTCCATGCAACTGTCCAGACAATTATCTACTTAATCTATTTACATCATTCTTATTATGTCTCATCAGCTCCCATGAATTAATGGACTTTATCCTCTGCAAGCGCCTGCCACAATAGGACAAAAAATTATGTCAACATTTGTTCTTATTTTTCTTATGCCAAGGTTCTTCTGATCATCAAAATAGTTTTTTATCTTTAAAATGCTGCAAAAAAATGTACTGTCAACAAAAGCAAGTTTGTACTGGAAAGCTTACAAGTTCAACAAAAGTAATGCTGCTGCTTAACAAAACTGTGATTGCAAAAGAACTCAAAACATTTACACTGCCATGAGTGCAATTTAAGGATATTTAGCCTTTGCTCAACCTTTTACAGACAAAATGGTGTTTCACCCTATCTATCATAACAACATTTAGATTGCAAAACCTAAATAAGAGTATTAGCAGCAAAACTGCATTGTGAATGCTAAAGTTGTATTACAATGCTGCAGCTTTACAAATAGATAAATGATTTCATAGGAAGAACCTTTTAAATTTTTTATCATCAAAATTTGATTGTAAGATAAAATTTGTTTAATGTCAGCATATAGGGTAACTTTGCTTATGGCATGTATTTTAGTTCCCTATTACATTTTGGGAACAACAGGGGATAACATGTCAGTATCTTACAGGAAATAAACCATTGGTAAAATCAGTGGACTTTTATTTCATAGTTCTGGATTAATCCAGAGCTTTTGTAGAAAGGTATGGCAATTCTTGTAGTCTGGGGCCACTGCAGTCTTCTCACAGACTTCTGCAAGCTGAGTCTATCAAAGCTTAGCCAGGATGAAAAACATTGGAGGATGTTTTGCTTCTCTCTGATTCTGAGAGAATTCTGGGCCAGTTTTTGGTAAAGACTGAAGTGTACCCAGACACAAGAGAACACACTTGGTTCAGGGTACCACAATTTGCACACTCCACTGAAAAAAGATCATGCAGATCAATAAAATGCCTGAAATTAAATTATAAATTTAATAATATAATAAATTATCTTCTGAAATAAATTGCTGAACAAAAATCAACATTGTGATACATAACTTGAATCCACACTTTTTTTTTTAAGCTTTAGGCTTCCTTTGGGAAACTCTGTTATGTGTTCACCCACAAAATCAACTCTTCTTTTTTCCCTCTACCCTTAACACACATTTTACCCACAAAGGGTGAGACGTGCTGCTCAGTTCATGGCCTCATGGACTGGAATTGGAGGTGAAAGTTGTTTTGGGCTAAAGGAGTATACAGCTGATGTATTGCTTCCATTTATTATTTGATCTCATTCTATTGTGTGCCTCCTTATGGCACACTCAATAGGTCTGCAATCATGGGGAACAAGATAGAAAGGGTAGGGCAAGGATTGTATTTCCTGCCTTGGCTGGTGAATAATTTTTATTAGAGCTTATTTTGAAACACAACTTTGAGATAAGAATACAGCATGAAGGATTAGAGATACAGTGTTCTGGACTGAAACCTACAGTTATTTATTTTCGCTTTATGTAAGCAACATGAAGAGTTAATGCACTGTCCACTTTTTAACAGCTGAAATGTTTGAGCTTTTGTTTAAAAAAAATGGGAAATGATACAGTGCTGTTTAAAAAAAATTGTTTTTCCAGCTCCTGTGGTACAACAATTGTTTGATATAAACTTTCATGACACTGCGAGCTTCCTCTGTGCTAATAGCCCAAATGTTCTTTTTCCAGCAGGAGGAAAGTGCCTGTGTCCAGGGATAGATCACACAGCTGCCCCAGAACAAGAGACCCCATGGTGGTGCCAAGGAGGGCTCAGCAAGGACACGGAGCCATGTGGGGTTTGGCACTCGGGGAGGATGGAGGGAGGGGAAGGCAGGGGAGCGTCGTTTTTAAAGGAAAAGCCTTGTGCAGTGTGGCTCCTGAGGGAAAGGAGGACATGCAGTAGAGAATTAAACGCAGCTGTTTTCTTACCAAGGGGAGCAGGCAGCCCTGAGTGCTGCAGGGAAGGTGGAGGGCTGGCACCACAGCAGGTGAGAAGGGAGCAGAGCTTGTGTCCATCTGAGGACATGGAGAGGGGGTGACCTGCAGCTGAGACCATGGCAGTGCCCAGGGACAGGGCTGGCAAGAGGCCCAGGGAGCAGCATCCCTGCTCCACCCTTGGGAACCCAGCACATCCCTCTGGCTGTCCTGGATGGCCAGGACCCTGCTGGGGGGCTCAGAGACCCTGGCACAGAGCCCAAAACACCTCTGGGTTTGATTATGGCCCATGGAGCAAGTTACCAACCTTGTATGAAGATCAGCAAGCCACAACAGTTTAGGTAGAATAATAGGGAAGTTATCACAGAGTGGAAAAAGTAGATTTTGGGGGTTTTGGTATGGGGGTTCAGGAGGCAAGATGGAGGGAACTGGGCATGTCCAGCCTTTCTCCTTCTTCTTCTTGGCCTCCATCTTCTGCTGTGATGGTGGCACTTTGGGATTGGTTTAGAGTAGAAGCTCACTGTCTAACATAGGTGAAAGGTATTGGGAAGTAATGTTACACGTAGTTTTGAGTCTAAAGACATAACACCACCCTGGGGGCAGGCAGAATGCCTGGAACTGTCCTGCTGGATGGACCTTGGCAGGGCAGGAGAAAGAATTTTATAGATAAGAAACAATAAACAACCTTGAGAGCGAGAACTGAAGAGCCCTGACTCCTTCTTCAAGTGCTAGGCTGGGAAAAGAGACTTTTAACATTTCTCGGGGTCACTCTGAGCAGCTAGAGATCCCAACACCACTCCCAAGAAACATCACTCCCCTTATGGGCATGGGCACCCTGGGATGAGGATATCCCACCTCCAGCCTTGGGGCTGGGCGAGGCAGAGGGCAACATCACTGGCAGCAGGTTCCCAGAGATCAGAGGGGCAGAGCCGTGCTTTGATCAATGTGTCTCTGATGAATTTTGGGAATTAAGGCTGAGGAAGTGAAAGAAAATTTGCAGTGCAGCCACACGGCTCTTGGAATAATAAAAACCACTTGAGAAGCTGCAGGTTAGGACAGGCCTGGTCAGAAGTTTTCAGAGAAACCTTCAACTCTTCTTGATGTAGCTTGTTGAAGTGGAGATCTTGCCAGGCTTTTGCTCGTAAAAAGAGTTGAAAGATCCCCCAAAAAGTCTTGCCTAGGAAGCAGGTTGCACAAACTCAGGTCATCCAAACCTTCCCACCTTCAGCTGCCTGGTGAGGGTGGCCCATGCCTGACCTGCAGCTGTGCCCCTCACACACACAACATCACTTGTGAGCAGGAAAACCAAACAATAGACCCTGGCCCAAACAGCCCCGGGACTGTCCCAACCCTTTGGCCCAGGAGTGCAAGTGTAGATAGAAATGTGCATCCCTTACCATGGGCTCCTCGAGCAGGCTCCTCCTGTCTCTGCAGCCAAGAGGGCACCAGCCAGGGCCAGCAAGGTCCCTTTGCACGCCTCAGATGTCTCCCACCAGCCTGCAGCAAGTCCAACATCCACAGTGCTGAGCTCTTTGAGGAGTCAGCGCCTCCCTGTGGGGTCTGCAGAGCCCCTCTCTGTGTGCCCCAGCGAGCAGGGCCAGCACAGGGCAGTTATCACACCCAGCAAATGCCCTGCAACACCCTGACTTACCATCACTCAGCCCCTCCCTGGGCTTCTCGCTGCTGGGCTGCCCAAAGCCCCAGACTGCTCTGATCTGATGCCTGCGCACTGTGTCTCAGGCCCCCCTGGCCCTCAGTCTGTGTGTCCAGGCAGGTGGGACGGTGCAGGTGCTGCAGCAGTAAAATGGAGGTGAGTGCTGAAGCTCTCCTGCATCAGATGTGCAGCAGTTAATTTGGGATGGCAAACAGCCCACAGTGGCCAGTTCCTGTGTCCTGTCCAAAAGGTGATGACATTCCCTGATTGAAAACATGATCCTATGCACCTCACAGACAATTGCAGTCACAGGCTAAATTGTATAAATTTACTTTCACAAAAGATAAAATCTTCCCTTGTATTTTTTTCCATTGCTCAATTAACTATTGTTTTGCTCAGCATGTTTTAATCATAAGTAAGTTCATTAATAAATGTGCTCTTTGGAGTCATGGGGGCTCTGTGATATAATAGCATTAATCTTTCTGAATAACATCATTAATATCCTTTGCCCCTTAAAGGCACCCACTCTGTCCCCCAGGCAATTATAAAACTTTGTTCCATGGAACTGAATGAGCTCATCCAGATAAAATGAGTACAGTGCATGTCTGCAGAATATTGCTGTTGGTTGAATTCTATTTATTTATCCTACTGGATATTAGAATTAGAATTGTTTGTGAACATGTTGGTTCTTTTGCTGTAAAGCTACCAGCTCAGCTGGCTGCTCCCCACCCGCACCTCAGGAGGGCTGTCCTATAGAAGGGTCATGAAAGAAGAAGGAGATCTAGAAATCCCTAAGCTGGAAGCTTTTTGACAATTCTCTTTAATAATCTAGAAGTTGTTTGACCACTAGAGATCTATCCCGTTAGGGGGACTCCCATGGATTCAGCAGGTTTGGGAATCTTGCTGAGCTTACTTGGCATTTCAACCAGCCTTGCTAAAACAGAATTCCCAGTTTCTGAGTGAACTGGCACTTTTCTGCCCAGAGCAGCATCTCGAGGCAGTGAGAGGCTGGGCCATGTCTATCAAAGATTTCCAGCACCAGACATGTTTGAATATATTACATTTTCCATCCAGACGTTTTGTATTTGGGTTCCCCCCAGAAGAAGGGAGGAACGATGAATCTGACTCCATGTTCTCAGAAGGCTGATATTATATTATATTATATTATATTATATTATATTATATTATATTATATTATATTAGTATACTAAAGAACACAGAAAGGATACTTACTGAAGGCTAAAAAGATAGTGATGAAAACTCATTACACCCTCCAGAGTCTCAACACAGCTTGGCCCTAAATGGCCAAAGAGTGAAAACAACTCACACTAGAAATCCAATGAAACAATCACCTTTGGTAAACAATCTCCAAACACATTCTAGAGAAGTAAAACACAGGAGAAGCAAATCAGATAGTTATTATTTTCTTTTTTTCTCTGAGGCTTCTCAGTTTTTAGGAGAAAAATCCTGGGTGAAGGGATTTTTCCAGAAAATGTGACTGCCACACAGACACATCTTGCCATCTTGGAGTCAAGATGCAAACTTCTAAAGAATTTGGGTTTACCTTTTATTCATTCCATCCCCTCTTCAGAAAAACAGACACACTGCTCTTCCCTCCTTTATGCAGCAGGCTGGGAACTATAGATAAAAATTCCTATAGAGAGGTGAGATATGTGAATTTTTTCATGAGTGTACTGGGTAGCTGCTGTGTGCTCTGAGCAGAGCAGCAGAGTTTCGTGGGCTTGCTGTGTTTATTCTGTCCATATTTGGATGGGAAGAGCATAGGCAGCAGATTAAAGTAGTTCATATAATAAAACTGGGTTTGGATGAAGCTCAGCACTATATTGCTGCTTCGTTTCAGCACTCCTGAAATAGTAAGACCTTGTCAAATTCAGTCCCAGAGGAGAGGACCAGGCAGATTTCAGCTCCAACATGTGCCGCATAGTTGCACTTTGCCATATTTGCTCACATTATGGCATCTATGTGTGGAGGAAGAAGCGAAGAATTTCCCTGTTTCTAAGCTGTAAAATGTCTTTCAACACCTCTCTCCCTTCCTGCAGTAGCAATTTGTCATTACTGGTCACAGGGAGAGGCGATTACACAGCTACAGCCACTCCATCTGCAAGCACAGCCATCCAAAATGTGGATCCAGCTTAAGTTTAAGCAGGAGGAATTAACTTTTTTTTTTCTTAAATTCCAACTTGCATCTCAAAAATCCCCCAAAGCAACCCAACTCTTCTTGCTCCCTGTTTAATTTCCAACTATGCACAAATTCCTGAACACAGGAGCACAGCCTTTGACCAGGGATTTCATAGGTGGTCCCACAGGCATGATGCACTTTGAGGCTGCAAGTTCCATGAGAGGAAGGGGCAGAGAAGCATTCATGGACAAGGAACTCTGCTGAACCTTGAGCACAAAAAGGAGTGGCCAAGGCCAGGCTGGATGGGGCTTTGGGAAACCTGCTCCAGTGGGAGGTGTCCCTGACCAAGGCAGTGGAGGAGTGGAATTAGATGATCTTTAAGGTCCCTTTCAACCCAAACCATTCTATGATTCTGTGATTCTGTTTACAGCTTTGTAGTCAGATTTATCTAAAGAGCAAGTACAGAGAGGATGGGGAAGCTGCACCCAAATATGACAATGTTTAAAGGTACCTGGAGTCTGAGATCAGGGAGGAGGCATTGATCGGAAACATCCTTTAGTTCATTCCTGGCTCATTCCAGTAGGAGGAGGGGACACGACCACCCTAGCACAGGGATGCTGCTTCTCCTGGAGGCCAGAATCCTGATTTTAGCAGAAGGGCACTCCTGGGAGCAGAATATCCCCCAATCCCTGCAATGTTAGAACCACTAACACCTTTAGGTGTTCCTTCTGTCCGGTATAACCATGTGGGGTGAAGGAATGCAGCCATCTCACTGAGACCAGCCCAGCACATGAAACCAGGGTGTCCTACTAACCAAAACAGAGCTGCAGTGCCCTGGGTGCTCCTCCTTGCTGTGCCACAGCATTCCCAGACATCAGGAACTCCTCAGTGCCAGAAATGCTCTCTCAGTGAGGTGGGAATAATTCCTTTCTCCCACAGCAGCCCTTTGGGCAGGGATCTCACGGCTGCAGCTCTGCAGGCAGGCTGTGCACTGTTTTTAGCACAGTGGGAGCCCGGACCCCAGGCAGGCCCCGCAGGCCCCGCAGCGCAGGCCGGGGTCAGGGCTGGGCCCGTCCTGCCCTGCCCTGCTCACCAGGCCTCCAACCTCCCTGTCAGGGACATCTGCAGGGCAGCCACAGCCACAGGGCTGCTGACCCCCAAAAGGAGGGGGAGACAGCTCTTCACCACACTCCTTGCATCCATAGGGGCATGCAAATTTAGAAATATTGGATTAGTAATTCCTCAGCTGCATCTGAGGCACAGGCAAAGCAAACTCTCTGCTGACTGCAGACCTGTTGCCTTGCAGCTCTCAAATAACATATCTGGTTTAAACCTACTTTCATGCCTTCATCCAAATGTTTCTGCCAAAGTTCACATCTCTGAATATCCCACTCCTGCCTCCTGCTCCCGCTCCCTCCATCTTCCTCCTCACAGCCGTGGGAACAGACTGCATCACTTGAGAAAAATGCCCTGCTCGTACCCCCCACTGCTGCTCGCAGCAGACAAAAAAAATTAAACTCTTTTGAGCAGAGAATCCTTGTCAGGACAAGAAATAGCACTGAGCTCAGCGAGGATGGCACGTAGAGCCAGAGAGGTGGCTCAGGCTGTGTGTGCTGCAACCAGCTGTCTGTCTGTCACTACAATACAGTGGGGAGGATATGGAATATAATTTTCCTCTCCATTTACATTTAATACAATGGCTTTGGACCACACATTATTTAAAAAAAAACAACGTGAAGCCTCAGCACTTGGCTTTCACTAATGGCTTGTTACTCCTCTAACACTGTCACTTCAGTGAAGAGTGACAGTGTGATTTGTGTCTCTCCCAAAGACTCCCCTTGCCTTCTCCCCTGCCCTGTCTGAAATCTCCTACTTTTTAAAAATAACACCTCTGTATAACAGTGGGAGGACAGGACTCACATGGGTGGTCTCTTATAATGAAGATAGAGTATCTGGGAACAATATTTTAATGTGTTTTTCTTCTAATTGAGTTTTTCCAGCCTTTGGGATAATTATTTCTACCAATTAGCCCAGTGGTATTGTTAGCTGGAGGCAACCAGACCTTCTTCAGGCCTCTGACAGAGGTTTACAGTATGCACAATGGTGCACAGTCCAGTTTATGAGAAAAAAATTGCCCCTCTGCTCCCAAAAGTATGGGAAACTACTCCATTGTGAGACAAACATTTCCCATGGAAATTGTCCTGAGAAGCTTCAGAAGGGTCCACGTTTCAGATAAAAGCAAGTGGGTGGGGATTGTGAACCACAGCTCAGGAAAGAGGGGGTTATCCCTGGAAGGGGCAGTGGCACAGGAGAGGGGAGGCAGGGAACAGCTTTGGCCCTTGCACTGTCCCAGAGGAGATGCCAGCCCACCACTCTGGGACCCTCCTACCCCAGCTATGGAAGAGCAGTGCAAGATTTAACAACAGGAAATAAATTAGGAGTGAACTTTAAGCCCTTCTTTGCAAACATAAGAGCTAGACACTTGTTTTGCCTAATAAATGGGAGCTGATGGATGGTGCAGTCAGGCCAGAGCAGCGGCCTTGGGCACAAGCCTGGAGTGGCTTT
This sequence comes from Melospiza georgiana, assembly GCF_028018845.1. Taxonomy (NCBI): domain Eukaryota; kingdom Metazoa; phylum Chordata; class Aves; order Passeriformes; family Passerellidae; genus Melospiza; species Melospiza georgiana. The sequence goes on from NC_080434.1 coordinate 73,908,425, forward strand.
GTTTCACCTCAGCCCTGAGCTGGGCACTTTTAAACACTCTGCTGCTCATAGGCCTGGCAAGAACGCAGTGCAAAGTCCCTGCAGCAAAAATATACAATTGTCACAAAGGTAAAGACTAGTGAGGGGTAATATCTGATAGAAAATAGGCACAACACTGGATAATTTCAAGCCACATCTTACAAGACCAAAAATATTTCTTTGGCGTAAATTCAGTTACTGAAAGCAGCAAAATTTTTCAAGTCGAAGATGAATGAGGCCCTTACATAGACTGAAATGCAAATGACCTGGTGATGATGGACATATAAATTCTTACCTAGACTTAAAAAAAAAAAAATTCTCCCTGAGTTTTTAAAGAAAGTAGGGGAAGAAATAATCCTCTGTAGAAATATCTTAGTGGAATCCTTCTCATTAGAAAATGGTCATTCCTGGCAAAGGAAGACATCTGTGGAAGAAGAAGAGCATCAAGGGAGTTGTCTCCAAAATCAGGATTTTTAAGAGAAATCCTTTAAATATGGCTAATTTTATGAACTCTTAGATGTGTTTTTGTCCCCATCTTCCTCACCTTCCTTCCCTTCCCCTAACAGGAATAAATTCTTCCTATATTGCAAGAGTCTCTGAACTACTGATGACAATTTCAGTGCTTTAGCAAAGAAGCAGCCCCAAACATCCATTTCAGCACGTGCTAGGTGTCCTGGTAGCAAGCCCTCAACACAACAAATATCTCCATACAGAGCCAAGAAGACTGAAACTCCAATGGAGCCACTCATGATGACCAGGAGGTGTGGCACAAAGGTTTGGACTGATTCCCATGAGGATTAGGGAGCCAGTTAATGAGAATATCAAAAATACAACTCATTCACACCCATTGCCCTTGCCATGCTTCTTTATTTATGAAATATTATGTATAAATGGATATATTTAAGGAACGTGCCTCTATTTGTCATGGTTTTTCCTTGGAAGCAATGGCACCAGTTTTTTCCAAGGACTGATAGTCCTGTGAATAGAAATCAGGTGATCCATTTGCCTAGACCATTCCAAATGCTGTCTGTCTGAGCTGTTCTGCCAAACCTGCAGTCACAGAGACTCTACAATACCTTTTGTAAATCTTCAATTCATCTGAAAAGTGAGAAAATAAGGGTGAGTGTCTTAAAAGCAGAACTGGATACAAAGGAGGTTTTCTAGCTTGAAAAAAATATTGTTTGATCTTCTCTTCATGTTGTCAGGTATCCTTTACATTTCAGACCAACAGTGTCTGGTGTTTGGGTCCCAGTTTTAACCACCTTAAGCCAGCCTGCACTGGCTTTTACAAAAGATGAGCAAACTCTATTATAGTTCCAGGTAGGAAAGGTTTGTTTTTTTTTTAATTGAGATCACACCATAATAAATTTCCCGGTGTCTGTTCTAGCAGAGTTTTAGTAACCTTAAAAGATGGGAGGGGGAAAGAAAAAAGATAGAATCCCAACTACCAAATCTTGAAACAATTTCTTTAAAAGAGAGGTCTGTCTCAGATTATAAGAAAGTCCCACTGTGGTTTTCCACAAACTGCTACAGAAAAGCTTAAAATAGTGGATTGGGCAGTAGTCAACAGGGACAGCCTGGATCAGACCTAATGCACATCCATGCAAGACATTTTTTTAACATGTAAGCCAGCATCAGATGCTTCAGAGAAAATTCATGCAGCTGTGGGATAATCTGCCTGCCAGGACAATTTCATCCTAAATCTTCATACTGAAACACTTAAACCCTGAAGAATGAGGTCTGATAGTATTTCCAAGCCTCTAGTTTTGTTAGCTTTGGAGTTACAGTTCACTCTGCACTTGCTCTCAGTACAAAATGTCCAATTCCTACTTGAACCTTGCTAAATCCTTAGCTTCAAAGAGGTTCAGTTTCAACAATCTACCTAGACTTTGTCAAAAAGGTAAGGAGAAAGAAAAAATTTTGCAAGTGCCTTAGGTATCAGAACCAGCTCCAAGAGAATATAACACTGAGGAAGATAAAGTGTAACTTCAAAAGGTCAGAGAGCAAACATCTGAAACAGCTGAAGAAAAGCCATCTCTCACTCCAGGTTTAAGATAACTGGCAGAAGAAGAAAATAATTTTGAATGATACCTGCTTCCCCCATGTAAAATGAGGTTTTCACTGGTAAATATGCTAACCTGAAGCTGTTTAATATCACTTTTCCAACAGATGTTGGCTACGTTTGCAAATAGTAACTCCAGGAAATGGTTGAGGTGGATGCAAAGGTACTTGGAAATGCTTTATAAAGCACTGCAGCTTTCCTGCAGGCAGTGGAACTCTGCCAGTTGCACAAGATGAAGATCTGGCCTACTCATTAGAGGTTTCAGATCTTCAAGGAAAGAGGTAGGCATGTGTTCAGAGCTGAGCTCCCTGACCTAAAAACCCAAGGAGAGAGCAGCAGAATGGAGCAGCACATCTCAACATCCCCTGGGTAACCGTGGGTCACAGCTCAGAGGGACACTGACAATCACACCTGGGTCTTTCAAGGAAGAAATTGCTCATATTTCTCGAGGGTGTACTGGAAAAGGGATCTTAATTTTGCATGTCTTTTGGGGAGGCAGAGAAGGGCACTGCTGTTGAGATGTGAGAGCCCTGCTTCTGCTGAAGCCCTGGATGTCTGTGTAAAGCAGAAGCTGGTCTAAGGTAGTGAAAATCAGGGCACCAACTTTAGATTAAAATATATACAATCATGCATTTCTCACTCTACGCAGATATTTCTGGGCAAAACTGCAGAATAGATCACCTCAAGTGAGGGCAATGCCCTACCTGTCCTATCAGTGCCTGAGAGAAAGCAAACACAACATATGTAGGTCAAGTATTTCCATGCTATACCCCCAAAAGTGCAGCCAGCCAGGGATTTACCAAGCTGGAAGAACACTTTATTTAATAACTGCTCTCGGACTCTTCCTCCTTGAAAATGCCTTTTTGAACTCATTTATAATTTTGGCCTCCACATCATCCCTAGCAATGATTTTCACAATTCCACTGGGTGAAAAATTAGAGCTTTTGTAGAACTTATTTTTAAACCTGATAATTTGACTGGGTGCCCTTGACTTTTTGGGTTGTATTCACCTTCTCCACACTGCTGAGGATTTTATGTGTCTTCATTGCCTTCAGCCACCTCACTTCCAAGCTGAAGGCTCGCAGCCTGCACATGAAAGCTGTTCCATTCTTCTCTGTCCTTTTTGCTTTTCTTTGTGCCAGTTCTCCCACATCTTTCTGAGCATGAGGATGACTAGGATTACACTTTATATCCAAAATAGAAAAGGACCCATTCGTGTGTATTTATTCTCTCTTTTCCCCAGAAAAGTTCATTTTAAAAGAAGATAATACAAGATTTGCCAAGATCTCTGAAAAGCCCCATTGATTTTATTGTTTCTTCTCAAAGTAAACCAGTTTTGCAGGACTATTTCCTTAGATCCTATAGACTTGGCTGTTTTTCCAATAAACTTCAAAGCTAAGTTCTCGCTTCCTTTAGCAGGCCCTTTGCTTCAGCACTTGAGTTGCATAATTGTTAATCCAAAACATCCTGCCTCAGTGATGCCAAGCACTTTAAAATTAAAATACACCAAAACTTGGAAAGTTGTACGAGTCACCCCAAAAATAGCCATGCTGCCATTTTCCAGCAGACAGGATTTAGTGCTCAGTGAGTGCTTGGTGTGTCTCTGGATAATGCCTTGCTCTGGGAGCTGTGAACACTCATCTTGGGCTCTGCAGCAGCACCAGAGCTGCCTGCAACACAAGCCCACAGGATCCTTTCTGGAGTCATTGCTGGGGCAGGCTTAGCCAGGAAAGCTAGGCACAGATTTCACAGCATTTCTTCACTGACCACAGCTGAAGATCACTTTTACTGATTCAGTTCATTCACAGCTCACCTGTTTCTCCTTGTGGTGTCTCTTTTGGCTTCAGGGTGTGAGGTGTCACACGCTGTGTGTGACCCATGATCTTGCTGTCCTTGTGCTGATCCGCCTGCCCTTCCTCCCTGCCTGCATCCTGCTGGGAGCCACACGGGTTTCTCTGGACATACTAATTTGTTGGTTTGGGAGGCATTGAGGAAGGACCAGCCTTCCCAGGAGATGTTCTGAAAGTGTGGACACAGCAACGTCCCTTGCCAAAGACCTTACAGCTGGTGTAGAGTGGTGAAGATTATTCACACAACAAAAGGTTTGAAGTACCAACAGTTTTCACATGGCAGAAAGGATGGACCACATTTGTTCTGGTTCTTTTATGTGCCCAGTCCTAGGGACCACAGGGTGAACCCTGGGAAATACTTAGGAGAGCCTCACTATTCAGAATAATAATTAAGAATGAATGACTGGATCTTTACCTCCAGCACGTAGAATTGCCATGTCCAACACAGTTGGCAAAAGGCAACCTTCAATTCATGCAGGATCAGGCCTGTTTAATCCATTAATCTTCACAACATGTTGAAGCAGCTGGTTTTATCATCCTTGTTTTGCAGAAGGAAGAGTTCAGGCAGCAAAGTAGGGTGACTTGTCTTTTGCCAGAGAGGTTTTCTCCTTTTGTTCCTCTTAGTGGTGCTAAAGATCCCACCTTTTCAAGAATGAAGGACTTAACCAGAAGTCAGCTGGAAGAAGGGTTGAGTTTGGATCAGTCCAGGTTCAGAAAAGACGGATTTGAACGGCAGGTTGTCCTGGAATGACTCTCACTGCGCCTCTCACATGACACCCTTGTGTTCTCACGCTCACACCCTTGTTTCGAGTCTTTCAGGCAGATTCAACTCTCCCCAAGTAATTCCTGGATTAAAAGTGCAGGCTCATGCTCATCCAGTGCTCAACACCTCCTGTTTCTTCTGCAGGAGGAATGAAGCTCAATAAACTGCATAACATGCTGAGCTCAATAAGCTGAGTAACAGCATTACCCAAAAATAGGCCAGGTGTGAAGAGAACCAGAATTCCCTGAAGCCAAACTGCATGTTCATGCAATGCAACACCTTTCTTTATCACATCCAGTGCTGCAGGGGCTTTTTTGCCTTTTTTTTTTTTTTTAAGAGATCTTTTGTTTTCAGAAAATGACAGATCAAGATCAATAACAGCATTAAGCATGGATCATGGTAACAAGGAGCTGGTGGAAGTTTATGGCCACTCAATCCACTTAACTCTGCCAAAGCAATACACCAGCACCAGGGTCATAAATTGTTGAGCTGAGTCTGTAGTTTTAAAATGTTATCCAAAATCAATTGCCTCCCCCCCTGCATTAGACCATTTGTTGTCAACAACTTTGTTAAAGAATAAGCCAGTGGTTCACATCTGCCTGGGAGCAGAGTCAGGCTTGAGCTGTTTCCCTGGCTACTCCAGCTGAATCCACGTCTGTTATCATTAACATGAGTGTGGGCAGGAAAGCAAAAAACCACGCTGCAAATGAAATCAAGCTCTCCTCCCACTGCCCCAGGCACATAAATCTTGTGAGTTAATGGTGCCACAGAACGGGTCTGGGTGGCTGCAGCGGGGTCAGGGATGCACCAGGAATGCGGGGTCAAGCCCTGAGCAGCACTGACCTTTGGAGGAGGTGTGTGTGTCGCTGCAGCCCCCCCAGATGTGTGCTCAGTGCCCATCCAAGGTCATTAGTATCCATCCCCACAGAGCCCCGACAGCCCCTGCAGCCCCTCTGCTTTGTCCCTTGCTGTGTCAGCAGCTGTGGGAGGAGCTGGGCTCTCCAGAAGGCCCAGAAGTATGGGAAACCCAGCTGGGGTCAGTGGCCACAGGTCATCAGTGGGGAGATGATGATGATGACCTATCTGAGGTCAGCTCCTTCCTTTCTCTCCATGGGACAGGGACACTGCATGTAAAGGGGAGGATGAACCTGTGAAATATGGGAGAAGAGGAAGAGAATAGCTGGGGTACACCAACCCTGGGGCAGGGGGTCAGGACAAAGTGTGGCTCCCACCAGACACTGCCTGGTGTCCTGGGCATCTCCCTGGTGTGCCAAAGGGCTGCCTTGCCTGGGCACAGCTCTGCACTGCGCTTGGCAGGGTGGTGATGGTGGGGTGTTGTGTGCTGCACTGAGGATGGACACTGCCTGATGTCAACCTCTTCACCTTTTTTCTTCCAGTGGGATCACCAAGAGTCAGGATCTTAGCACAGACCACGCTTTAAACATTAAAACTAGCACTTCAATGCAACCAGCAAGGCTGACAGAAGTTGTTTCCCTCTCACACCAGTTGTATGCTGTTGGCTCTCTGGGGACATCAGCAATGTATCTCCTGGATCTGCAACTGCATCACACATTTTGCACTCTCTGTTTCATCATTTAACAGCACTGTTGATCCAGACAAGATGATTTCATTATAGTGCAAGAGTTCTAGTGTCATTACATTGCAAGGGTTCCACATTGCCAGAGTTTGTACCTCCTTGATGCTTCTCATAGGCAGCTCCTCCAGGCCCAGACTCCTCCTTGTCCTCACAGCAGCCACTGACTCCAGCTCCCACCCATCCACTCTTTTATAACACTCTCCTGATTGCCTACAGGTGTGGCCTGTTAACATCAGCCCTGCTCCCAATCTCTAATAATTGGCTCAGCTGCAACTCTTTAGGGGATAAGATTACTTTCTATACCACCTTTATTTACCTATATTCTATTCCCCTGCAATAAGAGGTTTCTGATTCGTGTTCCTGTAGCTGAGCAAAAGGTGGTCAATGACCAGGCTGCTGTTTGCAGAAGCACCAAGAGCCCAGCTGTGTCATTCACACAGAAGTGGCACTCCTGGACAGCAAGAAATTAGGCTGGGCACAGAAAGAAAACTTATTTAAAGCTGTTCTCCACTGCACTCTTCCTAAATTAGTGTATTTTGACTCCTGGTAGCTTTTCCACTGGTGTCCAAGCAGATGACTCCAGCATTCTGGATTCACCTTTTCTGTCAAGGGTTTCATGAAGGCAGCTGATCCATAAAGGAACTTAGGAAGAGCTGAATTTGATGAACACAATGTCACACAAGTATTTTTACCTGTTTTTTAGCACTATTCTCTACATTTTCAAGACAGGACAAAGTACAACAGTGCCACAGCAGAGCCACCTTACCCAGGGATGGGAAAGCAGGGAGATGGGAGAGCGTGGACCAGGAGATCTCCAAACAGCTTTTTGCCTTGCTCTCACCACCATGTTACACGTGCAAAATACAAGTGGGCAGAAAACCTTCACATTGACATCACTCAAAGCCCAGCTCTACCCTCACACTGCTCTTTCCTCTGGAGCACATCCCATGCTCCTGTGTGCAGTTATTTCTATTTCTTCATGCTGTCCTTTCCAGCAGGCTGTTCTACTTAACACCCCCCCAGCAGAGCATTCCCAGCAGGGCCTCTCTGCAGCAGCACTGCTTTTAACCTACCATCATCATGGCCGTAATTCACTGCCATTGTATTTCTGCCCCCCTCAATGTTAAACATTAACCTTGGGCCCACTATTGACTGCAGAAGGCACCTGCTGCAATCATATGGGAAATACTGGGCATTATTTGGCTCTTCAGGAGATGGAGGCATGCAGAGGTCCACGCTGTGTTGTTTAGGGGAAGAGCAGGAAATGTCTGTGTATAGCCAGCTTTAAAATTTAAATTGAGCTTTCATAACTTCTGCTTCCAAAGGCTGGTTCAGTAAAGCACTAAATCTTTTCCACGGCCATAGGATTCAGAAAGCACAGAAGTTTCCTTGATGATCAACCTTGTTAGCTTGAAGGACCTATTCTTTCAGAGTCCTCATTGTGTGGCAAGAAGAAAGAAAAAATGAGTTCTTGGAAGTAAAAACCCTCCTTCTGTTCAGGTTTGAATAAAGAAAGGGTCACTGCCCCTGAAGGCTTGCCTCTCTCTTTTCCTTTTCTTAGACCACATAAATAGAAGAGTAGCACCAGTCCATAAGCTGAATACATCAGGTTCTGATCATACACCAAAGCTTTGCAACACATGAAACTGATATTTGCTGTCACGTGCACAAGGTGTCACGTACACGTTAATGCTACTCAGGATTGACTGGGCAGATTCTTGTCTTTCTGTGGTGTGTATCTCCCGTGGCATAACCCCCAAAAATCACTCTGCCCTTGGAAGGAAAACCTGAGAATGTTTTGAACTCTTTTTAACCTGCAAATTGAAGGCCCATGGCAGGATTAGCAGGTGCCAAAGGAAGTACTAGAAAGTGGGAATCCTGAGAAACATCTCCTTTTCCTCTGTCTTCAAAGCCTTGACAAGCCTCCCTCTCCCTGCTTTTATCTCACCCAAGCTTACCAGCCAGCAAAATCCCTCCCATCAAGTCATCCATGACTCCAAGCCTTCTTTTACTTTTCTGGTGTTTTGAAACACCTACCATGCATAAAAGCAAGGTAAATCTAACTGGCTCATGCTCCTCTCCTTCCCTGTACAGCTCACAGTGTCAGACTGGAGGCATCCCATAACATCCTCCACATCAGTGCAGCATCCAGCAGCTCATGTGTGGGGCCTCCCATCCCTATTAATTGCATTTAAATACCCTTGGGGGCATTTAAATATCCTGTGATATTTAATGTGACTGAGAAACCCCACTGATAACCTAGGCCTCTCCTGGGTTAGTAATTACAGAAACTGCTTTGGCAGGATCATAAGGAATTTTTGTTGTTCCCTTTCCTTTCCTTTCCTTTCCTTTCCTTTCCTTTCCTTTCCTTTCCTTTCCTTTCCTTTCCTTTCCTTTCCTTTCCTTTCCTTTCCTTTCCTTTCCTTTCCTTTCCTTTCCTTTCCTTTCCTTTCCTTTTTTTGAAGAAAAAATAACAGGTTCTGGCATTTTCCCACCCACCCATCTTGGATTTCATTCAAAAGTGCTGTGTTCAGGACAATATTTTGTCTTTGCCAAATGGGAAAAATTTGGATACCATTGTGGAATATGGGTGTGTTTTGTCTCTTCCTTCTGCTGAGGACATGCCCTGTGTTTTTATTAATAGTGTTCTTCCTGTTTTGGGCTTTTCTGGTATCCTATCAACAATATACCACACAGTATTTTAATTAGCAGTGTTAGTTATAGGCAGTATGTAAACAGATTTTTTTTCTCAAAAGTTCTGCCTCTGATACATGACAAAGGAAGTATTAAATGGGTAACAACCCCCAGCCCATGCAGTGTGCAAATTAAAACCTTAATTACTCAGCACCAGTAATTTTACTGGTGTTATCCTACATGTCATTCCAGTAGCATTAGTGCAGGACGGAAAAGGAATGGGAATTTCAGTTTTATTTGATTATGTGATACTGGGAAAACTTGTGGGGCATTGCTGGTCTGAATTTAATATCATGGGCTCAGCTGATGGGCTGCTTCGTTGCTCTTCACTGACCTGTCCTGCAGCTGAGGACACAGGAGGTCTGAGCAGACATTTCCTCTGTCTCTCTCAGAAAAAGGAAAAGCATTTGCCAAGGATATCTGCACTCAGAAAAAAATAACATTTGTGAAGTTGTCCTCTCTTTGGGAACAGCTTTAGTTTAAGCTGTTTGGTTTTTGTAAGCCCTACTCTTAGTGGAGAAGGTACCCCATGGTTGTCCAGGGTACCTGGGAACTGGACAACCTGCAGGTCCTGAATAATTTCTGGAGACTGTGAGTGCACCTCATCAGCAAATTTATGGCATTTTTCTGTCCTTTCCCATGCAGGGGTGGTTGGGTGCCCCTGGCACACTGCCTGCTCCAGAGGTCATGGGGTGTTCTGGAGGGATGGGTGGTCACCAGGTGAACAGGTTGAAGATAAATAAATAAATAAATAAATAAGTGCCTGGGGGGGTGTATCAAATTCAGGTCTCTGTGTGTGTGACAGAGGAGAGCACGGCAGGCAGAACGGACGGGAACAGATTTCGTTTAAATTTAGCTGCAGTGTTGTGGTTGGAAAAGGCTGATGAGAACTTGGCACTTGACTCCTCACCTCGCACTGCTCCCCCCAGCAGGGCTGTCAGCCTCCAAACACAGCAATGCTGGTGCAGAGCCTGGGCAAACACCCTCTAAATAACCTCTTCCCTCCTGCGGGCTGTTTTGCTGAGCTGTTTTGTTTCTTAGCATCCACAATAGTGGCCAACAATTTAGCACGTGGAGGGGGGAAGTCCCACACCAGAAGCAGGTGGATCATGGGCTGCTGTGAGCTTCCCTGTCAGGCAAGCACCCTCTGCAACTCTGGGTGTGTTCCATGACTCCTCTCCCACCCTGTGGTCCAGGTGGGGACACACCAGGTAAGACAGGCCCATCTCCCTTCTCTTGAAGCCAACTGCACCGTGAGGCCGCTCTGGAATGCGCAGGAGCTGATCCCAGCTGCCTCTGCTCCCTGCTCTCTCCCAGCCCTCTCATTGCCCAGGGCAGGTGGGGTCTGGGCTTGTTGTTGACAGCTGTTTATCTCCTCAGCTCCACTTCCCTGCCAAGCCCCTCTGCTTGTCTTCTGGGATATGATGCCTCCAAGTATCCCCAGTGCAACCTCAGGTCAGGGAAAGCTGGCACGAGATTTTGGCATCTGATGACTCCAGGTCCCCCATGACTACCCCCCTGTGCAGGTCTGTGAACTTTCCAACTCACAGCAAGTAAGAGGGGCACTGGAAACTGTGCTGCCATCAGCTTCCTGTCTGCAGGGAAATTGTGGGTTCCCCAAACTGGTATTTTGCCAGAAAGTTACAGGGGAAACATTGCCTTCCCCAAAACTAAGAGAATGCTGTGCTCATCTGCACTCCAGGTAGAAGGGAAGCAAGCAAAGAAAAAAACCTTGTTCTCTATTCATCCTTCCCACCCCAAAGGAAATAGTCCTCTGAGTTTTCCTATACTGGCACATCACAAACACCAGTAATGTAATTTTTTCCTAGCTACATCCTGAGCCTCTGATTTTCACAATGAAAATGCCAGTGCTGTCCCTGTCACCATCTGCAAAGCTGCTAACCATGGCTGCTGTCCCCACTCATGGGATGGGGACAGGGCTGTCTATTTTGTGTGGTCCTACAGAAAGCACATCAACTCCAGTGGAAACAAGCAATGGATTTTACTGGAGAGGAGTGCTGCAGACTGCCATCTCATCATGGCTGTTCGCCATGCTGCTACATTTGTTTTATTTTTGGTGATAGAATTAATGACCCCTCAAATGAACATTTAAAGCTTTCTTTATTTTTGAGTTTAATTGGAAAAAATAAAGGTCTTTTCAAAAAGTTGTGTGCCCCTGTTTTGTGAAGTAACAACCTGGTTTTCATCCCCTGTCCTTCCAGGTTACATCCACCATGCCCAGTGTTTGTTTTCTGCCCCAGGTATTCAATTGCAGAGTGTGTTAAGCACCCTGAAGAAGGAATCCTCACTTGTGTCTGTGCTGCTCAGCTCAGGTCAGCAGGGCTTGCAATAGAGATGGACCTTGAAATGGACCTTGGGTGTGTTGCTGGTATCTTTAGACCTTCTTCCAGGAAAGGAAGGAGAACGCTTGGTCTCTCCTCTCTGTGCCAAGATGAAACCAAAATGGTGCACTGCAAAATGAATAATTGCTTCTGGCCTGAAGTTTTTGGAAGCCTAATGCTGAAAATATGAAGGTTTAGGACAGTGTTTTTGTTCACACTGTAATGGCCAGGGCTCGTGTCCTCACTGAGGCTGCAGGGCTGAATTCCAGTGCATTGAGGGAGCTGGCTTGTTACTGCACTCCCGGTTTTTAAGCCCCTTTTCCCTCTCTTCCTCCCTGCACAAGAGACGAGCCCAGCTGCCTGCCTGGGGAGCAGACCTCTGTCAAAGCAGCTCACTGACAAATGAAAGCCCCTGTGCTGGGATGATGAGGAACTCTCTGGCCCTGGGAACCTTCAGACAAGGACACTTGAGCCTCCCCCTGCTCCAGTCCCCGTCCTGCAGCGTGACCCCAACTGGGGCAGCTCGTGACTGCTCTTGGCCATGGCCCCCAGGGCCCCAAAGGTGAAATGTGAGCACAGAGCTCAGACAGGGCCTCACCTGACGGACACGAGGTGGGAAAAGCTGCTGGAGCATCCTTATACCGTGACCTTTGAGGGGCAGCATCCCAGAGCAGTGCCACGGCATGGTGGGGAATGGCACTGAGAGCTGCTGGCCATCAGAAAGGGGCCTAAGGAAAGGTGACCACCTTTCCAAAACACAGCATCTTGCAGCTGCCTGTGGCACTGCCTTGAAAAAGTGATGGATTTTGTGTGTGGGGAGAAAAAAACTTTTGAAAATAATAGTATAATTGGCTGTCTGGCAGGCTCAAACTTCAGCAGAAGCTGTGATTATACTTGTCACTATCTGTTAACCTTCAAAACAGGTGTTGTGCGTTTGAGGTGCCAAATGGGTGCTCAGGCTGCAATCTGTGTGTGTGACAGGAGCATGGGCTGGAGGAAGGGCTGGGGCCCTGCCAAACAGGCACAGGGGCAGAAAGGGGACGGTCCTGGGCAGGCAGAGCATGTGACACAAATGGAATTGGCTGGCTTTGAAAGGGGAGCACATCCCAGCAGGGCTGGGACCCAGCAGGACGTGCTTCAGTGGGCACCCTGGCAAAGGGCTTCTCTTTTGTAGGCTCGTTAACAGCTGAAGGATTTGGGCTAGGTTCATTACAGTTCCCAGATTACTGAAATCTGTAATAATCAGCTGGAGGAACCTTGACTCCTGCCACAATATTAAATTTTTACTTGGTTTTAGGAATTAGGACTATAATGCTTTGTTGCACTCTTGGTCCAGCTCAGTCTTGCTTTAATATGTTTATTCTTGTAAAAGCCATAAAAACTATTAATATTTTGTGTTTAATACTTTCTTAAAGAAACAAATTAAAATGCAGTATTTCAGCAAAATGAAAGAAAAAAGAAATACAAGTGTTTTCTTTTTTCTTGCATGGAGCATTTTCACTCTAAACCTCGTTATGACAAGTGTGTCAGGGTCTTGCAAGGCTGCATTGCTAAGTAAGTCAACAAGCATTGTAATGCTTGGCATGTGTGGAAGGTGCGTGAACAACACTATATGGGAAGATTAGGTAGGGCTCTGTGGAACACCTAAAGAATTTGAAATACAAGACTTTGAAGAAAAATGTTGGGAATGAAGATGAGAAGATTGTAAGGTGCTAGTCACTGGCATTTGGCATGGCTTGCAAAGCAAAAAGGCTGTCAGCACACTTCAAAATCTCCTCATCTTGTCTAACTTAATGTAATTAACTTTAAAATTCAAACTCAATCAGGGATGAAAATATGCTGATACCACATGTATGAGCAAGATAACTTTGTGTCTGAGTTCCACCATGAGAGTCCTTTAAAAGTAATCTATGCCAGGTTATCTGAGTGCTTTTAAAATGACACCTGTATCATGCCCTTGTCCCAAATAAGAACAACTCAGAAACATTCTCATGTGTGACAGTCCTCAAGCAGAAATAGCTGATTGTGGACATAACATCAAGTTTACTCTAATTGTTGATGAAACTCCAGAGCTGGTATATTTTATTCCTGCTACTGTTTATTAAACAGATGTGGGTTTGGGTGTGAAGCTAGCAGGTGTGGAAAATCTGTTTGTACCATCAGAGTTGGTGCTGTGGGGCATTGTCTCAGTTTGGGGTCTTCTTTTGTACGGTATTTTGGAATATTGCGAATCACAATGCGATAACAGAGCGCCCATAAGCAGCCTCCTGGCAGCTTATCTAGCTGGTCAGAGATGTGGTGCAATTGTGCCTCCTTCCCTCGGGCGCTCCCATGCAGCCGCCCCCTGCTCCTGGAGCTGACGGCTGCGATGGCCCAGGCTGCACCCGAGCCGAGCCTGCTGCGGTTCCCGGCTCTCTGCAGGGCAGGGCGCAGTGCGGGCTCCGGCTGAGAGGGAGCCGGTCCCTCCCGGAGCAGCGCATCTGCAGCCCCGCAAGCCTGCCTCCGAGGCTGCCATCTCCCAGCTGTGCACACTCAGCATTGGGCGAGGCTGCCCTTCGCCTTCCTGCAAGAGAGTCAGCGGGCACATCTGGAATTAAGGAGGAGTGAATTCTCACAGAGAGCCAAAACCAGGCTGATATCAATGCAAAGCTTTGCTTTTACTTATTCTTGAACGGTGCTTGCAAAAGTCCTGGTGTAGCTGCACCTCTGAGACATCAAGATTTGAGAGGACAGAGCTGTAAAGCAGAGGAGTTTACAAAAGCTGAGGAACTATGGGGTCTTTAAAAGAACATTTCCTTTAAAGAAGCAAGCAATGCCTTCTCTATGACCCTAGGGAGAAATTTTATAAAAGAGAAACATAGATTGAAGTATTGCCCTGGAAAAGAGGGCCCTGTTGTCCTGCTGCAAAACTTTGGATCAATTTCTCTGAAAAAAATTGGATGTTAAAGGGACTTGTGTGGAATTTAACCTGCTGATAAGAGTGAGTGCCTTCTACAGGAAAATAGCTCTCAGACGGTGTCGATTCCATTTCCACTGACCACAATGGGAATTTAGGCACTTTGCTGTGGTCCTAATCTTGGCTCTCAATCCCACCCCTCAAGTCACAGACAGTTTCAAAGCAGGTGTGATGGTTCAGAGGTTGAAAGTTGAGTTTCCTCTCCATATGGCAAAAGGGCTGTTGGGAAAGGCAGAAGTGGTGAAGCGCTCGGCAGCTCGAGCCACAGAATCCCCTGAACTCCACAACCTGCCTTGCACACTCCATCTGGGAGAGGGGGCTATTTCAGAAAGTTCAGGACGAAAAGGGAGTTTATCTCTTCACCTCTAGGAATTGATATGCCTTATTTCAACAAAGAAATGACAGATTTAAAAGGAAAAAAAAAAAAAAAGAGGAAGATTTCAGTTATTTTTGGAGACCAGGCTTCATGCCTGTTTCTGACTTGGGTGGAAATTAGATGGAATTGGCTGTTTCTCTTCCACTTCTTTCACAAATTCTTTATTTCTTTATATCAGAGGTTAATTACTGAAGCCTATGTAACAATAGAGAGAAGAGTATTTCATATCAGCTGTGGATGTGTACAGGTGTTTTGGATTGCACTGCCTTAAAGCCTTAAACCATTATTAAAACAGTATACTGACAAAAAACCATTACTTCATCACCACATCTAAATAAAAATTTTACAGATTACAGCTGGTAATTTTAAATTAAAAATTAGGACAAATTGTACAAGCACTAATTAGGACCTCCTTCATCCTTCTGAGATTGATAACAAATATTTTTCAAAGAAAGTAACTCTGTATTTTGTGTCACATTTTTCTAAGCCCCAAATATTTCTTACTTGGTGAATATGCAGAATATTTTCCATCTTTTCTGGAGATGAGAACAAGTGAAGTCAACAGGTCTTATCTGTCTCTGTCTTTGGCAGTGATTATAACAGCAAATTTTAGAATCTCTGTTTTCCATAAATTGCAAAATATTTAGAATACCTACTTGAAATCTTTAGTAGTCAAGTCTTGTAATAATTTTCTGTTATTGCAACCCTTAGCGAGTGCCAGGATGACAGATTTATACTTATTTGATCATTTCCTTCGCCCTGTCCAAACATTGCAATAGTATTTGCTTTCTCTCATGTTTCTGCCACTGCTGGGCCTGAGTTACTAAAATCAGCGTTCAGAGGAACTTGCTAACCTGCACTTTTAGTAGTCCTGGTGCCACATAGCTGGTTGTTTAAAAGTTACTTTAGTAGTGACTGTTTTCCTTCCATTTTATTATGGCCTGAGTAGAAAATATTCATTCTTCTCTTATGATATGAACATGTCCTGGTTTATTCCTAGGAAGAGAAGGAAAACATTTGTTAAACACGTCTGATTTTCTTCATTATTACCGACAATTCTGGTGCTCTTACTAGTCATGGATTTCAATATTAGTAGGGTTAGTCTTGGTCCCAATGGACTCAAACATCTGCTACTTACTGTCTTTTTTTGTCCATATATATTTCCTTGCATCCTTTTGCTTCCTTATTAATTTTGTATAGCTCCAGGATGTATTTTCAGTGTTTGTAACATCTGTTTTATAAACATCCATCCATTACTATTGCTTGTTTTGCATCCTTTTCTATTCTAGATTTTTGGAATCATGCTTCCTTCCTTATAGTTTTTAACTCATTTTGTTGTTGTTATTTTTTTATCTAGCCAAATCATTTTAAACTATTCATTGCATGCATCACATATCACCTTTAGTTTCCAGTCCTTCCTTACAACTGACTTGTACTTGTTTCAGCTTTGTGAACCTGGTTATGCTCAATACCATGTGTTTTTAACTGGCTCAGACAGGGATCCAACATAATTATTTCCACCTTAGTTACCGTTAGCTTTTATTTCTTGGTTAGAAAATTGTCATCCATGATTTGTAGAAATTCCAGAGGAGTTACTACTGCCAGCAGGAGATTTTGATATATATCATCCTGAGTCAATTTTCCCATGACAGTCCTGCACCCATGGTAGATAAATGGCTTTGGAGCTGCCCCACCTAATTTTGAGGGTGGTTTAGCATTGAGGCAGGCAGCTATTATAACCTCATTTTGTGCTTTACCCATCTGGACGTGATCAACAAGCAGTCAAAATCATTTGCTCCTGAGCTATCACTGCTACAGAAGAAATTAATGCCAGCCTTGGTCTCTTTTGCACACCTGATGCTGCTCTGGAAGGCTGCAGTCACTGCCTCCACCTCACTCAAAAAAGTAGATAATTTCACTGGCTCTCATTAGCAGGAATTAAAAACAACAGTTTGACAAAGAATTTTGAGAAATAAATCATAAATGTTGAAGAGCATTTTCAATTGTTCTTCCAAGGTTATACTTTTGCACATGAAACCTGTGCTTCCCTACCCTCTCACTAAATTTAGCTATAACACCTATAAAATGCTTTAACTTTTAATAAAAGCTGTGTTTGAGAAGCTGTGAATGAGGGAGATACAAGCCAATTGCTTTCACAAGGCTTCTTTCTGAACTGTGCCATTAAAACATGATAAGGATGGGAGCAGTGACAACTTCAGAGGCTGAGCTCCAGTTGGTGCGATGATTGTGTTCATCAGCAAAGGCAAGAAGAAACTCTGTAATCAGAAAAAACCGAAGGAATTCAAGTGATCCAGAGCAGGACCCTTTTGCACTCTGTGCCTGCCTATTGCTGAGGCCAGGCTCTCTCTGGGGTCAGCAGAGCACACGTGGGAGCATTCACAGCGTTCAGCGCCAGCTTTCAGCATTTGGAGCTGCTGGTCCGGGAGGGCGGCACAGGGCAGGGGCTGGCGCCTCTGGAGCAGGAGCCCCCAGGGGGACACTGCTGTCCCCGTGGTGACTCTCCAGCCCCAGGCCCAGGGGCTGCATGTCACTGAAAGGCAAATATTGACTTCTGACAGAGTTTGGAGAAATTCATGCGGGTATTTCCAGGAGTTTATGAATTAACCAGAAATGGAGATAAGTCCTAGGCTATCTATTTCATCAGCTAAGAAACTGTTGACTGAAGCCTAGCATGAGCCAAGTACCTACATGCACTGTGTTTCAAAGAATTAATCATATCTTCAGATGTGGAGCTTGCTAGTTAGTTTAATTACTGTCCTTTTTTTTTTTTCCTTTCCTTCTTTAGCTAAATGGATCTGATGACAATTCATTTTTTTTTAATAGATGAAAGAGAAGCAGGCTTCAAAACAGATAATGAATTTCTTCTAACTCGTCTGGAGACTGAAGAGCCATAATTCTGATTGATCAGATATGGTCTGCTTCAGAGAGGCACCAGATGTGGTCCAGATTTTAAATAGATGCTGCTACTGTCAAAATGCATTCGCTCCCTCCTGGTGTAACAACGTGAAGTCCATCTGTCTGGAGTTGTGCACTTTTTTTAGTGGTAATAACAGTTAACATCAACAATAAGCTTTGTCTCATTAGTATCACATAATCCCCACTACCAAGTCCCCAGTTTGTGGTCTCCATATTATCTGCCATGGAAAAAATAAAGACCACAGCAGGAGCTAAGAAGGTCAGTGCATTCTCAGGGTAATCAGCTGTAGTAAATTCAATTCTGACAAGACAAGGCTTGCAAATGTCTGGGGAATTAAGGGATCATCTATAATTTCATATGTTGAGTGGGAAAGTGTCCTTCCAAACATTTATTAATTACAGATGAGGGTGCAGTATGGTGACCATCCTTGGAGAAATTTCTACTGAAGCAAAGCAAGAAAAATAGATTTAACTGTTTGCTGCTATTTCTAAAGAATAAATACAGATCTTCTCACTTGGCCTTGCAATGGTTTCAGCCAGTGTTCTTTCTCTCCCAGTGTTTATTGCTCTGTCTCAGCAGCAGATGCTGGCCACCCCTTATGAAGCCTTTTGCACAAAGGGTTCCCACTGCAGTCAGTGGAGGAACCTCCTTGGCTTTAGCCTGGCTCAGTGCCCTCACTCCAGGGCTGGCACTGCTTTAACAGGTGAAGAACAACACACCAAAGAGCTTCACGTGCAAAACTGAACTTTTCACTTGAAGGTCTTGGAGCACTCTGGAAAACTTAGTCACTCTCCTTTGAGGTCTGTGTTGTTCTTTCTGTTTTACAGGTGAGGAAATTAAAGCACAGGGAGGTCAGAAGCTAACATTTTCCAACTTGGGCAGCTGAAGGTAAGTGCTTACATCCACACCTTCCTTCCCTGAGAGGAAGTCCTCAACACTTTCACACTCTTTTTGCATCTGTTTTTTGAAAGTGTGGTCTGTATCTTAGCCAAGAGCTCTCTGAAAGCCACCAGAATTGCTGAAAAGGCCATTAAATTGTATTAAAAATAAGAGATGTAAAGTGTGTAGCTCATTTCCCTTAGTGCAAGCAAGACTGAGGAGTAGCAATGTAAACAAAATACATTGGGGACTAAATATCCAGGGAGGAAAATAACTTTTTAAGTAAAAAATAAACTTGCCATGAGAACAGATTGATCCCAGCCAAACACAAAGCATGTGTTTAAGCACAGATTGAAAATTAGGAGATTTTAATAATCAGAGGAGTGAGGTCTGAGGACAAATGGGGCCCTTGGAGGAGAATAATGTCGCTCAGGTTGAGATGAAGTTGGATCAGAATGTAAAAGGGAAGAAAGGATGCTGTACCAGCATTTCCAAGGGACTGGACTTGATGGTGCAGCGTGTGGTTCCATGCTGTGCTCACAGTACTGCAAACCAGGCTCTTAACCCACACCTCAACCCCAGGGCAAACCAGTCTTCCTCCCTGCAGGGGCCCCTGGATTGAGGTCCTTTGGGTAGGAAAATGCTATTGGTGCCACAGGAAAAAAATGGGTACCTGGTGACATCCAACACTGCTCTCCCTTCAGACCTGCCGTGCCTCGTATGCCAGATTGCAGCTATTGTATGAAGAATTTTCAGTTCCTTTTTGTGCCTGGCAGCTGATTGAAAGTTCATATTATTTATGGCAGAAACCAGCAGTGTACTTTTGAGCCTGAGGAAGCTGGGAAAGTGCAGTGGGTGTCAATCAATTAAGCTATTCAACTTATTTATGAAACAGGACAAAACAATGTCTAGGATATGAATTCCCATCTCAATGGGATCCCCCCTGATATAAAATGTCAGAGCTGAAAAAGGGTCAGCTCATGACCCCTGAATATTCTTTTAAACTATTTGCAAATCAATACCTCTTCTCTGGGTTTGTGCAGGGACCATCATTCCCTTTTATTTTAAGTCACAGGGCATAGACTGCTTATCAGGGAGTATGGAGACAGATCACTGCACTAAAGAAGCAGCTGGCTTTGGAGACTGGGCCTGACTCTCATTTCTGGGGGGGCTCCATTCACTCTACTCTGCTAGAGCAAAAGATTTTAAAGTGAGCATAATTATGGGTTTTGCTGACTCTCAGGCTCTTTAATATCTGCTGGAGGAGCAAAGAAGTTCTTTGCCATGCATGCAGTGGGGCTTGTGTCCCTCTTTCTAGTGCCTATATCAGACAGGAGCATCATCTGCCGTTTTCTCTTCCAAGTTTTTGTGCCAGGAGGATGCTGTGTCCCTGGGTTTTGGGGCTGCAGTCCCAAATTGTCACCCTCCCTCTCTCAGCAATAACCTGCTGCACAGGTAGGGCTGGAACGGACAGATGGCCTGATCCTCAGCTGAGCATCTGGCCTATTAAGCTCTCTAAAAAGGCATCATCTTTACAAATCCCAGTCCTAATCTCCTTGGCCACTGTGTGACCCACGGGGGTTTCAGAGCAGTGCCAGAGCGGGGAGGAGGAGGAGGAGCTGCAGGATCTGTGGCTCGGGGCAGGGAGGTGCCTGCAGGGCAGGGCAGGGCTCTGGGCTGGTGCTGGGATGTGACCATTCCCACCATGAGGAGCTGGACACGGTCAGCAGTGCGGGCTGCCTCGAGCTCTGCTGCAAGGAGAACGTGCCCAAAATGAATCCTTGAATGGTGCCCCTGGCATTTGGACAGGTTTGTCTAAGGGGCCTCCCACTGCATCTTCTCATGGCACCTTCTCTATCCATGCAAAACCATGGCACCGTCCCAGTGCCTTCCAGCAGCACTGGGCCAGCTCAGGCTGACACAGGGGAGTGAGGATAGCGCAGAGGGAATGCCCAGGGGCCTGCTGAGGTTTATCAATGAGAGCTTTTTCCAAAGAGACGTGAGGAATACAGCAATCTGCAGGGAAGTTCATGCCAATGATCCCCTCTCCCACCAGCATGCCATTCCTCATGGGTGATCAGTGTACTCAGCTCTCGTCTAGAAGGCAGCAGTGGGGCATATCCTCTGAAAAAGGGGCTCTTCTTTCACTTTGCCTGTTAAAGAACAAACCTTGAGGTAAAGATTTGATAGTGTTAATAGCATGTGAAAAAGGGAAGAATTTCCAAATTGAACCTGCATAGCACTGAGTGACCTGAAAATGGTCAGCTATGGACTGCTTTCGAGGTAGATCATGTCCAAATAGAAAATAATTTAGAGCAGACTTGGATTGCATTCTATTAGAATTAAAGATATTAAATTTACCATTTGAGTTCCCTGAGATTTTCCCCTCAAAAAAACCAGAATGAATTCCTTAAGAAATGAATAGCCACAGATGCATTAAGTGCTTTATGGTAACTAAGCATAGACATGGTCCCCTTCTGTTTTTCAAATCTAAAATAATTTAATGTATTTTTGAAAGACCAACGTAGCAATCTTTTTTTTAAATTCAACCCATTTTAATACCTGAAAAAGTGAGTAATTCTGATATTTTGAGTTTGTGCTGCTGGAAAAAATGTATCAGTGAAAGTCTCCCCTACATCTGTAAAAGAAAATTTGGACACTACTCCATCTGCAGCTTTGTTCGCAGTAACTCTGGTGCAGGCCTGTAATGATGGATGGTAGGAAATGTGAAACAAAAACCCCAAAGAATCTGAATCTCTCATTGTTTGGATTTTTTTAAACAGGATTTTCCTTTAATTAGTGAATCCTGGAGAAATCACTATTCACTTGGGTCTAAGACATGCAGTGAAATCCTACATCAACCCAAAAGGAAAATGAACCTCTAGGCATGAGCAGAAATGTAATACAAGTTTTTTCCATTTATTGCACACAGCCACTCTTCAAATTTAAGTCAATCATTCTAAATCTTTGTTTCAGACTTTCATCTAGACACGTTATTTTTGGGCATTCTTAACTTTAAATGCATATAGAGTTTTCTAAAATACTATTCAAAAGGACAATTCACAGATACAACTTAACTCTGATATGCCTAGGAAGGAGATACAAGCATATTTCCCCCAAAAAATCAATCAAAACTGTTCATTATCAAAATAAGAAACAAGGAGTTCATTAGCTATCAATTCCCAATTAAGAGAAAGAAAGCAAGTCCAAGAATAAGAAAGAAATATCTATGTTCTATTTATAGGCATGTAAGCAATGTCTTTAATATGACATTCACTGGAAAAGTTTCTGGATAGTTCTTTCACTGAAAAGTGAAACAAAATTGGGTGAAAACATCTCAGAAACTGGAATATGAATAGAGAAAAGGAAATTTCCAGTCAGCCCAAGGTTTGTTATTAATAGACACTTGCCACACAATACTCCTTAGAAATAGATCAGGAGTTGAAAGTTCACCATGATGTAGCTATAATAAAAAAAAAAAGCAAAAGCTGATGAATCGCAGTTGTTTCCATCTAAATAAAGAGTAACTAACCAAGGAACCATCTGTCAGTGTATGATTCCCAACTTTCTTTGTGTCTTTCAAAGCAGCCTGAGCGATGAAGGGCGCTGGGAGCGGAGGGGAGCACACACAGGCTGCAGCCTGCCAGCCACCAGCCCAGAGGGTCTGAGCTGGTCCTGGCCTTTTTCTCCGGGTGCACTGGTGATTTCACACTGCTGCTTTTCATCTGGCACGCCTGTATATTTCAAATACATGCTACACACACTGACAGGGCTATTCTGCACTAAATGTGGGTAATTTTGGTGCAGTTGAGAGCTGAAAAGTAAAACTTTTCTAAGAGAGGAAAACCTCAAAGTTCCTTCTCTCAGTTTGTGAATCCAAGAGAATAATATTAATTCATTTTCCCCCTGTTATTGAACAGTAAAAAGCCTCAGATACCCTGAGAAAGCATGTCCTTAATGGGTTTCTTAAGCCTGAATGCCCTACTAGCAGTAAGAAACACAAAGCAAGAAGATCTAAGGCCTTTTAGTCTCTAAAAACTGTGTAGGTTTTCATGCTGGAAAAATGAGGGATTTATTCCTTTTTTTTGAGTCACATGAATTCAGGGTCAATGTACAATTTCTCTTTTTGTTTCTATTCCAATGACCACCTCTTTTGGGGTGCTTTATTCCCCCACACCCCATCTGACTCTGATCAAACTCGCTGCATCTGGCTCTTTGTTGCTTTGCCACGCCCGCAGCCACAGCCTGCACAAAGCCCAGCGCCCACAAACCACCCTTCCCTCGTGAAGGAGGAGAGATGGACACCCAGAGATTTGCCAATGAAAGCCTGCTTCCATCCTACCCCAAATGAAATTTTTTATGTATGTTTTTACCAATCCCCTGCCCATGGCTCCATGCCTTGCCCTCCCTCAACTGCTCCGGCCGTTCTCACGCCCCAGGCACCCTTTCCTCCACTCAGCCCCCTCAGCTTCTCTCCCTGCTGCATCTCCCCTCGTCCCCAGCCCCAATCCACGCCTCCCACCTCTGACCCAGTGGCTGGGAGCAGGTGGAAAGGCAGGTGATTATATAAATATTTATGTCAGGGAGTCTGCGCTTGGAAATGTTTCCTGGTGGAGTCGTCACACTTAGAAAAAAAATATAGGGAAAATAAATCCAGTCCCAAAATACATGTACAAATGCACAAAGAGGGCACATTTCCTTTGCATGGCCACCAAAACAAAGAGTCCCTCTGAATAATCAATAGTAAAACTCAGGAGCATGAAATCCAACAAACCTGAAGTTGCCAGGATCAGCTACTCAGTGAATTTCTACAATAGGAAGCCAGACAGCAATTACTATCCTACAACTACACAAGCAAAGCAGCTATTTACATGCACATCTTGTCAGTTCAATATGTTGGTTTCTGACTCTTGTCAAGTGGAAATGGAAACAGCCCTACCAAAATTTCTATTTCTTTACATAGTACACTAATTCGCATGTTAGTATTGCACCAGCCAGTCCAGCATCTAGGTGCCAGTGAATATCCCATGACCACAGATTTAAGCAAGTAAAACAATTTGCAAGCAGCTCTAATAAGCACCATCCCACTGCCTGCCTGGAAAATCTTTCAGACTCATTAAGCAGTCAGCAAATAAGACACATTTGTCTCCCATTAAAGAGTAAATTGGAAATACTGAAAGGAAACCTATGCATGGCTGTGATTTGTTAGAGAGTGTATTAGCAGGAGCAGCCACAGTATGTTTAGCAGTGGGGTATGAGTTAAAGCGGGAATTGGAGTGAGAGGAACTATTTTAAATAGTCTCTATTAATAATCTGAAAGTACATTTAAAACCAGCAGCAGTCACAGCCATCTTTGACTCTTCCAAGAGGAAGTTGCCATTTGTTGCAGAGCCGCTGTTGCTTTTATTTGACACTCAATATGTGTTTTCCCCACAGTATTAGATATCTTGGGCTCTATCCAGGACACATTTGGAAAGGAACTGATCCCTGTAGTTCCTATGCAACCATGAGATTTACTACTTAGGTCGATGCGTATCTTCGGTGAGTCAAATAAACACAAGGAACATTCATTAGGGCTGCTTGCTGAATTTAGATTGCATTCACACAACCTGATAGGGTGGCTGGTTCAACCAAGGTCTCGCTGGGTGAGACAGGCAGCAGCCAGGGCCTGCATCAGCTGTGGGCTGAAAAATAACCAGCCCTGTTGATCCTCCCCCAGGCTCACGGCTGACTTTGGGAAACTCCTTGGAGTTACCTGAATTTAAGGAATTAAGGCACCAAACCCCAACCTTTTCTGGATAAATGAGATCATTTAGGGACATGTCAGTAGTAGATTGGTGCTGTGATATTAAAACTGATGCTTCAACACACCATAGTGCTCAGACATATATGTGATAAGTGAGTGTTATAAAAACTCATCTTCAAAATATTTTAGAATCAGGTTTTCATCTAGAAAGGCTGGAAAAGGGGTCCATGAGTGTTGTTGATTTCTGTTCTCAGCCCTGCATTAACTGCGGTCTCTAATGACAGAGACAGGGCTCTCGGGAGCTATTTGCCTCTGGGTGCCCTGAAATAGAACACCCTGTTCCAGAAATCACAACAGCTTTCCTTTCCCTTCCCTTCTGAGTCCTGAGTCCCTGCAGTCTCAGAGAGGAAAAGTTTTGAGGAAGCACTTCCCAAAGAATAGGCACGGCCAGTACAGCCAGCATGTATCAATGCAATCACAAACATTTTGCAAATCATTTGACACCTTATATTGTGGGGGAAAACTACATAGAGAGACTAAGTCAAGTCTTAGCAGAACCACTGTGGTTTTCACCAAGCCCAGACTGGACAGAGCAAGTCTTTGGTGTCCTACCTAGAGGGCTGTAATTGTAAATGTAAAGGGGTTTTTTGTGTCCTGCTTGTACTGGGGCTGCGATCAGTTCTTTATCTGCTTGTTTTCAATTTTTTTTAATTATTCCCTTACCAGTGTTTCCAAGGGCCGCCCCCGCTGAGGTTACAGGAAATGCCCTAAGGCATTTCAGCTGCTGCTGGGTAAAGCAGAGCACTGCAGGGACTCCAGCGTGAGAGCTGCTGAGCCCTGGGAGGGAACAGGTAAGGCTACAACCCCCTCATGTCTTCAGCAAGTCAAATATGGGTGAGACTCCCTTGCCCCAGCATCCCCCTCCCGCAGCACACACTGACCGGACACACTGTTTGACTCATTGTACCATGGGGCTTTCTATGTCAGATGATGTTGCCAGAGGAAATATCTATTTTAACATTTTAAACATTGTTTTTCACAGCCTCACTTCTGCCAGTGCTGTGTTAACTCCCTGCAGGCTTTACAGAGGTGGCTTTGGGAAGCGTTGGCTCCTGTGTGAGTGGGGAGGAGGAGTGGAGCAAGGCAGATCTGCATCCCTTTAACTTTGCTGCAGAGCATCTGCACAGGCAAACGCTCATCTCGGCTGCAGAACAGAACCAAGTATTTAGCTGACATTAAGGTATCCATCAGACATGACAACTGGAAGGCAAATGAGGCTTTTCCTCACTGATTGGGGGCAGAGACTTTTTTGTAATGCCCTGATCACCTCTCTCTGGATGCTCCCTTGTCCTTTGCTGGTGGCATTGAGGTCCACCATTCCCCACCCTTGGCTGTCACAACATGTCAGCAGCATGGGATATAGAGGATCTCCTTTGGAATGTCCCTGATATATAGAATCATAGAAACATTAGGGTTGGAAAAGACCTTAAGTTCACTGAGTCCAGCTGTTAACCCAACACCACCATGATCAGCACTACACCATGTCCCCAGCTGCCCCATCCACACACATCTGAGC
Source organism: Melospiza georgiana (assembly GCF_028018845.1). Taxonomy (NCBI): domain Eukaryota; kingdom Metazoa; phylum Chordata; class Aves; order Passeriformes; family Passerellidae; genus Melospiza; species Melospiza georgiana. The sequence goes on from NC_080434.1 coordinate 73,934,222, forward strand.
ACTTCCAGGTATGGTGATTTCACCACTGCCCTAGGCAGCCTATTCCAATGCCTGACCACCCTTGCAGTAAAGAAATTTTTACTAATATTCCATCTAAACTTCCCCTGGTGCAACCTGAGGACATTTGCTTTTGTCCTGTCACTTGTTATGTGGCAGGAGAGCCTGAGCCCCACCTCACTACAACCTCCTTTCAGGGAGTTGTAGAGAGTGAGAAGTTCCTGAGCCTCCTTTTGCCCAGGCTAAACCTCCAGTCCACTCAGCTCCTTCTTGTAAAATCTGTGCTCCACACCATCTCCAGCTCATTTCCCTTCTCTGGACTTACTCCAGCACCTCAATACCCTTTTTGTTTTTAGGGGCTCAAAACTGAATCCAGGATTCAAGGTGTGACCTGCCAGCGCTGAATGCAGGGGACAATCATTGCTCTCATCCTCTGTCTGGGGCACATCCCCTTCCTGAGGGTGCTGGGCAGATTTGGAAAAACCTAAGTGCTGGATAAAGCCTCGCTGTTTGAGTGAGATCCCACATCTTCACAAAGGTTTCTCAGCAGGGCTAGGGGCGAGGAGCTGCCCTCAAAGGCAGCAAGCATCTGAGCCAGGGGACATTGCTCACTGTAGGGGGATAGAATATCAGTAAATGAAGGTGGTATAGAATGTAATCTTATCCCCTAAAGAGCTGCAGCTGGGTTAATTACTAAAGATTAGGAGCAGGCCTGATTTGAACAGGCCACACAAGAAGAGTGTTATAAAAGAGTGGATTGGTTGGCTGAGGGGAACTGGAATTAGTTGGCTGCTGTGAGGACAAGGAAGAGGCAGTGCCTGGAGGAGCTGCCTACAAGAAACGTCAAGGAGGTACAAAGCTCTGGCAATGTGGAACCTTTACAATACAGTGACATAGAACTCTTGCAATATAATGACAACAGCTCACCAATCCACCTCTACCCACTGTGGATAGCCAGAGGGTAGGGTAAGGATAGGAGAGTCCCAGAAGAATCATTTTAAAAAGAAGAATGAGGTCACATTACTGAGGATGAGATCAAGGAATAAAATAAGCATGTAGGGCACAAAGGTTTCAGTGCTAAATGAATTACAACCAGTGTGGAGTGTTAGGATACAAGGAGAAAGGTGCTATAAATATAGTAAAGTAAGAGAAGGACAGCAGCAGGCATCAGCCCATTACCTAATGAGGAACAGGAGTGGCACAGATGACCTAGAGAAGTAAAACATATTTAATGTTGTTTGCTTCACTTTTCTCCAACAAAAACCCCCAAATGTTCACAGTGATATAAAACTGGCAAGACATGAGACAGAAGAGAAAAAGAGCAGAAAGGACACAGTGATTAAACTGAATACATTCACCAGAGGGTACAAAGGAGAGATACCAGATGAGGGAGGGGGTTCTACTCCTCTTCTCTGGTGAAACCCCACCTGCAGAGCTGCATCCAGCTCTGGGATCCCCAGCATAAGAAGGACATGGACCTGCTGAAGTGAGTCCAGAAGAGGCCACGAGAATGCTCAGAGGGCTGTAGCACCTCTGCAGTGAAAATAGGCTGAAGGAGTTGGAGAAGAGAAGAGAGAAGGCTTCAGGGAGACCTTAGAGCAGCCTGCCAGTACCTAAAGGGCCACAAGAGAACTGAAGAGAGACTTTACAAGTGTTTGTGTGGATAGGACAAGGGAGAATGGCTTTAAATTGAAGGATGGTAGACACAGATTTAGTTTAGCTGTTAGAAAGAAATTCTTTACTGTTAATGTGGTGAGGCACAGACTGCCCTGAGATGTCTTGGATGCTTCTTCCCTGAAGATACTCAGGGCCAGGTTGGGTGGGGCTTTTAACAACCTGGTGCAGTGAAAGGTGCTCCTGCTCAAAGCAGGGAGGTTGGAATAATATTTAATGTCCCTTCCACCCCCAAAAATGTAGAGTAATTTGCATCCCATACTACATGGGAGAACAATAAGATTTTGTCTGCTCTGACCATAAACTGTTTGGGTTTGCAAACAGGACCACCACAGGATATTTAAATGCCCCCAAGGGTATTTAAATGCAATTAATAGGGATGGGAGGCCCCACACATGAGCTGCTGGATGCTGCACTGATGTGGAGGATGTTATGGGATGCCTCCAGTCTGACACTGTGAGCTGTACAGGCAAGGAGAGGAGCATGAGCCAGTTAGATTTACCTTGCTTTTATGCATGGTAGGTGTTTCAAAACAACAAATCAGTGTGTAATTAATTAAAGTAATACATAGCAACATTAAAGAACTTGTTTCTTTTGCCATGGTCAGTTATGACCTTACATGGGACCTGTGACCAAACTATCAGGACTTTCTTGTGTCTGGTCCCAAGGTGCTGGGATTTGGTTTGTATTAAATAACTCTGCACAGTGTGCATGTGCTCTCCACACAAAACCAAGGCTGTGAGCACTCAGTGCCACTGAGCACATTCCCCCTGATGTGCCCAACAGCTCCCAAACACACACCTGGCCCAATCCCTTCCCCAGAGATGACATGAGGACTCATCAGTTTTAGGTAGTTACATTTAAAAATAAAGAGGATATTTGTTTTTCATAACTTCCTTTTAGAGTACACATAGTCTCATAAACAACAATGGTGGGCTCTGGGAAGATTTTAAAAAATCTCCTCCTGCTTTGGAAGTCAGAAGTGAGACTCTTTGACACTACACAGGCAGATGTGCAGAGAATCACTCTGATAGCTGGACCCAACCTCTTCTGCATTTCTACTTAGCTGAAAATAATCAGCTAAATAATTACTGATTAATGCTGGTTAATGCTGAACCACTCTGTGTCAACATACAAATTATCTACAGGAGCTACACAAGACACATGACCAAAGCCTTCACCCTGGAATAATCTGGAAGAGGGCTCATATTTCTCATTCAATATCTGTTTTTGCCACAGAGGATAAATTATTTCTGCAATACAGACTTGGAGACAGCTCTGCTGATGATAACTTGTCAACAGGGCAGCAGAAAGGCAAAGGCATTAGCCTTTCAGTCCCTGTGTATGGAAATGTGGATGGATTTCTGGGCTGCTGCTCAAGCCCAAATACCAGCCCTGCACTGTGTTTGGAGCAGCAGATAAATAAAGCCACCTACATCACTTATGAATAGCCAGAAATGGTGGAGAGCAGGGAGCGCCTCCTCAGGCCTTCAGGCAATGGCTGCAGCTGAGCTGAGGGCAGGGGCTGCTCCCTGGCCCGTGGCTGAGAGCGCTCCCACAGCACTGAGTCATGCCAGGACAGGGAATCCACCCTGGTGCCTCCAGCGTGGCGGGTGGCACGGGGAGCATCCCCTGCCTCATCCCTGCACAGCACTCGGGCCCCCAGAGCAGCAGGGTGGGGACCCCAGCCCTGTCTGAGCTGGAGCCCAGAGCAGGCCGCAGCCGTGCCCTGCAGGGCCAGGCCTGCCCACCAAGGACACCTCACACATGTTTATTTCAAATATAGGGAGGTGATCCTCTCCACCGTGCAGCTCAGTGATGCTCAGCCAGTTGGATTGATCCGAGAGTCCTCAGTGGGATAGAGTCAGCATTTAAGTAGATCATTGACAGAAATAGAAAATCAGGAGGACCTAGGAGCTATTTTGGTCTAGCCTTTGACTGTAAATGGTGTGGCTGATAGCTGAGATGACTGGCTCCATTACAAGTAAAAGACCCATCTAGAGTAAACAGATGAACTGACTCAAACAGACCAGCTTCTGTTTTTACATTTTTAAAAGCCTTTTCCTATGAGAAATACTCTTAACAAGGTCTGCAGTGCCTTATCCCAAGGTCCCTTACAAGTGAAACAATTAACCCCTGCTCTCACCAAATACCTTCTCTTTTTCAAGTGTATGCAGTTATTGATGTACACAACCATTTTTAGATGACTCCTTTTCATGCAGAACAACAATATCCATATATGAAAATATAGCTCATATCTCCTAGTGCTATCAGAGAATTTAGTTTCTAGTAGATAAGATTGCTGCACTAAACCATGTTTGGGAATGCAATATCCAGCCTCTGATCTTTGACTGCTTTAATATTGGCTTCCCTCTGTAGCATTTGAGAAATGTTAATGGTCTCTTTTTTTGAACAGCCAACACCTGTGAGAGGGAGGGAAGTGGAATTATCTGTTTTACAGAGGATCACCATTAGCAGAAACAAGCAAAGGTCAAGGTTATCTGCAATGTCTACAGCCCAGCCACAAATAGTTCTTCTGGGTTCTATGGAGGGTATTAGAAAGGTGAGAAAGTTAGTCAAAATATTTCTTGGAAACCAAACTTACCCTGGCAGTAGAAGAATGCTTAATCCAGAAAGAAATAAAACAAAACAAAACCCAGCAAATGAAAACAAGCCCCCAACACAAACCCAGAGGGTGGAAGCCCAATTAAAGCACTGAAATAGAGAGTATTTTTCCCAGCTGTGAGGATCTCCCAGAAATTAGGTCCTTCAGTCCTTCATTTAAGAGTTTTAACACAAATTCATTTGGAATCCCTGAGCTTGATAGAAAATGATGTGTGGTTGAACATGGGGGAGGTCATACTGAAAGAACATCACGGTCCCTTGCAGCCTGAAAGTCTGTGACAGATCAGTGTCTTTCATATGGACAGCTCTTGCTCCAAGCAGATGTTGAATTATTTCAGCATTTAAGTGTTTTGCTGCTGGCTCTGATAGGATTCTGTGCTCCTCCATGCTGCTTCCCAGCTCTTTATCTCCAGGAGAATTCCCTGCTGGTAAGGGCTGACATGAGCCTTGTCTTCCAGACACCATGTTATTATAAAAAGTACCAGATCCAGAAATGGAGTGGCAATCCAAGATAAGAGAGTGGCAAAATATCAATTTACAGCTTCTTGCTCAAGACAGGCACGTCCCAGAAACACGGACAGCACACATGGACGGGCTGCCTGTTCGCATTGCTCCACCATGCCAAGGATCCTCAAGGCTACGTGCCTGGAAGATTTCCAACAGTACCTGGGATGCCAGAACTGTGCTTCAGTAGATGACACCTCCCAGTGTGTCACCTTGGACTGATGTCTCTTGTGGAGGAACCTATTAGAGTTCAGCCTAATTGCAAAATCATGAAATAATTTAGGATGCAAGGCACCTCTGGAGACCCCTATGCCAACTCTTGTTTGAAATAGTGTGACCTTCAGAGCTGCCTGCTCCACTTTTAAGTCTCTTCAAGGATGGAGAATCCAAAAACTGAAACTACTGAAAGAAAAGCCATAAGTAATGGAAACAAACTCTTCTTGCCAGTGGAAGAGGGTAGAGCAAGAGGCAGCAATAAAGGGGAGCACAGCAGGTTCCAGCTGCAGCTCAAGGCTCAGCCTGGCAGCTTTGGGACCTGCAGCTGGAGATGGGGTGTGAACTCCATCCCTGGAGGTTTTCCAGAGCAGGTGGCACAAAGGCTGTGCTGGCCTCACCTCTTGTGGCCAGCTTTGGATGGGGGCTGGATTAGGGATCACCAGAGGTCCCTCCCAACCAGTGTGTCTGTGATTCTGTCAACAAATTGTTCAATGGATCAATCAATCAATGGAAACAAACATAGTTTTTGCAAAGTTGTACCTCAAAATTCTATCAGATATTTTGGAAGGATTGCCAACCATCAGAGACAGAGCAGCTGGGTTGATTCACTGCACCTGGGTTTTGAAAAACACTGATTATTGGTAAAGTCTCCAAATAATTTATTGTCATGGGCTATAAAAAACTCTTACCTTAAAACATAGGAAGTTAAAAGAAGAATAAAGGATGGTATGAATGCACACATACATATATGGCTCCATATTTTTGCATCTATTTGTACATTCTGACACATATAACAGAAGAAGAGTTCTTGGAAAGTCCCCCAACACCTTGTAACCTGTGCTGGAGTTTCAGGTGATTTGTGCAATCACAGTCATCTGGAAAGAGAATGAGTGAGGGGGGAAATGACCAATGATCAAGTATTTAAAGTTATTCAAGATTTTCTGATCTAAGCCTAAATGTGAGTTATGGTGGAAAGATGACAATGAATAGCCAGGCAATGAAGCCACAGTTAAAAGTCAGTATCAATAAACACAGATTAATTTATGTGGGAGAAATCATCCTAGCCATACACAGAAAAAGAACTGAATAATTGTGAATAATTGTCTGAAAATTGTAGGCCAGAGGCTTTGAAATGAAGAGTGATAGCATTTATCAGGAGAGGGCAGAGAACAAAATTAAAAGTCCATTGCACACCCTCAAATTGCGCGGAGAGAAATGCTGATCAGAGACCTGGAGTGGCAATTGTGTGCCAAGTGACTGCATGAGCTCTGCAGCCTGCACAGAGCTGATGGTGGGGTGTGTCCCCACATGCAGTGACACCAGAAGCTGGCTGCTCCATCTGTGGGTTGGCTTTCCCCTGACCCAGGCACGAGTTCCTTGCAAAAAGCATAACTATGCACAATTCATACCCAGGTGCACCCAGGTGCCATCCATAACATGTGCGGGAGACAGGACAACTAGCAGCCTGACACCACTTAAATATTTCGTTCTGCATGGCCAAATTTCAAATGTGACAAGTCCACCCAAAAACCCCCCAATTTCAGCCTGCAGAGGGAGAGTGAGAGAAGGGAAGAAAGCAAGAGACAGACCTCTGACTCACAAGTGCTCAAGTGTGATAAGAATAAAAGAGAAATGGCTCAACAAAAGTGGCTCAACATCTTTCACACCCACAGGCTCCATGATGGGACTGTAGCAACCATGTAGTCTTCCAGTGGCATCAGGAACAGCAGGGATTCCAGTTCAAGGCCACTACTGTCTACTTATTAATAGTATCAGTGGGTGGAAACTCCTATTTCCAGTTTTGTAAGAGAACTAATTGCTCTAGAAATCTCTGCTCTGTGCAGGAAAAATAGTGTCAGGGGCTGTGGCAGGTTCAACAGCCTGGAGGACAAGGCCTGGGCACACTGCATTCCATGGGCCAAATCAGGCCTGGTGCACAAAATCTGACTCACCTGTAACTGTTCCCAGGTAATGAGTCCAGTGAAAGAAAAGCTGTGAAGCTGTCTGCCTCTTGGATCATGAAGAACTTTCTCCATCTCTGGGCCACATGTTGCCCTAAGAGGCAGAGACCTGAACTGCCAAGTGTTTTTCTGAACAAATTTATGTCTGATCAACAACTCTTTTTAGAAAGATTTTCATACAAAGTGCTTAAATATACTGGAAGTTTTACAATGTAGGTTATTAAGAGCTAGGATGTCAAAATGACATCCTAGAGCTCCCACCCATTCTCAAATCTGGATTTCCAGACACTTTGTACAGACCCTTGAGCTCTTGGTATGACAACCATCTTCCAGATGGATTTGGGCTTCTGCTCCTAGTATAACCAGTGTGTAATCATGGATGCAGTAGTATTTTTGGCAGTGGTATTTCGACTTGCACTTCTTACAGAATGTTGTTACGGAGTCCTGCAAACCCAAGCAATGCCACTTCTGCGTTTTAGTTGTGCCTGACAGGTTTCAGAAACCAAAACTCAACCCCACAAAGTTTTGCAAGCAGAGAGTGTGACAGGAAAGTTGGCTGGCACCCAAGCCCATCCTGACAGGGGAAACTGGCTCAGCTGTTTCTGAAAACACCTACTCAGGTTCACCCATGCAGCGAGCGGTTTTACAAGTTAGTCATTAACCACCTCACCCGCACTGAGCAAAACAGCCTTGGCTCTCTGCAGCCAAGTGTCTTGCAGATGTGTAATGGACCCAAACCCTCACACACTCTTTTGGAGTCTTGGGCAGGAGGAAAAGGGGTCTGGGAAGGAAGCTCCCTTCGTGGTTTCAGTGGGACTCCAGCTGACAAAGGGGAGTCAGGAGTCTCTGTGGGTGCAGAGCCAAGTGCTGGAGGCAACTTACAGAAAGTCAGCTGAAGCCTTAGAGAACCTGAGGAGCTGGAATCTGCATTGTATGGCACTGCTTGCTGGCAGGAGCTTACCTAGGCCATGAGAAAAGAGCTCTTCTTCCCCCTGGAAAAGGCTCAAAGCCCCATGGGTGCTTGAAGATGTCTCAGACACAGGGGATCAGGGCATGTACCCTCACAGGAAGGAGTTGTGGGGATAGAAGGGGCCAGGTGGAGAGAAATGAGACCTGGCAATTCAGGCATGCAGCAGAGCTCTCACTCCCACTTCTTGTTCACAACTTAGGGATACACGAGTTGTGTATCCTTATGACTGTACCATGCCTCCAGTCTCCAGGACAAATTCTGTATCACTGAATTTTCTCATACATTCATATTTTCAGAGGCCAGTTAAATCTGAAAGGAATGGAATAGCTCACACAGAAGAGGACCAGCCCTTTTTGCTCAACTTTGAAGAGATCTACTTTGAGAGAGCTGATTCCTGACATGGCTCTTTGTCCCCTCAGAGCAGGACAAGCCTTATTAGCACAGGGTAAGATTTCCTGACCACTTTCTGGTGCTCTGGGAGAGTGCAGTGAAATGCTGGAGAGAACATTTAATTATAAAAGCCTTCCCTCCCCTTCACATCAGCAACATTACGGAAGGAAACGAAACAAAAAGTGACAGTGGGCTGAGATAAGGCCCTGCACCCTTGTACCCCACAACCCCACTGCAGACAGTGTCTGTGGGGGCACTGGCAGTCTGTCCTCCTCTGAGTGTGCCATGGGTGTGGCTGCGGGAGGCATGTCCCGTGTCCCCAGATGGAAATGGGGCCCAGCTCAGCCGTGCAGGGAGCTGAGCCCCCCAATCCTCCCTGCTCACCTCAGGCCTTGCTGCGCCCCACCACAGGCCCTGAAGGAAGGAGGAGTTCCACTTCCATCACTTCCATCTGGCAGCTCTGCAGCAACAAATCAAGCAACACCTTGTTAGTTTGGAGACAAAAGGGGAGGGGAAGAACAAAAGGTAAGAGCAGGCTTGATTTCCATCTTGTGGGCCTCCCTGAGGGTCTTTCCAGTCTACTGTTTATTTCTGAGGGCTGTGGGTGAGCCTCCAGTGCAACCTCTGCTCCAGAGAGCCTCGAGCACTCGGGAGAAGAAAATTACTCCGAACTTGGCAGCACAAGGCCAGGTTTGCTGCAGTGTCCTGCCCCTCTCTGGGGCACAGAAAGGCAAACGCCTCAGAGGATGCTTTCAGGGCACAGCTTTTTGCCACCAAGCAAAGGCAAACACCCACTGAAACTGTGGCTCTTAAAAGGATGCAGGCGGCTCCTGTGTCCAGCAGAGTCATGGCTGTCAAGGAGCCAAAGGCACGTCTAGAAATGAGACTCTGCTGCCATGGGATCACACAGGGTTTCTCATGAAAGTGACTCAAAGGGAATGAAGATCTCACCCCTCAAGGCTGCTGAGTTTGCTTGTCATGCTCATCTGTGAACACTTTTAGCTTACAATCCTCAGGCATGTGGCCAAATAGTTATGGAAAGACATTGCCCTGTCCAGATTGCATTGGCAAGGAGAGGCAGCATTTGCTGTGGCACTTGCAGAGCCCTTGTTCCTGCACTAACGCTTGCAGGGCTCTTGTTTAGGATGATTTCTTTTTAAATAGGAGCCAAACCTCAGTTTGCAAACACAAGGGCCATTTTTCCCTTGAAACAGGCAAATGTGGTTGTGAGGCCTAGCTTAGGAGCACAAGTGCAGATCCTACAAAGATAAGAGAAATAATCAGAGGAGACCCTGCAGGGTCCAAGTGCTGTGTGCCCAAAGCATCCTGCAAAGGTAGGAGCTCATCCTTGCTGGTCTCACAGGTACACAGAGATTCCTCTCAACAGGGGACAGAGTTACAGCTGCACTGCATCAAAGGTGTCCTTTCCCTAATCAGCTTTTCAGGCTAATTCCTCCTTTAACTGAACCTCTTCCCCACTCCTGGGCATTCAGGGGCTGTTGCCTTGTGGGGCTCTTCCCTCCCATGGTCAGGTCCCTCTGTGGCCAGAGGAGCAGCCTCCAGAGCTGCTGAGAGCTGGCACCTCATGGGCAGTGAGGCTCCCCTGGCACAGCCCAGGGAGGTGACACAGCCACCGAAGGGCAGGGTGTCCTTGTTCCCCAAAAAGGCAAACCCCAAAGGTGTCCCCTGTGGGCAGGTCGGTGCCAAGGGACCCTCTTGAGCTGGGCTGACACGTCCCACATGGGCAGTGGCCTCCAGCCCTGCCAATGTGCTACAGGTGGCCACAGCAACTGCAAGCTGTCCTGAAACTGGAGCCTTTACAACAAGTTAAATAACAGATATGGTCCATTAGTTTGGCAGGCCGACAGGCCCCCGTGCCAAAAAGCCCATCTCTGCTCAAAAGGGACACTGTTAACAGTAACTCAAGAGGATGCAACAGAAGAAAATAAACAACAGTTGAGGCAGTTGGTGTAATTGGCCAGCAGACGAAAATAAATTTATGCCAGCTTGTGAATACAGCTGCTGAGCATGATTCAGTGAGTAAATCGTGTGGCACAGAGCACAGGGCAGGCAGGAATAAAATTAAGTAAGAGACAAAAGCCAGGCTGCCTCTTGGAGAATATCACCCCTCCAAGCACCCAGCTTTTCCCATTTCTGCCCATTTCACTCTCATGTGTCCCCTCATGTTATTAATGTATGGGTTTCCCAGCCAGCCATAACATTTTTCAGGAGGGACATATGCTTGAACCACTGCTAAAACAAATACCCAAACCCCACAAAACCCAAGCAGAATTTGTAAAAAAAGAAAATGTTCAGCAGAAAATCCCAACCATTTCAAGTGCTCTTTGAGCACCATACATGAATAACAAAGAGTGAGCCTGCCATTTATTCCTTTGCGGATCACTTTTAAGATCAGCTTTTGTTCTGTGCTTTTTAGAGCAGCTCAAGTCCAATGGACAAAAATTCCATTCCCAGGAGCACACAAGAAAGAACTGGGAGCCCTGGGCTGCACATTTCACCTTTACTTTTTCATTCTATGCTATAAATGTTCAGCATGGTCTTAACAAACTGAGCCAGCGTCTTCCTTTATGCAGTGGGGCTGACAGCTTGGAAACTGGAATTCTGCAAGCCAGAGAGGAGGATGGAGGCTGTGGATGATGTGAATCACCTAGAAAAAAGGAGACCTCAGCCAGAGTGGATGGGACCCTACCAAACATTAAGATAACTTCTACTTTGCAGATGTTGCTTCCTGATTTTACATCAGCAGAGAAAAGAGCTCCCCTTTTCTCATCCTGGCCTGGATACACAGAAGGCATTTTAAGACACCTGTTTATCTCCACTTGCTCTTATCAGCTCTCTCTGTGAAACACCAGCCTGAATTTTTTGGGTTTTTTTTTGCAGAGAAGCTCCAACTCTCTCTGGCACAAAGATGGCTTCAAAGGCAGCAGAACCCCAACGCTCATGCTGTCTTCCACCTTCAAAGCTTGTTGCCAGCTCAAGCCCATCCTTTGCAGACAGCTAAAGGTTCTCCCTTTTACAGAAACAAGCTCCTAGAAAGAATTTCTCTTGTCGTTTTCCTCAAACTGATGGGCTGCTTGTTTCCCCCTGGTTTATTCACTCTATCTTTTTCAAAACAGCCAACCAAATCACAGTGCAAAGCAATGAGGTCACTATTAGCCCCACAGAAGATGTTATCACTGCTATCCAACGATTCCCTCAGTCTTTGCTTTGACTGCCTTGTTTTCCTGAGCCATATGGGAGGATAGTGCCTCTCAGCAAAATTTAGACGTGAGAAGTCTCAAGAGCTCTGCCTCAGATAACAAAGACACCAGCATTTCCTTGACAATTATAACTCCAAGAAATACAATTTTTCCTCTTTTTAGTTATGGAATAAATATTTGGGCCATATTTTCAAAGTGTATTTCAAATCCCAGGCAGGCACAGCAAATAAACAGCCTGGATTTTTCCCTAGATCCAAGAGGTTCTTTGAGAAATCAGGTCATAAAAGTGAGAGTGGGAGCAGCTGAAGGCAAAGACCTTCTACCAAACCTTGCCCTAAACAGCTTCCTGTGCCTATAGTCACTTCACTGTTCTGCCTCCCATGGAGCTTGGGAAATAATGTCACACTGGCAGCATCAAACAGCTGCAGGGGCAGGGACCTCTGAAGTTAATGTTGTTAGGTACAGGTGACACATTTGAGCAGATATATTTTCGTGCTCTGATAGGATGAAACCAAGGCCAGAAGACCCACAGCAGGTGTCTAGCCTGGATTTGTATGCCCAGTGCAAAAACCATTTCCTTCTTTTCATATGCCAAACACATCTGTAGGGTGGGCACTGTAGGGTGAGGTTCAATAATTAGCAGTGGGCTGTGTTTGGTTCACGTTTGGAACCACAACATTCCTTTGGGAAAGCTGTTGGTGGGCACGTGGGGCTGTGCACAGACACGTGGAGGCCCTGGCTGCTGCTCCTTGCTGAGGAGGCTCTAGAGCCTGTCTTTGTACTGCACAGTCACTCATCCAAAGTCCTCCAACCGCTTTGCAAACATTCACTGTGGACTCCTGTGCTGGGCATGCAGGTAAGTATCAACTGCCCTGTTTTACAGACAGGTCGACCGTTGCATAATCTCAGCTGATGTCATTCAGAAACTAAAACCAAAAGGTCATTTTCTGTTTTAAGGACTATATCCCTTTCCCTGCATTGTGCAATATTTCTTCATGTTATATAACCACTTTTTCCTGGTATTTTACATGTGTGTCTATTCTAAATTCTGCTGCCTTCCATGATTGTCTGTTCCGCAACCACAGATAAGTGTTGTGCTTATTTATTGAAGATATCCCTTATCTGCAGGCTTTCATCACATGCTGGAGTCCCCAGCAGCTCCCAGCCCCATGGGCAGGAACCCAGGGGGGCTGTTTGGACCCAAACCCTGACAGGTCTCATTGAGGCAGCCTGTGAACCAGACACTCAAACAGCTAATGGCTGTCTGGACACATCTGGAAATCTGAAATCCTGAGTCCAGCCTGGGTGGGAGGCACATCTGCCCAAGTAACAACTGGCAAATTTAAGCTGTCTCTTAGGCTAATTTTCAGGGTTTGGCACACAGATTCCCCCTTTATTTGGAGAAATGCCAGAGCGATCAGAGGATTTTCAACTGCCCACACCTCCCTAGGGTGGTGGGTGTGCTAAACCACACCTCATAAAGGGAGAAGTTGTGATCTCAGGACAGACAGCTACTGCAGAGTGACACAATCACAGGGAGGCATACCTCAGTTGTGGGGCAATTTCTGCTTGTATTACTGGGACCTTCTGCTGCTGCTTCATTAATGACAGCCAGCTTCAGAATAACCTTGTTTGCAACAGGTGCAGCTCCAGATTTCATATCTCCAAGTTCATCTTTTGTTTGCTTTTCTCTTGTTGGCCAAACTTCTGGTAGAGCTCTGCTCAGGGTGACAGCACCCAGTTACAAAAGCTGGGTAGATAAGGAGCAGGAAATGAGTTTCTCTAATGGATGCAAAATTCAACATTCAGATATCAAGGTCAAGCAGAAAATGAGATTTTTTTCCCCTCCATTTTATTTAAACAGGGTGAAACAAGAGTGATATTCTTGTCACAACTGCAATGTAGCTGGTGATGAGAGGCTGTACTTGACTCTCCAGTGTCCCACGGAGGATGGCCACAGGAAAAGAACTACCTTAGAGAAGACTCTCACAAAATATGCAGCCCAGGATGATCACTATGGGAGCAGCAAAAAGAATGATTTCCCAAGGAAAGCTGTGGTCTGACATAACTCACCCATCCACCTCTGTCATTGTCTTGTTCCCCTTGGACCTGGGGCAAGCAGCCCTCACATTTCCTCTGTCCCCACACTGCACAAAGTTATTTTATCACTCAAAATAACCAGGCAAGGCACCCTGCAGCCTTTGCATCTTCTCAGCATTCATTGTGGAAGTTCCATTTTCATCCCACCATAGTGGTGGATCAGGCATTTGGACTCATATCTACCAACCCAATAGCTTGGTTTGTATCTACTGCATCTACCAACCCCATAGATGGTGCTTGGGGCTAAACCATCATCTTTTGGGCAAGTTAACTTCAGCTTTAAACTGATTCCTCTCCCATAAGGACAACATGATGTTTCTGTTAAACTGTTTCCTCTCCCATAAGGACAACAAGATGCTCTGATGACAATGACCTAGGAATGACCACAGCTCAGCACGAGTAAGAAAGATGAAGAGTTGGTACCACTTAGGAAAGGTGCCCTCCCTGCCCAGCAGCAGTTAGTTACACAACACCTTCTAGATTTCCCAAAGGACCCTTTTACTCTTAGACATGCCCTTGAACTTTTTCTTTTATGCTGCACAGAAGGAAAAACACTAGCCTTGCTGATTGAAAACTGTGTTTCAAGCAGTAAAAGCTGGCAATTCTGAGAAGAAACATAAGCTCAAGGAGGAACTGTGCTCCAACGAGTGCCCTGTTGTGAGATAAGTTTTTCTTTTTCATGATGAATCAACATAATAATCCATCTGTAACACTAGATGTGTCTGCCTCTACCACAGCAAAGGGCCATCTGCCCATCTGCATATATGTTCAAAATGCTGCTGGGACAGCCACGATGGTCTCTTAATGAAAGGCACTTGGCAATTAGTACTTCAGTGAAATCGTGCCTGGGTGGCTCTGAACCCTCATTTGTCCTGCCCACTCCAACGCAACAAGTGTCTGTAACTTTTCTCTTTGTTTCTATTCCAGCAATTTCTCTTTAAAGCCCGGCGGGGAGGGGTGGACACGTTCTGCCGCCTGCAGCAGCAGGAGCTGAGGCGAGCTGTAATCAACATATGTCCTGTGTGAGCCGCGTGGCCGCGAATTAGCGGGACGAGCCGCTCCTGGTTTCCAAAATACCCACCTGCTCGGGGCCAGGCTCAGCACAGCCCTCCACGGCGGGGCTCCATCTGTCTGAAAACAGCCTGCGCATTTGCTGAAAACCCAATCATTTTGCCTCTATTTGCTTCCTTTCTTTTCCCTCCCTCTTCTCTCCCCCGCTCTTCTAATTGGGGCCGGTTTGAAAGGTGCAGACACCCACAAAAACAATGCGGCACAATGAGGCCAGGGCTGGCGTTCGTTAAACTGCTCCTGCTGAAATCCGCTGGGGCTGAGCGGGCAGAAAGGAGACAGACCCTGCCAGCCTCCAGCCAGAGCGGGAAAATCAAAAAATAAAATAGTCAGGCTACAAAACGGGGCAGAAAATCCACCAGGGAAGCTTTGAGTTACAGTTGGAGAGAGTGGCTGCAGCCAGGATGGCGAGGGCGCTGCAGGTCCTGCTGGGAGAACCAGGGCAGAAAACACGTCGGGTGTTCAAAGCCCTGAGCACCAGCTCTCAGGGGAGACTGAAGCAGCCTTGGGTCTGCCCCCAGCTCTGCTGCAGGCTCTGTCAGCAGTGCACGGCCCCAGAGTGTACAAGAAAATACCGAAAATTGTGCGCACCGGCATTGCAGTGTCCGAGCAGGCACAACCAGGAAAGCACAGCCTCTGGGAGGAGATCTTCCCTTGTGTGACAGCCAAAAATCATCCTGACAGTCCTGTGGTCGGTGAAATAAGCATATTTCTATCCCAGCTGCAAAAGCACAAATGATGGCCAGGAGGCTGAATTGGTCCCAGCCTGGAAAGCACAGACTGCTGCATGGAGCTTGTAGGCCAGGACATACTGTGGTCATGAGTTTCCTTCATCTAATCACTTAACCTCATTAGGGAAATTACTGATTTCTCCACTAATCAGACCTTCCATTTCACTTACAAAGGAAAGACTAAAAAAGGGAACTAATTGTGATTCTGAAAGACCTTTTACTAAAAACTTTTACTAAAAACTAAAAAGACTTTTTACTAAAAACTTACTTTCAGCAATCTACCAGGCAGTAAAGACACATAATTTTCCCAGTAGTCTGGATGATCTCCATAGTAATCTGTTGTGTTTTCAGATGGACTACTCACAAAATGCATTAAAATTAGACTGTAAAAGGTATTTGCAAGGATTATCACTGGTAGAAGCACCAACTTTCTGTTGAGAAAGTGACACATGGAGAATGAGTCAGGCTTCAAACAAGGTTTTGACAAGTCAAAAAGAGTGTTTCTGGGGAAAGCACCTACCCTTTACAGATGATGGTGAGATTTTTCTTCATTCTTTTCCATCACCTCCTTGGATTTCTCCTTAGCATGGCAGAGCAAGGATCTGAAAGATGCATGCAGTTAATATTTAGGATAGGAAGACTGTGGGAGAACAAGGTTCACTACACACCTGAAAGTGTTGATAGATGCAGCTGATATTGCTGCCAAATCCAGTAAATTCTCTGTGGCTTGCACTGCTCAAACCTGGCTCAATGTCCTTAGAGGTGGAACTCTTCCATTTTTCTGTCTATGATTCACCCTTTTCCTGTGGCTTTGGAAACCCACATACTGACCCCTGCAATACAACCTTCCTTCCCCACAGACATCTCACCACGATGAGCAGGTTTGCCCCAGCCCCCATGAGCCCCCACTGTCTGTCTGTCTGTCTGTCTGTCCCTCCTGATTCCCCCTCTCCAAGCAATGCCATTTATCATTCAAGAACCCAACAATTTACACGCCAAATTGCAGTTCAAAGTTTGCAGGGCTGGATTTCAGCACCTGAAGCGGTGCTTGGCCTTCAGCCAGGTGAATTGTTGATCGTGTTTTCTCTGCCCAGAAGGAGGGTGCTGAATTCCCTGCGCCCCTGTGCCCGCTGCCCTGGCTGCACTGAGCGCAGAGCATCGCCGCCCCTGCCATGCACTGGACCCTGAGGGGGGTTTTGATGCCACTGTTGCACTCAGGGAGGGCTTTCCAGGAACAATTCGGCAGGGGCGAGTGCTGTGCAGCCACTCATGTGCAATGGCAAAGGGAGAGGGGCAGCTGCAGCTCTGGGGAGATTCTGTGTTATGGCTCCAGTGGGGAGAGATCCCAGGCACTGAGGTGTGTTTGCCAAGGGATGAGAAACACAGCGACTGACAGGGAGCCACGAGGCAGGGACAAGGGAAGGGCCCAGCCCTGTGTAAAGGGTCTGTGAGGGATCCTGGCCCCGCTTCAGCCCAGCCCAAGGGCACCAGCCCCATCCCAGTGCTGCTGTAGGGTGCCAGAACACAGCTGCTCAGCAGGGACATGGAGCGGGACAGCCGTGCAGGCTGGTGCCCGGTGTCTGGGCTGCGGCTCCCTGGCCGGGCTCACCCAGCCCTTGTCCCAGCACTGATGTCCAGCCTGGCCCCGCTCCCAGCCCAGCAGGGGGATGCAGCTGCCCCCATCTGGAACCCCACACACCCCATGGCAGCTGGGCTCAGATGGCACAACACACCCACCCTGCTGTCTTCCCAAACCTGGAGCTTCCCACCTCACTGCAGAGCAAACCTGACACCAGGGCAAGGAGCAGACCCCAGGAACCTCAGCTCATGATCAGAGGGATTAAAACAGGGGCAATGTTATGGATGGGTAAGGAGATGATTGGCTCTCGCAATTAAAAGATAACTATTGTGTGAATAGTAATAAAAGCTTTAGTGATGTATGGTTATGTTATTGTAGTTTAGATGTCCTCTGTTCCCTTTTCCCCTGTATTGTTGCCATCAGACAGCCTGGGCTGTCCAGGACAGGTACAAAGAGGCTGCACAGGTGTCCCTTACCTGGGGCAGGTGGGAATGGAAAAGTTTGGGGGTGCTCAGGGGGTGAGGCATGGTGACCCCTGATCTCCAATCCAGGTACAAGAAGGCAGTTTGCACTGATAAATGGCACAGAAGAGCTGACTGACAGACTCTGGGAAGGGCCAGGGCTGGCTGATGCAGCCCCCAGGGGTATAAAACACTGAGCATCCAGCTTGAAGATGAACCAGCCATGTGGTATGCACAAGGGGCAGTTCCCAGCACTGCAGCTTTTTCTTTATGTAGTCCTTTGTTGTATTTTTGTTAAGGTTTAATAAACCTCTTTAAATTTTCAAAGTGAGCGGTTGTTTCTCACAGGTAATAACAACACAGGACAAGCCAACTCGCTGTGGATGTTTGCTGAAACATCACAATTTTTCACAGCCCTGTGCCCAGTTTCAAACAAAACTTTTCTCATGTAAGAAAAAAAAAACCTTTTTCATGGAAGAGATGAGGCTGGGAGGGAGGAGCAGGGGGAGTCACCCACTGCTCTACCAAAGCAGGGAATCCAGCCTGGGAATCCAGCATTCCTCCCCTAAACAGCTGGAGTTTGGGGCATGCTGGAGGGAAACTGTGAGCAGGCAAACGGCAAGGCTCATCCTAAAGCACAGGAACGGCCTGGCTGAGGGGAGGCTCAGGATACAAACCCCAGCTCCAGCCCCAGCCTGGTCCAGCTGCCTCCTGTCCCTCTCCCTCTGCATGATTGTCCACGGAGGAGCGGGCAGCCCGCAGCCCAGCAGCTGGCCATTGGCAAAACGGATTATTTCACCCTTTTGTCCCCGTGTCTGGCTCTCCCCGTTTGCATATTCAGGCTTTTTCCCCACGCCGGCATCTCCTGTGCCCGGAGCTCTGCAGCAATTCATTTGTTCGGGAATACAAACACCCCAGCGAGGAGGGGGGAAACAGCCACTGGGACAGAGCCCTCGCTGGGAGCTGGGAGCATGGAATGAGCTTGGATGCATCCCTTTGCAAGTGGATTTAGGAACAGGTGTAACCCTGAACACTGGAATCTGTGAAAACACAGCACCACACAAATTAGACAAAAAGGTACATTTTGAAGTTTTTGAGCATTTGCTTTTTTCCTGAGAGTCACTGCCAGCATTCTGAACAGCTCGAGCTGTGCAAGATACAGGTGTCTTCAGGAGTTCAAGGTCTCAACAGCTTTGTGTATGCACAAATAAAATTAACAGTCCCAGTGCTTTCCTGCCTATGGGCTGAATTCACATTCTTTTTCTCAAGGGCAATAGTTTTAGGAAACTTCTCTTGGCAAGAACTCAAAGAAATTGGTGCCTAAAAACTATCCCAGCCATTCCCACTAGCCCTGAGTAAGGCTGACTTAAACAAATTCCTTCCTTTAGAATGAATGTGTGTTTCAGACCAAAAATATACTGGGTAGAAGAACTTGCATTTGTTGCAGTTCAAACATTGTGCCACAACCCTTTTGGTTTAAATTATGACTGTCTACATTAGACTTTTTTCCTATTGAAATTTTACTACTTCTGTTGAATTTTGTGTGTTTTCCCTCTTTGTTTCTGTCACCATTTTCTCATCTGCCTAGACAGATTCCAGTATAATGACATTTGAAAGCAGAACATCCACATCAGACAGGCAAGTCAGACACACTCACCGTGCCCTGGATGGTGGAGAGGAGCTCCCAGACCAACAACATTTTTATTACAAGATCCTGATTTTAGAGTTGGTTCCAATGACTTAAGAATGTTCAGGCTGAAGTTCTTCCTTGACAGGTATTTGCTTTGGATTAATTCCTTCCATTTTTTGGAAAAAAGCTAAACTGGTTCAGTTTGGTTCACCAAAACCAAAACAAACCACCAACCATTGAGATGAGAAGCCTTGGAACCTATAGGGACCCACATTCCTGTGATCATCACAACACTCATGTCACAAATCAGCATTTGTGATTCCTATAAAGTTTCATCCAATTCTGACCTTACCTTTCAGGTATAGAAACACAGAAGTGTGCAAACTCTTATTTGAGATTGGAAATTTCAGCATCTCAGCTCTATGAATATTTCCCATGGGATGGGCACACACCTGCTGTCCCAGCTCTCTCACTGCCCAGGGAGCCCACACACCACCCAAATCCACCCAACAAACCAGCTCTGGACACAATTTTCCAAACTGAGAGAGGATAATGGATGTAACTGAGCAGTCCAGAGGACAGAACAGAGTGATGGGGATGGGGAGGCACTAGGGATGCTTGTGAGTCAGAGGGGAAAACCAGAACTAGATCATCTTGTAATAGCCAGACTAAATTCCAGAGTAAATCCTGAGCTCCCTAGGCATGGACATTGCTCTCTTGGCAAGCAAAAAGCTATGAAGACATCTGCAAAACATGTCTCTTATTTCCTCTCTGGTGGATCCATTCTGTCTGACAATAAACTCAGTAATCTTGGGCTGTATGCTTGCACAGGGACTGACTCTGATGTGACACAGAATGACACAGGGTCATTTGGGCTGGAGAAAACCTCCAAGGCCACTGAGTGCAACCCTCTGGCCAAGCACCCCCTTGTCAGCTGGACACTGCCATGGGCAGTCATTTCTTGGGCACCTCCAGGACAGTGACTCCACCACCTCCCTGGGCAGTCTGTTCCAAGCCTTAGCAACTCCTTTTATGAATAAATTTTTCCTGATGTCTAAGCTGAACCTCCCCTGGAGCAGCTTGAGGCTCTGTCCTCTCATCCTCTCACGGCTGGCTGGGAGAAGAGCGTGGTCCCCACCTGGCTCTGAGCTCCTCTCAGGGAGTTGGAGAGTGCAAAGTCTCTCTTCAGCCCCTTTGTCTCCAGGCTTTGTCTCTCCAGCTCCCTCAGCTGCTCCTCAGGGCACTTACGAAGGTCATGACAATGCTGATGACCAAATCTGCACAATTAGCATATCTTCCTGTCTTGTTTCAGTGGAGGATTTATGTCACATAATGTTTTCAAAACTGTGCTAGTGGTGGATGAACATTGAAAAGCCCCCAGAATTAGCAAACCGCAGAGTCAAGGCTGCCTACAGACCCACAGTTTGCTCTCATGCACCTTTCTGCGTTATGCAAGATTGTCCATTCCTGTCACAACATGCTCCATTTTCCATGGGAACACATCTCAGGGCATGGAAAGAGCTTTGGGAGAGCAGAGCAGAGTCATGCAGCAAAATCACAGGCAAGGGCTGCAGCAGTGACCATTCCCTTGGTGTTCCCACCTCACCATGAGCTCTGACACTACCAGAAGCCTGTTCAGACAGTGTCCCAAAGCCTCACCTGATGGACAGTAGCTGTGAGATGAAGCAAGGAAGAGAAAAAAAGAGGAAAAAAATTTAAAAAACCAAACCTAACCAAAAAATGTGGAGCTGTGGCAGCTGAACAGCATTCCAGGCCATACCTGAGTGCTCTGGGATACATCCTCACTCCATGCTGCTGCAGGGAGTTCGGCCAAGTCAGTTTGGGAAAGTGGGACACAAGTTTTGAGTCCTCTACAGGATAGCCCTCACTTCCAATTCACATCACTGCTCACATCACACAGCTTACCTGAATGAGGAGACCACAGCTCTTCATCCAAACTGAGCATCGTGAAACATTTAAACTTATGGTTTGGGTTTTAAAGAGTTTAAGAAATGAAATGCTGCTCTAAGGAAGTTTTAGACTGGTTTCCATGGAGTTCATGCCATACTTCCCTGGCTCAAAGCACTCACAGAATAGATCTCAAAGGCATTTTATAGCCACAAAAATCCATAAAAGCAGTGCTGCTGATGGGTCCAAGAAGCTGCAGAGAGTGAAAGCAGCCTCGTTTTCTCCTGGTAAATACCCAGCCTTTCAGCATGCCAGTGACTGTTGTGATGGCCAGATGGTGGTGGGAGCAGCAAGCTGGATGATGTTAGCTACACACAAACTCCAAAACAACTGATGTCCAAACTCATTTTGAAAACACACCTGATTGGGCTGCTCAGCATATGGCAGCAACGCTCCACTGGAACTGCATTTTGTGGCCTTCAAACAACTAACAAGGGTTCCAAGGATGAGCAAGCAGGGCCCCAGATCCCAACTATTTGATGCTCATCCCTTTATAATGGTGATGAAAAGGTGCAGAGATGTGGTGGAAGTGCCAGCCTGCAGCTCCTGGACCAGGACCAGGTAAGAGGAGCACGTGTCACACATGCCACCAGCACAGCTGTGCCACCTCTTCTAATGAGGAAACATCCCAGGTGATCTGCTGAGCAGCACTGGATGATTCCTAATGAAAGGATGAGCCCTGCTGTGACAGCCCAATTGCAAGCACACAGATCTTGGGTACTTTTGAAAACAAATAATGCAAAATAAACACAGTGAACAGATTGAGAAAAATTATTCTGGCATCTGCCAACCTCCACTAAGGGCTTTCCAACAAACCTGTGGGTTTCCAGAGGAATGGCAGAGGCCATTTCTACACCAACAGGTAAGCAGCAACCTCACCTGTGATTTGAAAGCAAAGGTAAATTCACTAGGCACCACCCCTCAGAATGGACCTGCACACACAAAATTACATGTTTATGTTTTTCTGAGATGATTTAACCCAACTTTACACCACAAAGGCCTATATTCTAAGTGTCAGCACTGAGCAAGATCCACAGATCCCACTGCATGCATGGCAGCTCCTTCCTTTCTGCTCCAGTGCTCTCCTTGCCCACCTTATTTTCAGGTGCTCTTCCTCCAGCAGTTATTTACCTTGAAACATCAAGGTTTGCTTGGAGATGCAAACTGCACAGGTCCAGAGAAAATAGGACAGGATCCAGAGGAAAAGGACCGTGGAAAGTCAGCCAGCCATGTCCCCTGCCCCAAAGCAAGCTGTAGCACAGCCATTGCTGCTGGCAGATGCTTGCTCTCAACAGATCTCCATTTGTGGAACAGCTACTGCGGGCTCTCCACACATCTGTTCAATCTGTTCAGTGACTCCCTACCCTTTTTTTTTATACTTAGCCTTAGAAGAAACTGCCACTCATCCTAGCTACAATTCAAGCCCCATCTACCATATGATTCCAAGCCCAGTCCTTCCACTGCGTCCTCACAAGTGCCTTTTCCCACATTTTCAAGGTCTCAGTCACACCACTCTCCACTGCCACTTCCTGCCCTGTGTGCAGTGCCTCAAGTTGCTCCTGTAAAGTACAGGATTATCTTGGATCTCCCCAAATGCACTTCTGTGAACCATTTGTGAACCCCAGCCTGAAGCTTTTCCAGCACCAGTAGGACCAGCTTTATCTGAAACAGTGCTTGCAAGCTGTCACAACTCTGAATTTGTGCAGCTGTTTTACCCTGCCTAAATTTAGTGCCTTACTAAAAAGGATCTTGTCTTTCCCCACCATCTCCTCCCTGCTGCAACCATTTCTACAAGATTATTTTGAATTCTAAAGCTATCTTATCTTTCACATCTGTCCAGTTTCCTGTTGACTGTAGGTTTAACGTGCATGCTACTTTGTTATCCAGGTTGTAATAAAAATGAAAGATAAGTGACCTAGAGCTACTCCCTGAGCCCCACGCAACACAGCCTTCCGTTCTGACACTGGTGCAAGATGGAAGGAAACCACTCCCAGAGCAGAGCAGCTTACAGCCCCCTCAGCTGCTCCAAGCACAACTCAGCCTCTGAAATCACTTTTCCTTCTTGCAAACCATCCTCTGTTTGCCCAACAGCCTCCACACCATCCTATAAGCAAGAGCAAAGGGGCCATGTTCATCATCTGTGGTTTTGTTTTAGAGAGGGGCTTCTGACCTCATGGACCTTCTGCCCCATCTGAAGGAAGTTTCAACCAACAATTCCTTTTGCTGCTGGTTCTCATGGGGGATTACACTGGAATCTGCAAAGTGCACAGATTCCTCCCAGCAGATTTCTTCATTTGCCAGTGTCACTGCACAGCTGTTCAACTGCTTATTTTCCTGTCACCGACTAACACAAGCCTAAACTAGATAATTACTACTTCCTACTGTCATGAAATTTATTCTTCAGTATCCAAATCCACTCCTTTCTGTTTGCTCCCATGAAAGGGCTATTTAGAGTTTTAACAGCTGGCTTAGCAGGAGACTGAGTCCTGTGTTACCATGAGCAAATGGATCCGTAACTTCCCTTGGGAAACCCCTTCCTGCTCCAAGGACGGGGCAGGAATGTGGTTTGTGTGGACTGAAAACAGCACACCTACAAAAGCAATTCTTCAACACCACAGGCAGGCTGTATTTCAAAGCTAGAACAAATATTATCTGGTTGTCTACCCTTGCCTTTGCTTTATCACCATCTTATTGATAGCTTCAGCTTTTGTTATTTTTGCATTGACAGTGCACATCTTAACCTCCTTCTATCTGTGTCCTCTGAGGGATTTTCTTCTTTTACTTCTTCCAGAAGCTTGTCTTCCTTGGGGGAGGAAGAACTAAAAGGATTGCCACATTAGCTTTCTCATTCCATGCCATTACACTTTTAACTAGAGCTTTCAAATAGGTAAATTAGCTTTTAAGTGATCCCAGTTGTACCATTGGCCTTTGCTACAATGCTGCATTAGAGCTGATTCACTTTTACTTACCTCTATTGCTCAATTAAGAGCACTGAGAGAGGAAAAGCAGTTCTGCAGCCCAGCAGTGAGCTGGGCTGTTCCCTTACCCACAGCCTCACCACACTGCAGCATTTTCCCATCTACAGTGAGGTTCTGGCTGCACCTCACTCGCTGTTTCTGGAGGAAAAGCACCAAGAACAGTGATCCTCCACCACACAGGATTATTCCAAACGGCTGCTCTGTGCTGCCCCACAGCAAGCATCTGCAGGGTGAGACATTCCCAACAGGAGCTCCTGAAGGAACTCAAGTCTTGGCTCCAACAGCAACTCCTTTATTTACTCATCTAGAAAAAGGAGAATGATTCTCATCACCAGAGAGGCTTCACTGCTCCCACACAATTTGCAGGAACACACCAAGAACCTGGCAAGGCTCTGCAGTGTTCCTGCACCTCACTATGCACACATGCCAGTATCAACAGCACAGACCATTGCCACTTCAATGGGAGCTGTAAAAGAAAAAAGTTTAGAGCACCTCCCTGAATTTAAAAATTTTGTTTAGATTCTGAGTTATGTGCACTTGTTCAGTAATTAAGGGCCAATCCCTTTACGATCAAAGGCTGACCCTAACCTCACAGCTGGATCCTGTATCATACCTTGCCACACACTTCAACACATCCCTCAAGAAATTTCTTCATATTTTAATCATATTCCATTAGCTGGCTGGTTGCTGTATTTTGGTTTTATGGCATAAGTTCCAGTAGGAGTTGGCTCATTTGGGCACAATAACATGATAAACTCAAAAGCCATTATCTGAGTTTCCTACCCCATTAAACCATTTGGAGATTAATCTCCCCCTTACTGAGGAAGTTCCTTATTGTAGCTGAACTAAAAAGTATGTGTTGCAATAGTCTGCAATGAGTGCATTATGACATTTGAGATTATTCCAGTGTACGTAATCATGAAGACACTTGTGGGATCCAGCATGAGTTATTTCACAGAGCTCCAGACAAACCTGACATCACTTTTGTTTCAGATGACCAGAAATCTGCCCTTCCCCTCCACCAAATTCCAGGCATAAATACCCCATTACAGAATTTACCACATTTTTCACCAGTAAAATCCATTAACAGACACACAAGTGCAAAGCAAAATGTCATTTTATTTAATTCAAGGACTATTTTCCTTCTAGTATTGCTGAAGGGATCACCTCCTGGGGAATTGATCATTACAAAGTCCCTGTCTAAAAGTTCAAGTGCTCTTGTTGTACATTCTTTTGAAACACAGAAAACATAATGACCAAGTAGGTGGGCAGCTACTTGCAGTTTTGGCCCACCTAAATTAGCATTGCTTCAGGCTAGAAAACAATTCAAGTAGTAAAATAATGAAAAATGTTAACCTTTAAGGTCACTACCATATTTTGATCAAAAAAGTCCTGAATGTATGAAAAGAACATTTGTACATGTTATGAAGTTGTTTTTTAACCAGACACTGTCAAAGATGGCAGTTAAATATTTTGGACCAGTTGTCAACCAGATATTTAAGAGTTCTATCTGACGGTTTATTACCAATTTCATTACGCAATTCACTTTTCACATTAAGCTCTTTAACAAAAGCAACATAGACCCGCACCAGAATCACTGTAGACAGATTTAGTTTTATAGAATGCCCTTCTGAAAATTCGTTTCAAAATAGAGATGCTTTTTCTCCAGAACTGTAAAAGCCATAAAAATGCAAAATATTTGTTAGGAAATTTTTAATCAAAATTATTCCTTAATGTTCAAAATAACATTTAACCTCCTACATTTTTTTGTTGTTGTTGTCATCATCCACATATTGACCAATAGAGACTAAACAGGTAACAATGGTTCACGTTTTTCCCCCACCTGAAACATTTCTTCTAACACAGCCCCAAAGATAGGCAATACAGAGATTCAGGGACATGGATTATGCATGGCAAAGGTAATCCTCTATCGCTTTAATTTAGAACAATGCTGATTCCAGCACCCGGCTTGCAGGAGTCTCAGTTGTTCTCGATCTGCTCCAGGTCCAAGTCCCCGCAGTCCAGGGGGAAGATCCCCTCCTCGTGGCTCTCGCAGTCGCTCGTGTCGTCGTCGCTCTGGCCCGGGCACTGCCCGCCCTGGCAGCCGCCCTGGCACGGCCCGCCCTGGCACGGCCCGCGGCGCCGCTCCTGCGCCGGGCTGCAGCCGGGCGTCACCGCGCTCACCAGGTCGCTGGAGTCACAGGGCGAGGACACGATCGTCTTCATTTGCGTGTCATCGTCGTCATCTTCATAGTCAAGGGAGCAAAGACTTTTGGAATTTTTTAAAGTCTGCAATTAAAAAAAAAAAAGAGAGAAACCATGACTATACTGAACATGACTGGACAGGAGGAACAGAATAAATTCTTGACATTCTTGAATGGTTTGAGTGTATGTACTCAAGAGTGCCACGTGTTTAAAGTAATCCTCGAAATGAGAGGCATGAAGGAAGAGGAAGAATGGTATTTACTTACTCCACAGTCAGGCTTTGCATGGATATTTTGCCTAGATTCCCATCTGTGAGAAAAACAGTCCCATTTTTTATGCAAGAAGAGCCAAAAGCCTACCCTTGGTTCAACTACATGAGGAAAGAGAGACACCCACCCAGTTTGCTGTATTGGGTTTCTGGCAAGTCCAGAGCAGAGCATTTGGTGACACCAGCATTTAGGTCAGACAGCTGCCTTGCAGCCTGGTCAACAACTAATTTCCTCTGCAGACAATGAGCCCTCAGGCATCCCCTCAGAGACTGCCAGGACAACTGGCACATTTGGGTAATCTCAAACAGAAGAAACCCAAGCCTCTACTGGGAGCATCTTGCTTGGTTAGTCTTTCAGCTGGGTACGGTCTGAACAGGAGCTCAGGAGCAATTCTGTTTCAATTCAAAGGACATTAAAACTAGAGGGGCACTCATCCTTATTTGTACAATGGCAAAAGAAAAGAAACACTCAGTAAATGTGCTACCTCTGTACCAGAGATAAAGGAAAATACCCAAGCTCCTCATGGAGCTGTAAGGGATCCTTGGCTAGAATCCAGGGAGAGCATTAAAGAAAAAAACAAATATACAGAGAGCAGAACTTAAACTTTAACAAGTGAAAACCTTCCAAATTGTGCCTCATGCAAGCACCCAGTGAGAGGAGGGTGAAACAGCCAGGGCTCCTCTGAGAAGTGGTGCAAGACAGAATAATGTCACACTCATTTTCAGTCTCTCACTGGTTAAGTGACTCCAGCCTCACAGACAGCAATCATTGTATTACAAGGAGATCCACAGGGAACAGGACCAACTTTCACACCCATTTCCAGCTTCCTCCCCCAATTTGTCATTTCTTAAGTATTTCATATTTGTTTATTTGAAATGGGAACATTGCAACATTCCTAGTATGCTGTATTCCAGATGCTCTTCCAGACATGAGTGTAATGGCTCCTGCTCCACCAATGCACACCAGCACCCACATAAGGGGGCTTACCAGCATCTTTGGGTATTTTTTTAAACAAAATTTCACAATTTCAGAAGAAATTTGAATTAGCCTTGTCTGTAAACATCTGGTTAAACAAGGAAAGTTCACCAGGGGGAGAGGACTAGCCTGATCCCTTAGGCTGATGTAACATGTGGAACGCCTTGCAGACAATCCCACTGCCATGCTGCAAGGTCAGGGTTCCTTGGACATCCCTACATCCAATCTGCATGGAAAGCTCATGGAGGGAAAGCTCAGGTCAAGGTGCAAAGCAGAGCACTCGAGGGCTGGAGCTCAGTCACAGCACAGGCGGGATGGGATGGGCAGCACTGGGATGGGATAATGGGATGCACTGGGATGGGATGGGAGAATGGGATGGTGGCCCCATCACTGGTGCCCCTCCACAGCAAAGGCACTGCAGCAGCATTCCCTGAGCCTGCACCACATTTAACACACCAGTGCAACACATTTCTCCACTGATCAGAGGTTTGATCTGTTCTTCCCCCACTCAGCTTCCATATCTCACAACACACATTAGATGGCTGGTTAACAAGTGACACATTTCCAGGCAGAAAGAGCAATAAGGGATAACCTAATTTGTTTGAACAGACAAACAAGACCTCGTCTAGGAGCTGATTTATGTAACTCCAAGGCCTGCATCTGAAGATGAGCCCTCAGGAAAAAAATACTGCTAGTCATAGTTCTGCCAGGAGGAATTCAAAGTCTTTGTTAGCCATGGTTAAAGCCCTTCTCCAGTTTTGCATGTGACTAACACCAGTAAGATAAACAACCTTGCATCATCAAAAATATTTGTATTTTCAAATTTCACTCTCCTGTGAAAACAGCTTCAGTATAATATTCATTCCTGCTTTCAAAATGCTTCCATATAGCTCACTTACATTTTATTCAAGTAGAAACATTTGAGTTTCTCTCTATGACTAACAGGTACAAATTTCTCTCCTATTTATTAAAAAGCAAACCAGTGTATTTTTAAAGTAAAAAACATTAAAGTATATTTTAATCTTAAGTCTATCTCACTGCTTTGAAAAACAAAAGATGTGTTCTATCTCCATACAGAGACAATATTTTCAGTTCTTTAAACTTATAGTAGGAACTGGGAAGAAAAGGAACCAAATAAAGAGAAGCTTTGAAAGTTCTGCTTTCACTGTCTTAGAAAGGAATTCCTCAGTCCCCCTTCAAAATATCTTTTATTCAATTTACTGCAAGAAATTAATCCAACCACACAGCTGTCCTTCTAGAAGGTTTGTGTACATAAATGGAAAATTGCCTGTTAGCTGTACTGTGCTGAAACCACTTGAATGGGAACTTTTAGCTGGTTTCAACACAACAGCAAGTGCATTCAACTGGTTCTTTGTTCACCCACTTGTCACAACCTCACCAAACTAAAAATAGGTGGATTTATTATCTCGCAGCACAATCCAGCTCCTTTCACAAAGCAAAAGGTAGGAATTGCAATGCATTCAGGCCCTCTGAACTGCAGCTTTCCACGCTGCACTGGTACAGTACCACACCTTTCAAGAACAATTGTGCTCAGTGGGGAGCCTGCGAGTACTTGCTCAATGGTCCTCGTTTCATAAAGGATGCTGGACTAGCAAGACAAAAGAGTCCACAGTTGGCAATGGATAGAACTCAATCAGCTAGAAGCATTCTTTTGTGTGATGGAAAAAAAAGGAAAAAAAAAAACCCTCAGAGTTTTAAAAGAAGTGAGGCGATAAAATGTCTGAATATTAAGGAAAAAACCCCAACTTTGTACCAAAAACAATGGTGGAGAAGGAAATAAAAGAAATCTCTCTAGACCCTTGCCATACAAAGCAAACAAGAAAGGCCCAGAGCAGCCTGAAAGGAAGCTAATGTCTGTACTCTTTATTAAACCTTCACTTCAGAAACCCATAATACATCACTTTTTTCCAAATATAAAAAGCAATAAAAAGGTTGTTTTTGTTTTACTAACAAAACTAGAGCATTTGCTACAGTAGTCAAGGGAAAAAATAAGACATTTATGAGCATGAAAACCTAGTGTATAATGGGAGCAGCAGCTCTCATGCTTCTCCCCCAGTCCAGCCTTGGCTTTGAGTGGGTGAGGATCCAGCTGCTCCGCAGAGGGGCAGCTGCAGCAGCTGGCACTCCCTGAGGAGCAGAGGAGCCCTCAGCCCATCCTGCTGCCTTCTCAGCACCAGCTACCCCGATGGCACAGGCCTGGGCAGAGAGGGAATTCATCAGACTGGTTATCTGGTTTGCTGCCTGTCCCATCCCGAGCCCTCTGCCTGCAGTGGCACAGGAGATGCTGCTCTCACTCTGGCACACAGCACTTCTCCACTGCTGAGGTCTCTCTACCAGCAATATGAAATACATGGATGGTGCAGTGGTCCTCATGAGGAGGAGATTCTGGAACTTCCCAGAGCATCAGCATCTAATCCAAGAGCTGAAGTAGCAGAAGCCAAGCATGGAGCGACATGTGGCTTTTTTGTTCCTTCCCTGTATCTAGCCACTTGATGGAGATGGGGCAAGTCAGATGGGCTGCACTTCTCCCTTTGAGAGCTTCATGGGTCCTTACTTCACTTCCTTGAATTAGGTTTCCTGTAGATTAGTGACACTGGCTCCAAAAATGCCTTTACTGATAGTAACCCATAGCTAAAGCTCAGATCAGAAGCACCACAAACAGCACAATGCATTTGTGTCTCAGACCTGTCCCCAAGGAGGTCACAGCTGAGTCTCAGCAACAACAAAACACAACCAGGGAACAATTTTTCTTTTAAGAGATTCCATGAAGTGAAGCTAAGGGGGAGGCTTAAGGAAGGACTTTGTCAGAACTGACACAAAAGCCTGGTGCTGAGCAGGGCTCCATCACAAAGAACAAACCATCACCTGGCTGACATCACACCCACCACACACTGATGTGAAAACTGAAAACTGAATTTTCACTTCAGGCACATTAGTACCTTCACCTGTGACAATTCAAGTTGGAGATATGTACAGAGTCTACTGTAAACAATTAGAAATGTCAACTTGTTGTACAGATTAAAAAATATCCCATCACACTCCTAATCCCTGCATCCTCTACTATGCATGAAGTGAAAAACAGTAATAAAAATGCTGTGTTTATGTAACAAACTAATAATCTTTCTGTAGAATAAATCTCTTGACATTTGACTCTGACTTTTCTGTCTTGAATTGCACTGAGCATTTTGTGAACACCCCAGTGTTTGCAGATAACCTTTGCTTTCAAGAAACTTGCAGCTGAGTAGAAATGCTGCTTCACTGGTACAAAGTGGTGCTGACAGGAGGAAAACAATATAGTATTCTCCATGATGTTATGTGCCTGAGGCTTGCTAATGCACTAGAAGTTAAACCCTTAAGTGGGAAAGAATCTCCCCCTGTTCAAACAAGAAATTAAAAGGTGTAGAAATAAATTAGATTTTATAATTCAAGTGTCTAGGAAAAGACTTCAGAACCAAAACCACCGCAGATTTTTAAGTTATGCATTTTAAGTAAATCAAAAGACCCATAATTAATTTTCTTGCACCAGGTTAAAAAAACAAATAGTGAACAAAACCATTTCTTCTGTACTTATTTATGTATTATGTGGAAACCATCAAATCCCAAGAAAATTCCTGACACCTTCATGGGCAAAATCAAGTCTCTGTT
The DNA here is from genome assembly GCF_028018845.1 of Melospiza georgiana. Classification (NCBI taxonomy): domain Eukaryota; kingdom Metazoa; phylum Chordata; class Aves; order Passeriformes; family Passerellidae; genus Melospiza; species Melospiza georgiana. The sequence goes on from NC_080434.1 coordinate 73,965,410, forward strand.
CAAATTGATTTGGGAACCAAAGATGCTGTTCCTTTTTTTTTTTTTAGCTCTGCAGTTATCCCTCATTTTCCTGGAAATCTGACATGTACTTTATATATGAAAAAGGCAATGTTTATGTCATCATCTACAGCTAGTGATCAGAAAAGAACTGGAATAGTGAATATGAATGAGAAAGAGCAAACAGCCTCTAACATTCTGCCATGTAAATAGACACTGAACTATAATAACCATTCTCCCAGCACAGAAAGAATTACTGCTGCAATTCTTGTAGTCAAATAAGGTAAAACTCTATTTGCAATGCCAAAGACCCAGTTAAAACTCAGTACAAGCTGACAGCAGCACACAGCAATATGGCTATGACTTGAAATGACAACTGTTCAGTGCTTTGTCTCTGCTCTATCTTCAAAGATGACTTCAATTTTTTTAGATGTAGGTGCCCAGGGAGGGAAGGAAACTGCCATCAACTCCTTTCACATCAGATGCTGAACAGCATCACGATGTAACAGGCTTTCATCTCCCACTAGCCAGACTGTTCTAGATTTAAGTGTGCAGCTTTCTGGTGTAGTCTACCATGAAAGTTGATCTATTTATTGGCCTAGATATTTATGCTCATATTCTAAATTGCACCACAGTGTCCTTCTAAGTTTTGTTTATAAGCTGTAAGGACCTGTGATTTAATTTGGCTTTCTATTCAGTGCTATTAGTCAAAAAAGAGTAGTATGTCTTAAAGAAATATTTAAGTGAATAAATATTTAAGTGAAATGGTGAATTACCTAATTACGCTCAGATATGCCAGAATACAAGGCTGCTCATTGTGCAAACTGAGAGAAACCACTGGAACAGTTAAAGTCTCCAAGTGCAAAATGATAAAATGCACCAAGCCTGGGGGCAGGAGGGGAAATCAGGGTGCAGTTCCCTCCCTGCACCCACACAGGGCCCCCGCTGGAGAGGGGCTCCCACACTGAGGCACTGCAGCCCCCGGAGCTGCAAAGCAGCCACTCCCCAGCCAGGAAAGCTGCAGGACCCAGCTGGCATCACTGCTATCACACCCAGGGCAGACAGCCACGCTGGAGGCACGGCAGGTGCCAAACACATCCGGGATTGCAAACGGCACCCAGTACCCACTGCCCAAACTCAGACCTGAACACCATCCATCACAGGCACTGCACATACAACAGTAAATTTCACACTCTAAATATGCCCTCCAACAAAGCATCTTTTCCTTTCAGTGGTTTGCAAAGATGATCTGAAAACTGAGAGCATCCCCAGCCCCCTCAGAGCTACCAGCTCACCCCTCCCATGGATTACATGCACTCGGGGAAGTCTCATCATCAAGTAACATAAACTAAGGAATTTAAGCAGATTAAAGAAAAGTTTGTCAGCCTAAAATTGTTTAAAAACTGAATTTAAGCAGCCAAACTACTACTGCAACTTTAAAAATTAAATTTTGGTCAGATGGGGCAATTTAGTGCAGGAAACTTTGTGCTGGGGTTCAGCAGCTTCTACAAGTTCAGGACCATTCATCTCAGGGGTTAACTTCTGTTTGTTTTTAAAGACAAACTGAAAGCTAAGCAAGTTAATGCAGTACTTAATGTAATCCAGTCAAGAATATGATTCAACACTAGTGTTAATATGGAGAGGGTGAACATATATAGCAATTTTCCTTTTTATAAAGCCCAAACCAACATTAAACCACATTTTTAAAATTTTCCAGTACGGAGTTTTAATCAAGATGTTAGATTTTCTAATTCAGTGGATTTGTTAACTGCAACCTTTTACCTTCCCTGTCTGAGTATAAATCATGCAAGCTTTTATTGAAGTGAGAATGTGGAATTGCACTCTACAAACATCAGGCCTACCTATTTCACCTGCATGTAATTAAGCAGAGAAAGTTTCAGCTATTCTTAGGAGCAGTCCAGCAGGCACCTACAGATGCTATGAATTATGCCATTAGCTACAACAGAGGGGCTCACACAGAGGATTTAACTCCTCTGAAGTGACCAATAACAAATACAGTGCCAAAGTGGAACACAGGGCCATTGCTTTGTTCAGTGCACACTACAGCACAAGGCTTGGCCAGGGAGGAGCAGGTTTAACCCAAACAGGACAATTCCTGGATACAGCAGCAGTGTTCATCTGAAATGCACCCATGCATTAAAACAGAGCTTTCTTCAAAGGCAAAGAAGCACCACAGGAAAAGTTATTCCAAAAGTTATTCCAAAGGGCACTGAAAGAGCAGGGAAAGGTTCTTGCTCTGGTCTTGCTGCAGCAACAGCTGCAGTCAGGGGTCTCTGCAGCACCACAGAAACTCTTCTGCCCTAAGGTAAACCACTGTCTCTGCACACCTTTACCCAGGTTTTTACTGCTCACTGCTTGACCCTAAGCACATCTCTATTATGGATAGTGAATTTATTTACCTGATGGACAGACTGAAGAGCTGGACAATATGGAATTGGGCCTTACTGTGCCTGAGCTGCATAAGCTCAAGAGGCTTTGGTCTGGCAAATCCAATCAGCCAACAGCACTAATGAGCAATGGTGTGATGAACAAACAGCTGCACCACTTGTGTGCTCACAGGGATGATAAACACATCTGGTTTCGTAGAAGGACACAGAGGGAAACAATGCAAGCACATGCTCTCCCAGCAGAAGTGATTCATGCTTTGCCAGAGTTGTTCCCTTGTTTCCTATTCAAGAACTATTACCTTTCCTTTCAGAAGGAAACAGGCTGCAGAAGCAAGAAACAACTTAAACTGTGTATTACCATCTTCTGTAGCAATATGATAAAATAATTTTATGAATACTTAGTTAAACCAAATCTAATTAATACAGATGAAAGATGCATCTATTTTTCCACATTTCAGACTGGGAAATAAGAAGGCACACACACACATCATTAACATGAGCTACACACACATCCCCAAACAGAAACACAGGCACAAAAGGAGCAGCACAAGAAAACTGCTTAACAAGACTGATTGCTTGCAGCACCATCTTTCAGTGTTCAGCATTCAGGATCCAAAAACAAAGGCCACTCTGGGTAGTCAAAGCCTTCTGATGTATTATTCCTCTGACAGAAGAATTAACAGACTACAATCAGCTCTGAAACAACAAAAACAAAAAAGTTACCTCTAACCCCAGGAGTTTTAATAAGTTTCTCAGTTTCTAACTAGGCACATTTAGACAAGAAGAGAAAGAGCTCTACCTGTGCTTCCACAAAACTCCAAATAAAAAGTGACATTTCAAAGTTTTCTTTGCCATGCCAAACTCTGCTCTCAAGCAACAAGGTTTAAGTTGACTGATTATGCACTGGAGTAACACAGGACAGGATTTGACCCTTGTGGCTTCAAAACATGACCATATTGGCTTCATTTCCTGCCATTTATGTGTCATCTATTTTTATAGAGAAGTTCTATTCCTGAGAAGTTTAGCCAAGGTCTTATTCCTTCATGACTTTGCTATGAGCTGCAAACAATTACTTTAACAACTGAATCACATATGCACCAATTGCTGCAGCGTACGCACCAACTTCTCTTCAAATTCCTGCATGCTCTCTTTTAACTTCATTTTTCTCCTCAGGTCCAATATGAAGTTGATGTGATGGGTCAAACTTAGGAGAAATTAGAGACATAAACCCCAAATCCTGATTGCAATGCTCCCTCATTAGTTACTGACAGATGTCACACTCACCTATGTTATTGCGTTATGCTGGAGCCCCATCATAACCAGCATTTTAAGGGATTCCATAATTGGGCCATAAAGTTCACTTCTGCCAGGGGAGGGGCATGGAGAAAAAAGGGGAAAACTACCCCATCAGCTTGGGAACAGTTCCCCTTCCTCAAACCAATTTTCCCAAACAAAGCCCTAAGATCTTGCTGTGCGAGTGCACAGAGGGACACATAGACAAAGCACAAGTGCTGCTATCAATCTCTTGCTCAGCTCAATGCAAAACCCACAATTTAACAATAAATTCTTCCAGGAGTATTAATTCAAACTGTAGGTGGACCTTGACCACTAATTATTTCCAGGGACAAGTTAAATTGAACACAATGAGTTTGCTTAAGAATTAGTACCAGAGACTGAATGCGAATGGTGCATGGACTGCATTTTTCTAGCTCAGTATCTGATTTTGGACTATTTGAACTTTTTTGAAATAATATGGTTCAGGAAGTGATCCTGATATTAAGTGACAAGACTGTTATATATTTTTAATACTTAGGCAACTTGTACCAAAACTTCTATTTGCTAAATAAAATTCAGACAAGTTGTTTATTGGCTCAAATACCAAAGCTGACAGCATGTCAGCAGTTGATGCTCAGTATGTTTTTTTTAAATCAGGAAACCATATATGTGGTCCTTTATCCTTCAGTGCAATACTTGTTTTAAAACACATCATGCCAAGTCAGAGGAGAAGCAAAGTATACACAACTTGTGTAAGGCAGAGTCAACACTCACGTTCCCAAAACACTGAGGTAACACTAAAACTGAGCTCAACCTCTCACTGCATGGCCTCAGTTTTCCTCTGTTGTTTAGTAAACCCAGAGTTTGCATGAAAGCTGCAACATTCAAAAAAACTGTACATTCAATTACTACATGTGCCTTGTTTTAGAGATGAGGATCTGTTTATGCTATCCCAGCTTGCAAACTTCCTAGCATTCCTTTTGAGTGTTAGTCACATGGTTACTAATACAATGAAAACTGAAATCAGGAAACTCATCACAAGTCTCATCTATTTAAAACTCCTTTTCTGCTAATACTTAAGCTTTATTGCAAAGCACATCAGAATAAAAACAAATGAGTACTTTCAAATATAGAAACAGATGAGCTATTAGATTATCTGCAGCTCACCTCAACACTAAACCATCACCTTCCAGATCACTTATGCAGAAAACATGCCTTATAAACTATATCCCATTAGAAGCTGCATCTAACAGCAACTTCAGGACAGAACAAACTTCCCTTCAATTTTTATGTACTTGAAAAAACATGTAAACAAGTCAATATTTCCCATCCTCGTGGAAAAGCTGACATCACTAAGTGATGCAGAGAAATGCCCATCAGTTCATTTTCACAGGATTGAGATATCTGTTCTGCTTTTATCACACCTATGCACCAGCACACACATGCAGCAGGAATTGATCAGTGCAATGCAAGTCTAGCAAAAGACCAAGGGACAGCTGGGTTTGAGACTTTTCCAAGGGATTTTAAGAAACTCCTCTGCAGAGAAAAGCCTCAGATGGATCAACTTGGTTTAAGGTCTCTTTTAAATGATGATGCATCGAGTCAGACAGTGTGACTGTCAAAAAGCAAGGGAAGCTTCACAACAGATAACAGAGCATGGAAGAACAGTCTAGTTTCAGAGTTAAGTCCTTGCATTCAAGTACCACAACGATGTACTAATCTATTAATTTGATTAACATGTTATTACAACAATATAGAATATTTAAAGAGCCCTCTCCCTGAATTAACCTGACTTAAATTCTAAGATGTACAACTTTTTTTCTAGTACATTTTAGAAATTGCACAGAGATTTCATTTGTTGCCAAAAAATCTGGAAAAAGTTCCCATATCGATGATGAAACACTACTCAACACTTCTGCTAGCCATCATCTCTTGCAATTTAGAGCACGGGGGAAAAAAAATAACTTAATCCTCTGCCACCTGCCAAAACCCAGATGGTAAAACCTGAGAAAAGTGCTCTCACCTCTCTTTAAACCCTCTGGTGCAGCTTAGGCACATTAACTATAAGTACCCTATATTTAACACTGAACCATAGCTCTTAACTCAGTATTGCATTGTTTTCCAAACAACATCACCAATAATTTTAGCATAATCCAATTTTCTGATGGGATAAGTAATAATTAAAAATTAAATATCCACAGCTGGCTGAAACCTGGCATGGGAGTGAATAGATGGCCCCTTTCTTTTCTCATAATGTCAAATGCAGATGGTCTGGTACTCATTAGCTCTTTCAGCAACAAATACTTATTGTACACACAGGAACTTGCAAAGAAGGAAAAGCAACTCTGCAGCAGATACTGAGCTGCCTCCTCTTCTTCTCAGCACGCTGCTTACCGGGAAGTACCATGAACATCCATGCAGAGCTGACTGCAGGTATGGCAAAGCAGCTCCGTGATGAGCAGCTCTGGGGATCTGCAAGACATTTGTTACAGAATCCATTCACTAAAGAGGGGGAAAACCTCCATCCTTAATGAGATTTCCTTTCTTCACTCTCCTCAGGGCTTACACTCCCTCACTGTCCGAGCACAGGGAACCTCCAGCACAAGGGCTCACTTCATTAAATGCCATTTTGGGCCTAATTTCACATTGAGAGCCACTGTGCCGAGGCAAAGAAAGCAAAACGCCAGCTGCTCTCTGTGCCTGCCACCTCAGCAGCGTTTCATTCACTGCTCCAAAACACTTCCAGGCATCCATTCAGAACCAAGCACCCCCAGCCTGCTCCGTCCTGTCACAGCACAAAGTGCTGGCTTGTCTTCAGCTCACTTTTGATGCTTGCCTATCATCTCCCAGCCCAGCCTACTCCTATCTCCTTTCCTTCTTCCCAAGCCTGCTGGAATTTGAACTTTAAATGGACACCCTCCATGGCAACAATAGATAAAAAAGGAGCCTTTGATTGTTCATGCGTTGCAGAAAAGAAAGGAGGAGATGCATCCTGGCTGTGACCTAGCAGAAACTCATCAAGCACAGCTCTCCTTCCATTGCAATGGGATGCCTGAGCCTGGAGCCACTCATTCAGGCTCCCTGTGTCTATGTTGCCATTCAAAGAGGATCAATTCTTCAGGTTTCCCCTGTTAAGGAATTAAATGTTGATCCTCAGAATGAAGGGCAACACCAAGCTTGGAAAGCTGCCAAAAGGTTCTGTAACACTCAGCAGTTTGGAGTTAATTCAATACTTATTGATACCTAGCAGGACTTACAGCTGCATTATTTATAAGGGGGGAATCACAGAGCCATATTTAGACCTTGGTAATAAACTATTTTTAGCAGCATCTGTTTTTCTAGCTTGTTCCCTTGCTTAGGCAAGAGCATTCTTTTATCCAGCTCCCTCTTCCTTGCCCATTTAAAAGAATCCACAGAGTCTAAACTGAAACATGAGTTAGGATCACTCAGAATATTTACTGTGCAGCAATCCTCCTAATCACGTTCTGGAAATCAAACCTGCTGACTAAGGACAGTCTTGGGCTGATGTAACACTATATATGTTGTCTTCACAGAAGAGAGCAGATTGTTTTAATGTAAGGCAATGTGTTTCACACAAAGGAGGTTACTATCTGGAAAGAAACAACTGATCATTAACTGCATTAAGCTATCTGAAAAGTGGCTCACAACTCCTGGCAGTGCTTTTCTGGGACGTGGTTGCCAAGTTTCACCCTCATTAAACACACAGATTTTTCTTTTTGGTCACAAGTACATTCTGCCAGGCCAGGCTGCTGTTAGAGGGAGAGAGAAATCATAAGCAGCTGCTGCAAGCACCTTGTTTCAGAGATGAGTTTCAAGCTGCAGCTGTTACCCACTCAAAAACTCCCCCAAACCTCAAATTACCTCTTTGAGTTTACATTGATATTCTGCTTTTAGCATGTGACACAACACTGGTGGCCTCTGCAGCAGGACAAGGGACAGAATGAAGGCATTGCTGGTTCCTTGAACTCTGAGGGAAGCAAGGCTTTGGGTACTTCATGCAGATTAAATTCTCAGAAATGCACTTGATAGCAGCAATATATTCATCTTAATCTCTTGGCTCATAAAAGTTTTTACCCAAACAGCAGCACAAATATTCAAAAGTTTTGCTGTTGTGTCAGATTAAGAAATTTTCCTGTAGAGCAAAGCAGAAAACTCATGTAAAATATGAGCTCATAGGGTTCTTATTTGTTCCAAAGGGCAGCAGCCATAAGGGTTGCAAAGCTGGTTTCCTAGGCCTTGCAGCACAGGTCAGGCATTCCTAGGAAGCAGACTGTGTGCAGCAGAAAAACTAAAAACATTCCCAGCATGTAGCACACAGGTCAAAATTAAATTCTACAAATGCACAACAGAAACATGCAGCCACTATAAGGGATTCCAACAAAGTCTTGAGGGCTTTGAAACTTCAAGCAATCAGTATTATTAATAGAACATTCACTGGCACTGGCATTATGCAACAATAATTTCAGTGTGGAGCAAACACAGCAGCGCTGCCCACCCAGCAGCCCCTGGGATGTCTCCCTGCGCCTCAGTGCCTGTGTTTCTGCCCCAGTGGGGGAAAGAGGACACAGCACTCCCAACACGAGGACAGCGCGCTGCCCGGCGCACGGACAGGCTCCCTGGCAGCACAACACAGCAGGGCCAGCGTGGTGAAGGCTGCTCCTGCTGGGAAGCATCTCCACAGGCCCCAGCAGCAGCCGCTGCGGCCCCACTCGGGACAGGGCTCTGCCCCTCTCCGGGGCTGCTCGGAGAGCGCACCCGCACAGCACAGCCTGCCTCCGCCGGGAGAGCTCAACAAAGCCACGCCAAGCACAGAACCAGGCTGCAGCACTTGGAGTGGCCACACAAAGCACATGGACAAAAGCCAGCACATACAGTAACTGCCGCAATAAATTTAAGATTTATTGCCAAGTATGTTTAAGAGTAAAAACTAAGATTACAACTTGTAGTTCAATTCTCTAAGGCTGTTGCATAACCTGCAAATATATTACAACGTGAGAGCAAGCTAATACTGGTGATTAACCAGGAATATAATCAGAGGATCTGGAAATCTTCAAAAATGCAGCTTGTTGCAAGCCTTACAGCAAAGCACCCGACTCTCATGGGGGCAAGGATGCTTGCTTGCACATAAACAGACACTTTTGTGAAGATTTGGAATGTGTAACCTCCCTGATTCCTTTCACAAAGCTGAGGGCTTATTAGCCAGTGCATATGCACATTTAGTATGATTCTGCATTCAGACAGTACTACAGGGACAGATGAATCACAGTCTCAGAAAGCAGCTGGAGAAGATGATGGCAAAAAGATCCAGGATCAGGCTCGCCAGGATCTGCCCATCCACCCTTCCCTTCCACACCAGATGGCTCTGGAAAGGCAACAGTTATCTGTCCTTAAAAATCAGTGATCACAAAGAAAAGGCTTGGTGACTAACTCTCAAGTCCATATGCATCTGAGGGGTGGCTGTGTGCCAGTGAAAGAACTGTGGCAGGCCAGAAGAATCTGTACAAACTCCATTTCCATCCTGGTCCATTCAGGGATCTCTCCCCTCCACCCCAGTGACTAAGGGATCCACAGCTCCAACACTGAAACCCTCCCTCAGCCAATATTCTTGCATATCCAGCCTATGTGAAATGGATCTGCAGCTGGTTCGAACTGCGTCAAGTTATATACTGGCAAAAACCAGGAACCAACAGGAGATTCATATTTTACCCTACTATAAGCAAAGTCTGATCTTACAAGTCTTGAACTTCTAATTTTAAAATAATGCTCAAAAAGCACTGAGGTAGTTTGAACAAAATGTGACTTTTTAAAAAAGTCATACAGTACATGTATTTTTTAAACCTCAATAAGTTTTTTACCACTACTTAGCATTTTGAACAGTATTACTTCAGTCCTCATGATGATCATTATTCAGCAACATGTTTCCATGTCAAGGTCTCCAATGGCAGAGCACAGTGAAAAAAGTACAGAAAGGGCTTTTAATATATAAATGAATTGTGTATGTGCCCTGTAAGCAGCCACAAACAGATCTTTGTCTCCTGACACTAGTCAGAATAAACACATCAATACCAGCCTGCAAGGTCACCAACATTAACTTATTCAGTGTTAACTCCTCCGGATTTGGAGTGGTAACACCCTTGTTCCTCGCAGTAGAAACATTTTATCCTGACAGGTACAGAGAATTCCCAGACAATACACAAGAGTTCACCATTTTCTACAGTGGCTGGTGTCCCCTACCAATGTCTGCAGGGCACCTGAACCAGGGTGTGCTACACCTCCCTCAGACCAAAGGTGGGAACCCAACTCTTTAGCTGTTAAGATTTAAGAACTGGATACACACTCCAGGTATTGCAGGTATGCATTACGAGGGACTCCTCCTTCCCCCATCAAACAGGGAATAACATTTGCCAGATTAACCACAGCCTAAAGTTTAATCTAACTGTTTTTGAATCAGACTGTATCACTACAAGATGCAACAAAAACACTATGCTTGACACGCAGGCACCCCACAGACTAGAGGACCCATTTCTCTAAAAACTGAATTCTTTCTGCTGCCCACTCTTGCAGGGAGAGGACACCTCCTACAGAGCTCAACCACCACAGAACAGAGGTGAAATAACCTGAATTTAAACCAGGGTTCTGTCCAAAGGATATGAAAACAACCAGACAGTTTGGATGTCCAAGAGTTTATTGGTGCCTCGAAAGATGGGAATCAATTAAGTTCTTTCAGTACACTGAGGCCATTCAAGATTATCAATTACCACCTAACTACTCAGATTATTAATTACCACCTAACATACTCACATACTCATGCCTTCTGCTGTTAAAGGACCTTAGGCTCAGTAACAGAAAATACAGAAAATTCTCATTTCTTCTTATGGTTATCCAAACTCTCCATGTGGTGTCCTCTCCCCAGGAGAGCAGAAAGAATTCAGTTCTTTTAGAATACGAATACCAGAGAATAGTATTTTTCAACATGGATCACATATATACTTTAGTTATAAGTCTGAGGTGAGTCTGGAAGTGAAACACACTCCACTGCAAAGTATTTCTGTTCATAATAAATTCCATTATTACACTCCTACTCACCTGACAAAGTATTTCTATTTAACAAGCTTAAGGGCCATTTACCAACCCAACTGCACACTTGCATGCCCTGAAAACACACCTTACTGTGCCAACTATGTGAGCTTTTCAAAATTGAAAAAAGCAAGCTTATTGCTCTGGGACATGCAATTTTAACAAGCCTTGGAAATTCAACTAAAAAAGTTTTTGGTTCTATAGTAACACAGGCTCAAGTTACAAGAGTTACACAAGCAAAATAATATTAAGTGTTTAGCACAACGGCCTGTGCATTGTACTTCAGGACTGTACACTGAAATCCCTGGAACCTTCAGGTCCATATTTTAAATCAGGAAAGTATTCTTAAAACAGGATCCTTAAATGAAGAATAAGATTCTCAAAAACAAAAACCTGCTAGGCAAGCTATTATGCAAAAGTAAACTTTGAAGTAAATGCTGAAAGGAAAGTGGAAAAAACCCCCCACACTAAGTTTATATTTGAGGGGTTTGGAGCACATCAAGAGTCTGAGCCTCTGGATCAAGTCTGGTTTTGTGCACTAATGAAGAATTTCAGTGAGGCTCTGTGTTGATTATGCTTCAAGCACATCTGATTTCTGCCACTCTCACACACACTACAGCAGTTACAAGTAACCTTGGAGCTCTACAAAATAGGACATGACAGTTAAGCCACAAGCACCTGTCATATTTGTTTTAAGATCTTTCATACTATTTGTACTTCATAACACTACTTCAATCACTTATTTTAACCTACCAGTTCAAACTTAAATACCCTTTTTTAAAAGGGACAGTTTTCAACACACTGGCTGGGATGGAGTTACCCAGCATTAGCTGAAGTTCAGAAAACTTTCAGTCCTGCTAAGCAATTTATATCACATTACTCTTGTTCCAACACTGCCAAGACCACAAAGTCCTCCTGCTCTTTACTGGTCATGTGAATTAGTCTAGAAGACAAGCAAAGCACACACTGATCAACGTAAAACAGAACTGAAAACTGAGATAGTTAAAATATAACTAGACAAATGAAAAAAGTCTCATAGAGTATCAAAAGCCACACCTGAAGAACACTGGGAATATGCAAAACCCTTTCCCAGAAGGACAGTATCTTTGCAGAGCTTAAATTGCTCAACCTCTGGTCTTAAAGGCCCTTTTAAACTCTGCATTTGTAAAACCTCTGGAGGCCCAAGCAATCATATACAGAGTTTTTGAGCTGTGACAAACTAGTCTACCTCTTGCCTGAGAAAAAGGACCCATAGGTACATTCCTTCTGGTTTTGCTACTGAGGCTTGGCTGAGGGCAGGCAGGAGGCAGAGACGCTACTGAGGGCGGTGCTGCAGCCCCTGCTAATGCATCCCCCGGGCAAGGTGGAAGGAGCAGAGCCTCGACCCGCAGCGGGCACCGTGACCCGGCGGGACACGCCGAGCCAGGCCCTGCTCCCAGGCAGCCCTACAGACCCACCACGAGCGACACCTGCCACTTCTCCTGCCCCGGGCAGGCACAGCATGCTGTTCTCCTCTCGCATGAGAACACTGCGTCCTTTTGAAAATGAAATAGTTACATTTAAAAAAAAACCTGCAAGTACAATTTCAACACTTTGATATTTCTGATCAAGGCACACTGTGCAGTGATGCCTAGAACACTAGAGTACTGCAAATAGTGAATGTTAATTTTCAACAGGCCTCCAAAATATAGCTCAATATTTTATCCCTCTGAAACACACTATGGAAACACTTTTTTGTGCTGGAGATACTTGTTCAAAAAATTCTACTAAGAGGGCCCGCTTTTGCAACCCCCAAAATACCAAGATATGCCTCTTCTTTTTTTATGGGAAAACTGAAATTAGGAAGGGTTGGCATTTACAAAGAATGAACAGGCACTGCACTAAGAGAAGAGTGTCTGCATTCAGCTATTCTACAATTGTCACTGTCCTTCTCACTCGGTAACTGCTACATAGCAAGCCTCAGCTCATACATGGGACCTTCCTACAACTTGTCCCCTCAGAGCAACAAGTTGTCAAATTGGTGCTATGATTAGGAAAAAAAATTAAGTCCAGGCTTCCTTTGGTAATACTGCAAAATAATTAATGTGAAAAAATGTTAGTGATGTTTTCAAATTAAAACCAGAGAGTGGTTCCCTACTACAGGAGAAGCATGTTTGACAGAATGAAAATAACCCTTGTCAAATCACCCTGTACACCTTGCATTCATAAGGCACAGTTGAATTAAACAGAAGTACAGTTCAGATGAGTACAGTGCATTTCATGCAGCTGGAAGCAACGGTATTTGGTCAGAGAAAGACAAATTTGTACAAACATCTGCAAAAAAAAGTTCAGTGAGTTGATCCTCTCTCCTTTCCCAGTTTCAAAAGTATTCTGCATTTTTGTTTCCCCAAACATTCTTCTTCTTTATAATGCCTATAAGAAAGAATATTCTTTTGGATAAAAAAAAACCAAACCGCCAAGACTAGCTGTAAAAATGTTTCAGTTACACTTGACAAAGTAGTTGTTGAAATTGTTTTAGTTGACATCAGTTGCTCAGTTTCTATATCTAATTTGAGTACTTGAGTACTTAGTCACTTGGCTGAAGTTTAAGAGGTTGCCACATGAATAACTGAGTTATCAGCACCCTGCTGGCTGCCCAGGCTCAGCAGAACTGGAAGCAAGCAGGAACAGTTGCATTTAAGAAGTGAGGATGCATTCGCTGTTTTCTCAAAAGCAAAGGAAGACAGTTAAAATGGAAATGCTGTTAAGCAAACATCCGGATCGATGGAACAGTCATTTCACAGAGCACTCAATGAACCAAGTTATTTTTTAACTACTGCAAGTTCAAGATTCTTAAAAAAGGCAGTTGGGCGGATGAAGTGTGTCACAGCAGTATTGCAACAAGAACAACTAATGGAAAACTACCCAGGCTCCTGTTCCACACAGGCTGCTGCAGCTCAGACTCCAGAGGTTTGGAGCAAGACAAGCTCTTCACATTTCTACCATTTTATCGTTCAAGCCAGAGCATTTTAGCCACTCCACGTTTTTAAAAACACCCTGTCAGCAAGATACATCTGTTGACGTAGCAAAATTAAGTTTAACACAAAGGGACCTATACTTATCCAATTGATGACTTACACTAGAAATTTTATTTAATCCCTTTTTACCTTCTATTGCATGTCAGAGTTAAAAACTCCTGTTCAGGAGCTTCATTTTGTTCTCTATAGTTTCATTATTACAACAGACCTAATCTCCAAGGTACCACCTCAGTTCCCAGCTAATGCAAATATTTACTTGAACTATTTAATTGCATTTTTAAAGCAGACAGGTGATGTCTGATCAAAGTATTTTCCTGAAAGTCAGATACACAACACAGCAGATGTGTTCACGTGGCAAAGCAACCTCAAAATCTGTGGGGGGATCTCTGACACTGGGAACAGTGCAGAGAAACTATAACCATGACAACAGCAAATCACCTACAGGAAAAGGCTGCAACACCTCGATATCAAAACAACACGAGTCCTAACTTCATCCTGCATTGCCCACATACAGGCAGCGTTCTTCACTCCAAACTGACACTTTCAGTCTTGATCTCAGGAGCAACTGTGAAACAGCTCCTTCTGCTACACATAAACGAGTAATTTATATAAACAAAAGTGAATCAATTTAGAGAATTATTCAAAATCAAAGAAAACCATGTTAAAATAACTCATTTTTTCATCTTTGCTTGCATGGAAAGTTGGACAACTCCAAACATCTGGATACAATGAAACTAGCAAGATTTGAAAGAAAATTAGTCTCATTTAGTCTTGATTTTCTTTAGACTCACCTGAAAGTAACTGTACTAACTTCTGCCATAAATAATTTTTGTCATTCAACAAAAAAATCTTTAATCTTTTGCTTCAAAATGCACAGTAAAAACCTTCTACACCTGACCACTTGAATGCTGGTAAATCCCCACAGAGATTGCAAAACCACTCCAAATCCACACCAGAGGAGTGCCCACCAGCACTGAGTGACCTCCCTGTGGCTCCCTCCCTTCAGCCACACCAAAAAGGTCCCCAGATTTTAGAGGCGTCTGTCTGGGCACTGCCTATTCCTGGGTGATTCTTCTAAAACAGACAAGGTCCCTCTTGCTTTTTGCAAACTTAAAACCATTCTCATTTCAAAATGGAAGTTCTCTCCTACATACATGCACACAAGTTCTCAGCCTTTGTATTTTTGCAACAAAAGCTCATTTCACATCAGGATTGCAGCTGCATTTGTTGGAAGCCAATTTTCTTCCTTCACTGAAAATCCCCAGCAGTCATTACACTCAAGTAATCTTACAGATACAAGTTTGAAGCAAGTTATTTTCCTTAATATGTTTATATACCACACTGAATTTAAGAAGTCTTTTTGAATATCAAAAACCCCACAGAAGATGAGTCTTCTGCAGTAATTCAGTTTAAACCTAGTACTTTCTTATCTTCTTGTGCGCACTGATCTCACAGGAAGTTTCTTGGGTGGAGACTTGAGAAAGTTTCCAAAAGCCTCTGAACTGTATCTGAATTACTGGTTTGGTTTTATTCCACATGCCCGCTTTCTACCATCCAAACAGACCTTAAACCAGAATATAGTTCCAGAGAAAAACCTCTGCCCTGGCATATCTTCATGCCCTTAGAGCTCAGATCACACACCCCACTCAGCAGAGCAATCAATGTCATATTCTACTTGCCCTTACTGGCATAATCAAAGCAGGTTAAAAGACTTTTCCACAAATGAGACAAGTAAGGGAGCTGAGTGACCAGAATCCAGTCCAAGGGAGCCCAGAACAGCAGCATGACACAGCTTCTCCTGCAAGTTACACCTTGTCCCAAAAGGAGAAGGTTGAGTTATTCAAAACCATGCTATGACACAGCCCTTGGAATAAAAAGTCAAGTTATAGTCTGTACTAAAGGTCCGAAGAGCAGCAAACCTGCACTGCCTACAAAAAAAATAAACTAACACTGAACCTCAGTTGCTTACTCCAGCAAAGTACACAGAAAGACAAGCCCAGAAGAGAATAATTGTTACTACTTCATCATGACCAGACAGTTTGCTAAGAACTTTATCTCTTCCAGCTTTATGTACTGAAGAGCACTGGTATATTTATCTCAAGTGTGGCACACAAACCTGCTCCCAACTCTAATGCTGTCCTCCATGACCAGCTAAATCATCATTTGTGAGTTCTGCAAGACAGAGCAGCAATACCGAGACCCTCATACAGAGCAGAAATTTAATCAACAAACAGAACAACTGCTCAAAGATGGAGGTGCCAATACAGTTTTGTGACAATGCATCTGAAGACTGCTTAGAAAAAGGGAAATAATATGCCTCAAAGAGCACATTATATTAACATACTTCAGGAGCTCAAGCTGAGTGACATCAGCCACATAAGGGAAGGCTGGAATATTCATGAACTTGACTGAAATGATATCATGGGCACATTTATAGAAAAGCACAAGGTCACACCATCAAACTGCATCACGAGGAATTAATCAGTCGGAAGGGTCAGAGCAGGACAAGAAAAACAAGTGACTGCAGCCACCAACACAAAAGAGCTCTAAAAGGAGAGAGAATAAAAGCAAATAGAAAAAAATACTAGTCAGAGGTAGGCAAGGTTCACAGTCTGCTTCAGCAGAGCCTGGTTTAACACTTAGCATGGCAAAAGAGACAATCAGCAATAACTTTCTCTAAGCAGGCACCGTGCAGAGGGATCAGCTGGAAGGAAGAGCTTGAGAACCAGCTCCAGGGCACCAACACACTTGATAAGGACACGTGATACCATCAGCCATGAGTAAAAGAAATCACTCACAACCTTCTTCATGGCAGTTTTCTAACACAAATCAACAATAAAATCCAGCTCCAATTAAAATCCATGTTAGATGGTGCTCATGTGCTAATCCTAAAGTAAAATGAAACAAACCACAGCAACTTATGCAATATCCACTTGATTTTTACAGGATATTGAAGCCCAGGAACCTGTGCAATCTCTTTCAACAAGAGACTTCAGCTTGGCCATACATCTGACAGTTGGTACTTCTTGGAAATTGATGCTCCCACAGTATATAAGCCTAACAAAGAAGGTTAAGGAAGAGAAACTAGCAGGGTGGGGAGTGTTACACAAGAACAAATTTATCATAAATCTCAGGACATATTTAAATAGATCACAGAAAAAATATTTTGACCACAAGCTGGCCAGTGAAGTGTGAAACTAGCATTATTCTGTGTACACAAAACCTTTTCAGATGGAGAGAAGAAAAAACGTGAAGTAGGTAGGAGTCACATAAAAAAATTTAAATATGACTGCTTTGGAATTGACATGTAGAAGGGGAAGGAGGTTGAAAGCAGAGGGAGTTAACAGCAGCACTCATAGTTCACTAACAGTTCCACTGAGGTTTGCTATTACAGATTAGAGGTTATTACAAGTACGACAGTTCACTAAAAATGCATTTCAACATCCTGCCCCTCCTTCATTTCCTCTCTGTAATCCTTTGGTTTACAGTTTCCAAACATGAACTTCAAGGATGAAATTATTTCTGCAGTAACCCAAAGGTAAAACCACTAAGAGGCATTACAAACCATATTACCATTACAAAACTGGACTTGACCCTCAGTGTGAATGAATATAGATCAAATGATCCCCCATGGAAGACACAAAGTCTGTTTCACTGCAAGGGAAAGGCTTCACCACAACAGAAGAAAACCCACCCCAGTATGACAGCAGCTAAATCAGCCAAGCAGTACTGCTTGCAACATCTCCTGTAAGATATCAAAGCAAAAAAAGGTTGTTTTGTTTTGTTTTTAGATAAACAGAGGAGAAACTCAAAGTGTCCCAAACCTGTCACTTGTTACACTCTGCAGACAATATGTTGTAGCACTAGCGTGAATCTCTTTTCTATTTAGGTCACAGCTCCTGCTACTCCCACAAGTTACACTGCAGGACAGAGAAACACCTCATATTGCTGCTATTACTTGCAGTGAACGTGGCAGTATATTGATTTTTGCTTTGTGTAACTGGCACTTGGTTTCATCACTACGCAGGAGAACAGGAATCGTAACTGAAGTTATTTCACAGGTGCATGAGAAACTCCTTAAGTAGAAGATCCAGTGTGTATCAGTAGACTCATACCTGAAGAAAAAAACAGCATTTATGCCTAAACAGACATTTGAAGCCAAAGGCCATCTCAAGAACACCAGCTTTACAAACAGTGCTGCTCAGGGAATTAATAATTGGAAGAGACAGGCATTGAGAGCTATTCATAGACCTAAAAAGGTTGCAGAGGACACTCCTTCCTTCCCCCTCAAACTCTGGCATCCCCTCCTCAAGTACATTAGCATGCTTTTTTTAACCCATAGCTTTAAGGCACCAACTTCCAGACTATCAAACTGCTGACAGTGGCAATGAAAAAAAGAAAGATATTCCCCAAATTCTGCTTGGGAACAGACCTTTTGGGCAGTTTCACCCTTTTGCCACCATCCTCTCACTGCTGATTGCTATACATTCAACTTGTCTCATGGTTCCCCAGAGGTCTTCATATTTTTCAGGGTATGTATTAAGACAGAAAAAGCCAGAACTATGCTAAGAGGATTTCAATTTAATATGGTAATGTTACTCAAAACCACAGTCATTGATTGCAGAAGCAGATTCACTAAAAAAAAAAAAAAAATACAAGCGCAAGCCATAAAAAGAGTTGATCACATTAGCAGAAGGATGTCCTGTGTGTCTGAGAGCAAAGAGGGGACAGGGACAGGTTTGAGTGAGCTCACAGGGCTTCACAGATGCTGGGTACTCTCAGATTTGCCATGGCTACAACATCCAGCACACATCAGGGTCACCAGATCCCAAGCCTACCTAGTCAGGGAATGTTTTGTATAAGGCAGCAGCCTAAGAATAGCTCAGTGTATTTATATAGGACTGTGGGTCATGCCACCACACAAGAGGATCAGCACAACTCCGTTCCACTGGATCCTTCTGCTACAAGTCACAGAATACTCCTCACTGCCATAAGGAAAGTGGAGCAGGACTTACTGATGCGCAGCACCAAGAAGGACAGCTGGTTTTCTGGACAGTTATTCTCCACAAGGATCTAAACAGGATTTTGACATCAGACCAAAGAACTTTGGAAAAAAAAAATCCCTAAACAGAAAGCAGCAGAGCAGAGCTGCAAAAATAACTCAGAACAAAGCCAAAGCGGCGCACAGAACAGCAATGTACATGAAGCAGAACCTGAGGAATGGCAAGCTGTGTAAACTATTTAATTCTGCACATGTCCTGTTCTCACACAGCAATAGACAAAGAATCGCTGTCACTTCCAGCATTCAGTTCTGCTGTCCTTCCTCCAAAAGAAAGAGCTTACAGCAGCAAGCAATAGTCCCTAACATCCTTATAAAACACGCACACGCAGGAACACACAGACACAGTAACAGGGAAGGAAGCTGGCAACATTTAGGAGAAAAAAGTTTTTAGACCATGTGAAATCAGGCAGCAGACATCATGCTGGGTTGCCAATTCCCAGTAAACACAAACATGCATTTTGTAAAGATGCTTAAATGCCATCTGAAAAAAAATATTGACTCCTGGTAGAACAGTTCCACACTTTAGGTTTGTACCATGTAAGAGTCATCCCAGAGGAAAAAGCCTGATGTGCAGACAAACGTTTCCTTTTTCAAGGCCTGTTACTGAAGGAGCTTTTCAAGTTCAAGAATCTTACTTTTTTTCAAGAACACAGCTGGGCAGAAAAGCATCCAAATTCAACAGTATCAGAGGCAGGGACTAGAGGTTCTCCAAACTGTGTCAAACCAGACTAACCCCTTCAGGCAACAATGTTTAAGGTAAGAAAAACAGTCATCTGTCTTTGAAAAATAACTAGGTCAAGAAAACACTCTGCTGTGGCTAGAAAAAACCCACAAGGCCATTTCTTGACAAACTTTATGACCCATGTAACTCCAGTTTGGAATGTAGTTATCAGTTATGTTTCAGCACAGGAAACTTAAATCTGTTTGTGACAGCAAGATCATTTTAAGGAACAAGACTGGAAAAAAGATGGTCCCCCTCTAACACTGCTCAAACTAAAACAGTTTTTTCTAACAAATTAAGGACTCCATTAATTAGAAGTTACAGCTGTAAGTAAAGGACCTTTCTCATCATAATGAAGGGGGGAATTACCCAAGATCTGGATTAACCAAGCTCAGATGCATCTGAAATGGAGACCTAGATGGACAGCAATTCCTGACCCCCTTCCCTCCCCTTATTTAAGCTACCTAGATATTAATCTTGTTCATGGCAGGAAGAGGGAAAAGCATCAAATTTAACTCTGACATTATCTCCAACAACTTAGCAAACTGCAGATTAATCCTCAGGTACTTACACTGATACCAGAGTACATCAAGTCTCAGTTAACTGGGCCTACTTACTAAAATAGGACTGGAAAAATTAAAAACATGTTTAAACTCAAGCCTTGTAGAAGCTGAAGGTATTGGGACAGGACCTGCTGGTCCTGCCTGAAGGATCTGTCATCAATATGAACAGTTCCTCCCAATAAATGTGAGACTATACAAGAAGCCTCAGACGTGCCCTGGAGCTCTTAGGACAAGTTTCCTGTTCTACAAAACCTGTTTTGAAAGGCTTTCCTCCTCAAAAATGGCTGTTCCTTGGACAAGGTACAAAGACTAACAGCTCTGTGTCAAAAACCATCAATAACCAAAGGAACTTTGCTAGTTTTGCACCAGACACAGAGCTATAGATGAACACCATCAGATGCACTGCAATAGCAGGGATTTGGAGACCACTGATGCTCAGCAGATACCAAATGCTATGGGCAGGACTCTCCCACAAGTGTGAGCTCTGATGATTAAGTGCCCCAGGCTACTCTCAGAAGCAGCCAAATACAACTGCAAACTTCTAGCTCACTGAAGTAATTATTTGTAGCACTTTGAACTAAGCTAAAAATACATAGTCTTTGATATATCAAGGATTCTTCTCATCTAAATCAGTATGAAGCTAGCACTACATGCACACCAATACAGGCAAAATATATCACTTGTCCCTCTCACTATAACAATAATTACTTTTTAATAGACTACAGTTTCATTTTTCATAGATTATAGCTTAATCTGTGAGGCCCTAAAATATACCCACAAAAACTAGGCAAATAAAACCCCCAGAAGGTAACCCTGTGATATCAATTCATATTGGTTTGGTACCATGATATAAAAAGCTAGCATTTAAAGGTTTCACTAAACCACCCCAGTGAAAGTAAAAATACCTGTCAGGTGCTAAAGCTTAGCAGGACCAGGACACTAATTATCCATGATTCATTAGCCATCCCACAAATCTGTTACTGCTTCCTCATATGAAAAGTTCTCAAGGACTGTCATATTCTGAAGCCTGGCAGTCCAGAAGATGACTCACTCACTTTGAGACAAAACATTATTACCAAAATATAATGCCTGTTTCATACAGACACTGTAATCACCATTGTATTTGAAAGAGGAAAACAAGGAAAAGGAATTCAGCTTCCCTTCCTCTGAGTCCTCCTCATACAAAACTCAAACCACAGGGGTGGCAAGGGGAGGGGAGTGAGGAAGGGAAAAACAAATGCTAAAGTGGTTTCCATAACCAAGCCCTCCATAATTTCAAGGCATGTATGACATGAACATGCTGCAGAGAGACCACAGGAAAGCACAGCTTCAGGGAAGATAATGCCTTACACCAGTGCCTTGCATGCTGCCATTTGCTTAAGGACATCCTCAAACAACAAAAGCTCAAGTGGTTGGAGAGCCCAGACTTAAAATTACACAATAGAGGTTGTGAAAAGAAGTGTTTCACAGTTAGCATATCTTCATCTACATAAAATAAAACACAAGAAAACTAAAGCAGCAAGTGATGAAGGTCTCTAATACAGAACAAAAAAGGATACAGTTTAAGTTACTTTTTATTCCATATACAGAACTTACCTGAAAAAATTCATTCAAGTTCCCAATAAACACTTTATTGGATGGGGCAGGGGCAGTCTCAATTACATCCCAGATTCAAAAAGAAATGGGAAGTTGAGAAGCAGTAGCTTCAACATCTCATTTCATATTTAATTGCTCATGCCCTTTTCTCTAGTTTCATTCAATTGTAAAATTATCTGAACCGTTAAGTTCAAGAAATTACTAGAGCAAACATTAATTCCTATCAGAGATGCTTCTACTTGAGTTAAAAAGTTGTATTTCTTTAAGGAAAATCAAAAATACTGAAAACCTTGAAATTCAAGCATCCCTCTCAGCTTAACTGATGCTTAGGGCACCCAAACATCTCCTTTCTGCAATAACTACACTCTAAGGGCAGCCCTGCTCAGGCTCACACCCTCTGCACAGGTGCTGCACCCACAAAGGTGCACACAGACTGCGCAAAAGCAAAGGCAATTCCCAGGGCAGTGTCTCTGACAAGGAACCCACTCTGAGCTGAGCTGCATGTCCTTGGATGGAGCCCACGAGTTCCACATGAAAAGCTCACACGAGTCAGTCCAGCAGCTACACACCATTGACACCATCGGGGATCTTGAGTCCTACAAGATTCATGGTTAAATTAAGTTATGACCTGTCCTGCCTTTCTTATAGGCAGATAG
Organism: Melospiza georgiana; assembly: GCF_028018845.1. Taxonomy (NCBI): domain Eukaryota; kingdom Metazoa; phylum Chordata; class Aves; order Passeriformes; family Passerellidae; genus Melospiza; species Melospiza georgiana. Next base: position 73,987,803 of record NC_080434.1, read on the forward strand.
TGGAAGGTTTATAGAATGTTTGTCTCCTTCTGAAAAAAATCCATTAGATTAGGTTCCATTCTTCATTTTAAGAAACTGTTATTCTTGCTTCCACAAAAATTTGTCACAACACATTAAAGAACTAAAAATCACACTTAAAACTCTGCACCTACCCAGTAGCAGAGAAAGCTCCTCATTATTGCTCCCCCAAAAGGCCCTTTAAAGTCAGTCATGGCACAAGTGTTGTCCTTAGGCACTGCTGCTGCACACATTTTGGTGGAAATTCTCAGCTCTTTGTACAAGAGTTCTTCTGTTTTCACCTGGTACACTGCCTGAACTTATTTTAAAAATTAAACCTTAGTTTTGCTGTGTTGCTTTGCTGGCTATTAAGAATAATACCCAGCTTTAAAAATAAAGATTTTAACACGCTTCACATTAAAAACCATCTGAGAAAGGATGGAAAATGAACATCAGTTTTGCAACACCACAGTGTTAATAGGAACTGTGTAATTATAGATAAGCCTTTTAACTGATGTTAACAAAGTCACTCTTGAAATAGAAAAATTCAGAGACCTCCTACGTTACTTTCACACAACAGATGTGCAGTTCATCTATTTAGGATTAGAAGGATGAAAGAGCCATACAACTATGCCTGAAATGACAAAATCCAACTCAATACTGATTGTCAGATAGTAACATAACGCCCAGTGGAAAATAGAGATTTTGACAAGGTTAAAAAGCTGTCTTTAAGCTTAAGTCAACTATTTATGTCACAAATGCATACTCTAAAAATAGTTCTCATACCCTCCTGAAAATACTACTGTTATTTAAGCAAGTTCCTGCTCAAACAATGGACACAGCAAAGAGACAAGTACTAGCTGCTACATAAGATTGAGAAGTTTAGAAGAATGCTATACTGATTTACAATGGCATAAAATAAAATTGTGGTGGGGAATGTTGTTTTGGTTGTTTGGGGTTTCTTTTAAATATTTGGAGCTTGAGCCCACTTACAGGCTTTTTACTCTGATGCAATACATGTTAAAGAACTTCTTTTTAGTTCTTGAAACCAGCAGTTGAGTATTTCTAACGTAAGTACTCCAACATAGGGAGCAGCACCTGTATAACACCTTATATAAGTAGGGTAAATAAAGCTGAAAAAGGTTCATCAGTTTCTACACAATATTCATTTCATTGACCTATTTTACTGGAGTACTTTGAAGGGGTTTAAATCAAGAGACCTAACTATTAGGGAAAGGAATAGTGTAAATGTTTGACTGGAAATGGAGATCTAGCTGAACCTCACCTGGCCCTACTCAAGTCCTTGAAGCTCTGCAAGAAGCTCTCATCCCTGGCTATTATTTCTCATAGCAAAAACTCTTGCTCATGTGTAATTCTCTAACTCTTGAAAAAAAAAATATTCCAGGCCAAAAAAATCAGAGTCATTCATAAATTTTTCACAAAGCAGAGAAGTGTAGCTGGATACAGGCTCCCAGGCTCTAGGTAGCACAGTTAATATCTGCTATTCCTCCTCTTGCTCCTGCAGAAGTTGTTTTCAAATGGAGACTGAGATATCTCACATGTTTTAATTAACTAGAGGATCAGGAAGATTAAAGCTCTATTTCCATGAAATATTATCATGACAGTAGGAAAGAGATCCAAAAATACATGACACTATCTTAAGTGAGTCTGAATTTTACAGCTTAGGCAAAACTGCCCCTGCTTCCCACAAAAGACTCTTATCTGCTAAGGAAACCACATCCCTGGAAGCATTTAAAAGGCTACAGTGGACCAAATATTAGAAAAATATATATTGTGGGAAGTAAGCATGGGACAAGAGAGAATGGGACAAGATGATCTAGGACATCTTTCCTCAGCCATGATTTCCACAATTGTTTTTTACAGATTGATAGCCACATGTAAATAGCTACTCACATAGAATTTGATTTAAACTGCTGTACACAATTTTTTATTTAATTTGACATTATGGGAGGTTTCATCACAGTACATAGCAGATGCATACTGCTTAACTTCAGAGAGGCAAGTTTAACACACAGTCTAAGCCAAAAATACTTGGAAATTTACTAGACATGTGTTGTGCAGAGAGGTGCAGAGCTCAGGAATGAATACCTGTGCTCTTCCAGCAGTCACTGGTGCTGGGACTGCCCCCGGCCATCAGTGAAGTTTGCTCAAGCAGTAAATGCCACAGGTGGAGGCACCTCAAGAAACTGCTCCCACCTCGCTCTCCAAGGAGAATTGCTTCCTGATCTTAGCAATTCTCTGGCCTCTTCACTGATTTAAGTCAAACAAATATAGCTTGACCGACCTCTAGCAGATTGAGGCCAACGTGCACTTCATTGTCCAAACTCCTGCAGGCATAGCAGGAGTTGATCTTAGCTCTGCTGAAGCTCAGAGGAACTGCAAGTACCTTACTGTACTCATTTTCATTCAGACATTTGTTCTCCAAGACTAAATTACTCTAAAAGAAAAACCACACTGAAATATTGAAGTTTTTAGCCTCTTGCACATAGGGGGATGCTGCATGGGCAAAGAGTAGAAAATTCTCCTTGAGGTTCACTGCTCACAATTTATTTCCAGCTATAAATTATGCTTATGCCTAGAATTACAGAAAATGGATTTGAAACACTGTTTTACTTAGCTGGGCAATTTTGATACAATGTTGATATTTGAAATACAAATCATGTTATCTTTTGCTTTCTTGGTTTATGATCACTTACAGAAATTACCACCACAGGAAGAAAAAAAAAACCCAACAAGTCCCCAAAGTGTTCTTCAAAGCAAAGGTAGGCCAGGATTAGTTCTATTTTTCAAATGTGAAGTTAAAGGCTCCCCTGGTAATAGGCATTTAATTTTAAAAAGAACTAGAATTCTGTTCCTGGCTCAATTACTTCATTCATAGCTGTTCTTTTTGGTCTCAATCTTATACAAGGGGAAACTACTACTGTTGTACATCTATATTTGCCACCATTTTATTGATCCCAATCAAGCCCAGCCCAACCCTTCTGTACATATTACTCATCTGTACTGCATTTTCCACAAAGCATATTCCAACACCCAAGGGCAGGCACTGAGGGTGCCCTGCAGCATAGATACCCATGTGTAGTGCAAGGACACGTAGCACCTATTCCATCTGAGCAGGGCTGCACCATCCCTGCACCACGTCAGACACAGAAAAGCCAGCCCTCCATGCTGACCATGAGGTGCTGTGGCACATCCTGCAGTGAATCTCAAGGGCTGAAGTGATTGGAGTGATGACGGGCTGCAGTTGTAATGAAAGACCCTCCCCAATGGCACTGCACTCGTGTGCAGGGGCAGAGCAGCCTTTGCTGACTCCACAAGCACAATGACACCTACCCCAAATAACCTGTTTGCTCCCATTCAGACAGGAGGCTACGAGAGACAAGCTTTACACAAGCATCTCAAGCTATTTAAAGCAACATGTTTACTATTTCCAGAACACAATCTGAATGAACTTCATGAGCCAGCACTTAACCTACTTTAGCCAGTGCAGCCCTGACTCACAGGGCAGGCACCCGGTGAGCTTAGTGAGGGACTTGATATCACTTCTTTATCTTGTACATGCTAAAACAGCAACCTGGGAGAGAGCTTAACTAAGGGAGCAGCTCCTTCCCTACACTAATCACAACAAGAATTCAAAGAATTAAGAAGAATGCTTCTACAGTTACTTAAACTTAGTGAGGTCACAGTATGGCTAATACATAAACCTGTCCCCATACTAACCATTACAGTAACCTCAAAGGTCAAAACCCAGCCATTGCCTGGTAATTCTCAGACTGCAACTACACATTTTGTTACCCTGGCTTATATAACTAAATAAAATAATTAGTATTACAGCTCACCCTTGTAGCTATTCACAACAGCTTCTACAAACTGGCCCACACAAAGTGAAACAAGTAAGTGGATGTAAAGATTGCACAACAGAGATCAGGAGTTACCAGGAAAGTCTCTGTAATAAAAGCAGCAGCAATCTGACCCAGGTTCAGTTGCAACACTGCTGATGTGCTCTGCCCTTTATAAAGTACTGCCTTCTCCTCCCATCCTTCACATACCCACCCCCAAAATTCACCTCTGCTTTTGTGTAAGTTTTTAAACTGCTGTTTCTACCAACTGCTGTTGGTTGAAATCACTCCCAACTAGTCCTGCTGCTCATTCTCACATGTAAGTGATACTAATCTGGCTGTTTTGGTCAAAGTTGATGTATTTGACTCATTTGTTCACACTCACCCTGTGAGAAACCCTCATTCCTACACAGAGCCATTACACTACTATCTGCAGCATAAAGGCAGTAGTCATAAAGCAATTTTAACTCAATTTACTTTAAGGATCAAAGTTATCCAAATGTTTTGCCTGCTGTCGAGCTGAAGCTTCAAGAAAGACTAAATCAAGCATTCAGGTGTTGCAGGTGATGAAGAACTGCTTACAAAAATTAAATTGTTGCCTAACACCACGGAGGTCCAAGACATAGGATTAAAAAAACTGATTATCAATAGAAAATAGCTCTATCAGCAGTTGTCAGAGTTTGAACCACTGATGCACACTCAGAAAGCCCCAAGATGCACATTGGCAGGAGCCAGGCCATGCTGGAGGAAGTATCACATTGCACATTCATTGTTCCTGCATCCCTCAAAGCAGCTGCTCTGGCTGGGCAGGGTGCCAGCTGCAGCTTTGACCTGACCTGGTGTGGCATTTAGGAGCTCTCAGTACCAAGAAAACCCAGTAGTAGAAAATCCAGATGACTTTCAAGCATTTCTAAGAAAAGAAGCACCCTGTACTAGGAAAGTACAGCTTCAGTCCATGAGTTGACTGTTTAAAGACCCTTAGAACTCTTCATTGTGTTGTCTTATCAGTCTAATGTTAATTAATGCATGAGATGCCCCAGGATTCAATAGTTGAAACTATTACTGATGTGGATAAAGCCAGGTATTTGTGTTAACTATTTAAACAGACCAAGCACCACTTCACAGAACACACAAACAGTTTGGGATTTTAAAGCATGCTACCAGGATTATTACTTTCTGGAACCTCATGCCACCACACTAGGGGAGGAGTAACACAGGAATGTTGAACACCAGAAAGACTTCAAACTACAGTGTGGTGTTTGATCCAAAACAGAATTAAATCTCACTGTCACAGTAAAACTTGCTTACACACCAAAAAACACGTGCAACCTCTTGGCTGCTCTTGCCTTGTCGCACCTCAGGATCAACTGACATAACTCACAAAGCAGAACACTGGGAAAAGCTCAGCAGTTTCCACGTCAGCCAAGAAACATTTCTCTGCTCCAGCAGCAGTCAGCAGCCTGAGCACCACCCTGAGCGACTGTGCGGCAGCCTCAGAGCGGGTTTGCTGCTGCAGGGGAGCCCAGAGGCTGCGGGCCACACTCGCATCTGCACACGGCAGGTGACACTGTGTGCTGCCAGCGCGGGCTGGCACTGCACTGCACTGCAGCCAGCCCTCACCTCGCTCCTCTCTGCTCTGCTCGGAGCACACGCTCTCGGGGCACCAACACCGCCTTCTGCTCGCTGCAGCTCCCACGGCTCTCCGTGCACACGGCGGGTGACACTGTGTGCCGCCAGCGCGGGCTGGCACTGCACTGCAGCCAGCCCTCACCTCGCTCCTCTCTGCTCTGCTTGGAGCACACGCTCACGGGGCACCGACACCGCGTTCCACTGTGCTGCAGCTCCCACGGCTCTCCCTGCACACGGCAGGTGACCCTGCCTGCTGCCAGCGCGGGCTGGCACTGCACTGCAGCCAGCCCTCACCTCGCTCCTCTCTGCTCTGCTCGGAGCACACGCTCACGGGGCACCAACACCGCCTTCTGCTCGCTGCAGCTCCCACGGCTCTCCCTGCACACGACACCGAATGGACAAAGTCATCCTGTGCCTTCGGGGGCTGCAAACAGCTAATGCTTCTGTTATCTTTTCCTACAGTCTTTTCCACTTGTTTTTACAGCTGTCTGCGTGTCCTAGAAGGTCTGATGTTTCACAAGTTTGAATTTTCAGCTTCTAGTGCAGAAAAAGATCATTCCCAAATTTAGCACTATGTGAGAGCAAAGCAGGCCTGTACAGCAATCTGCCTGAACACTTCAATCTCTTTCTGCATACATGAATCACTCACTTTACTGGATATTAATGGAGCGTTTTCCATGAGAACTGAAGGTATGGCATATTCCTTCCCAAGAGGGCATGAAAACCTGAACCAGAGGGGGAGTGCAGTGAAGTGTGAAGGTCTGTGGAAGAATACAACAAAGTCAAAGTACATAGAAATAAATAGTTTATGGTATTCAGAGCTGCCTGCCCAACTTCTTTTACCTCTTCTAAATAAAGGTGGAAATCAGAATATTAAAGATGCAACAGTGGAAGGAGCAAGCCAGGAACAAGGACAGAAATTAAGAACAGGCATGGATAAATTAATAATCTGAATTTTCTCATCAATGAATTCTGAACTTTAAAAGCAATGACAATGGAAACTTTACTTTCAGAATTAGACTTTTGATTTTCTAGCACTAATATTTATCAAATTAATAGGGACTGAAGCAACAACCAACAAGTACATTTTCAGAACTCAACTACCAAAAAAAAACGTTCAGTAATGGAAAAAAGCCCAAAACAAAAAACCAACACCAAAACAAAAACAAGAAAATGAAACACATCAAACCAAAACACACCTTTCATCCCCTTCTGCCTCTAAAGCTTCACCCAACCACAGCTATTCAAGATCTTCATTCAGATGTAAGAACCCTTGCTTCAAGCTGAAGTAAATAAATCCTTTAGTGCTGAAAAATACTGATTTGAGAGAATTCCTTGCTGAGAAGCCTTCTGTAACTTCAGCAGGTGTTTGTGTAAACCTCTCGGGACACCAGAGCAGTGGCAGAAATGTCTGGAACCCCAGAACTTTCATCTTCAAGCAGCTGTGGCTCCAATATACCACCTTCAGATCTATCATAAATCATATCTGCCCCATGTTAACTTCTCCACAAGCACTATTATCTAACTGCTGACCTGGTTTTGAGCAACCACTTGGTAAGTTGAGCTTTTTAGGAAGATTTGAGCACATCAAAATATTTGCAGTAAAGCTTAAAACAAAAATCCTTAAAAGCATTTGTTTTCAACAGAGGTCTTCCATAAACTGACTTGGAAGTGAATTTGAAATCACAGAAAAAGTATTTTTGGAAGCAATAAGGAGCCACCAAGACACATGAAAGGAAGGTCTGACTGAACTTCCCCTAATGGTAGCCCTGATCTTCACTGAGCTCTACGCAGATGTAGCCCATCTTGTATGACACTTCCAAACAAGCTTTCTGTAGTGTTAGCTCAGGACATTGCGCACAGCAGTCATTTTGCTTAAGACCACAATGTAAATTTCAAAGCATATACATCTGCTAGGATTTGGGGCATGCAGAGAATGTAAGATAAGAAGACTTCTAAAATAAAATGGGTAAGCAAGCTGACATTCTAAAAAATCCTGATATTCCTTGGAAACTTAATTCAATTTTTGCTTCAAATGTTTCCAGTACTTGCCTCATTTTTCAACAGATGCTTTCATTAAGGTTTAGAATGTTTGGAAATTGATGTATTTCCAAGCTATAGTTTGTGCCTTAGATTAAAACACACAGTAGTATCTTAATAGGAAGATTTTACTGAAATAGCTAGAAAGAAAGCATCAGGTTTTGACACTGCAGAATAAACTATTCATCATGAAATCATCACTTCAAAATAGTCTTACAGGAAAAAACAGTCAAGACTGGCTAAATATTAGTGCATATACAATTCTGCAGCAATTCTAAACAGCCAAAAAGCTTCCTATAGACATGGGCTGTAACAGGTTTCCTCCATACACCCTGCTGTATGGATTATTTAAAAGGTGTAAGATCTGAGCAACTGAAGCTATTCAGTGGCCCGAAATACTGCATCTCCCCTCCAGAGCCTGAAGAATGCAAGCACTGAGCCTAGCCAAAAAAGGGGCAGGTTTTCAATTTTACATAAAGAAACCTGCACCAGACCACACAGGCAGTTGAAAGGCAAATCCAGTAATACTTCTGGTCTAGATTAGCAAACTAATCCCAGCAGTGATTAACACAGAGAAACAGGTAAGATCTGATTAGCTAACTAGCAAACTTGCATCTTAGCCAAAACTCAGAACACTGTCTAGTCATACCTAGAACAGAACTGATTATCAACCTTATCAGTAACTACACAGACTGCTTTACCCCCACAGCTCCACCGAAAACGTTATATCTTTAAAGAGGAAAATCCTTTAAGATATAAGGAAGTTGTTTCACAAAAGTACAAGGGAAGGACAGTTGCCATCATAGAGACTTTTACCCAAGTGGATATAAATCAGTTAGCATCAGACAGTTCCAGTATCTATCTGACTGGTATTTTCATATAAAGCCTACTAATACTGGGGTACCACAAACTGCATGTTTTAGCCAACACTGTGTCCTATTCAGCTTTTCTTTTGCACAGTGCATCACATAAGGGACACTGGTGCACAACTATGTCCCTTCCTTACAATTTTACTGCTGCTTTGGCAAACTGCCTCCTCACCACTGGTCATAACAGAACTATCACACAAACCTTCCAAGCCTGCTATCTACTGAAGGCAGTAGGGTTATATTCACAAGCACAAAGTGTTCTCTGACCATAATGTTACATTCAGTTTTACATTTTTAACTGTAGCACTCAACTCTGCTGACCAAGAAATTCCAAAGTACTGAGTTCTGCTACATGCATTTGTATTACATACAAAGTATAGGCATGAACTGAAGTTTTCTAGCCCTTGAATCAGCACCTCTAATGAGGAGGGAAGCAGAACTCTAAATAAAATTCTGGAGTAAAACACCCCTCCATTGAGCTAGAGCACCTGTAGTTGCCATATTAGAATACTACCTCTTTCCAACTGCTTATTTGAAGCTTCTTTAGTCAATCCATTTATACGGGGGTTTGCTTGCTCTTACGTAGCTTCATGGAATTACTCAAACCAAGGGAAGTAAGATTACTCAGAAATCATTGCATGGGGGAAGACAGTGGTATCAACTTTTTGCTACCATGTGCACTCCATTCCTCATGGCATCCTTGCTTTTCAAAAAGCAGGCCATTTTTCTGTGGTCTCTGCTTTTAAACATCTTTCCAGAGCTCTCAGCATTCTATACGCTTCAGAACATATTCTGTATGCTTCAGAACGTCAGAATATATTCTATATGCTTCAGAACTTGAAGAACTGGGTTTCACAGGCAGAACCTAAGTGGCATTAGGGTATAGCGCAAGCATCCTGCTCTCCTGCCAAAGGTGACAGACCCCGGGCACAAGCACACCTACAACAACTACAAATTAGCACCGCTGATCTAGAAACACCCTTTCTGCAAGAGCTCCCTTCCCACAGTGAGCAAAGCAAAATCTCACCCGTGTCATTTTAAAAAAGTCTAAGGATGGCCTGTTCCATCGTACATCCTCCTCCCGTCTGCGCTTCAGCCGGCTTTTCTTCTCGTTCAGCACGCAGGGCTGCGAGCGGCACCTGAGCAGGCCCTGCCGCCGGCTGAGCTCGGGCGTGGAGGTGGGAGTGCTGCTGGCTGAAGGCAAGAGGTTCCCCGTCTCGGTGATGTGCTCCTGCGAGAGGGACAGGCGGCGCCTCGGGTTAAAGTCACAAGGGCCTCCGGAATTCCAGCGGGTGCTGGAGCTCGTGCTGCCCTCGCTGCTGTCCACAAACCCGCTGCTGGCAGAGGAAGGTCTGGGTACTGGAGAGGTGTTGAAGCTGGTGACGGTGAAGACGCTGTTTAGGGACAGCATGTTCTGCGGCAGGCTGATGCTTGTGCTTCTCTGCAAGGTGGCGCTTCCGTGGCTGTTGCAGCGCTGCAGGGTAGCGCTGCCGCCGCTGTTACAGCGTCTCTTGGACACGGGAGTCCACACCTTGGAGGCGCCGGGCTTCCAGGGGGAGCGGCAGCGCGCCAGCTCGTCGGGCTCCGACAGCGAGCGGCAGTGGCGCTTGGTGGGCGGCGCCAGCGGCTGGCCCGCGTTCTCGTTGAGGTTCAGCTCGCTGATCCAGCCCGACACCATGGACGCGCTCGACGCCTCCTGCTGCCACGGCAGGCTGCCATGGCCCGCGGCGCTGAACGGGCACACCGCAAAGGGGCACGCTGAGCTCCTGCTGCTCTCGGGCTGCGCTGGGTAACCCCCATTCAAAGCTTTCCAAGGACTGTCTTCTGAAAGCAAGACAAGATACGGGTCAGAGGTGACAGGAGAAAGAACCATTTGTGTTAAGCCTAGTTTAATGTAAAGCCATCGAAACCATCTTTAGAAGGATGAACTATAAACACTCAGCTCCTAATCAAAATTTCACACTATAAAAATAAGTAGAAAATTCAAAAACACAAAGACCAAAGTATTTAATCAGGAACCAATGAGGCATTCCAATATATACGTACCTTGCTAATACATTTTCCTTTACACTGAATAACTACAATGGTTTTTTTTTTCAGTGAGCAACACGACAGTTTCCTACTGCACAGCACACACTACAATTAAATCAGACTAGTGAACAAGCTCAGGTACAAACAAAACAGATTAACAACACAAGACGCTGTTGAGAACACAGATTCTTGCAAGAAGCCATCAGGGAACTTTTCATTTTTTTATGCAAGAGCTGGATAATCACTTCAAACTGCTGTTCTTCATTTAGTTCTTATGCTTTTCTATCAAAAACACCTTATTAAAGTTCCAAAGGATTTTCACATTCACTGCTCTGAAAAGCTTTACTTTAAATTAAAACAGTATAACGTTAAATCAGAGTGAAGACTGTTGCTTCCCCCCTTACATTCTGACTATAAGAAAAAAACCCAAATCTTAATTTAATGCAATGCATAAAATAAAGTATCCCTTAAGAACCTCCTGCAAGTCTTGCTGTGAATGCAGACACAGTGCACAACTTCTCATCTGGAGTGGCAAGGCTGGGTTAAAAGCAGTCTGCCAGTGCAGCCTCTCGCTCTTTTGTGAAGCGTTTCTTTGAGAACATTCTGCACATTTTACAGCTGTTCCTCCACATTATACAATGAAGTGTAAGAAGAACTACAGCAGACTTCGGATTTGCAAATTGAAAAGCAGCAAAACTGTTGGCCAGCTAACAGTGCTTCATGCTTGGTTAGAAAATTTGCTAATTTAAACCAATTAGCCAAATAAGTTTCACTTATCCTGGCTTTAAAGAAAGAACATTTAAAATACCCATTTTTTCCCATACATCTACTTTAAGAAACTAGATAGAGCCTAAACTCTGAATACTAGTATATTCTTATGCTTGATTTTCTAAACTAAGTTTTAGAGTAATAAACAGCTAAAAGACTTGCTGAGTAGCTTTAAAAGTTGCAAACCCAAATAGTTGTACATGTTCCATGCCCAAAGTATGTCATGGATTATCCTGTTTATTTGGATCTTATTTAAAGAACACCCTATTGTCTCAAAATCATTTAACTGTGCAGACAGCTGGCCTATTCAAACATGTTTTATTAGAATTCCTCTGTCCTTCCTCCTCCATTCTTTCAGATGGGTACAACCACATACTGTGCTTTGCCTTAAGCATGCAAGCTCTTCAAGGCAGGGACCATCCATAATTCAATGCAAGTAAAAGAGCCAACACAATGGGGTCCAGCTAATGTATGAAACTCCTAGCATCTACTGCAGGAGAATTTCCTAGCTGGAACTCACCTGATTTTTTTTTTTTTTTAATCATTAGGAAGCTTTCTTCCAGGCTAGGAGACTTATTTAAAAGTTTAATGTAAAAATAAAGTCAAGAATCTGTGTTTTAATTGTTTACATGGCAGAAGCACCTAATAATTTAGGAAAACAGCTCTAAGATCAGAGTACAATCATTAACTTAAATCTACCAAGTCCACCATTAAACCATGTTCCAAGTGCAACATCTACATGTATTTTAAATACCTGCAGGGATGGTGACTCCACCACTGCCCTGGGCACCCAGTTTCCATACTTGACAACCCTTCCAGTGAAGAAATTTCTCCTGACATGCAATCTAGGCCTCCCCTGGTGCAATTTGAGGCTGTTACCTCTTGTCCTGTCACCCGCTATTCAGGAGAAGCCTTTTCCTCATGCACAAGACAGGTCACCTTGTTAGAGAAGACTGGGTTGGTCCAGCAGGACCTGCCTTTCATAAAGCCCAGACTGACGGCTTGTAGCTCCCAGATCCTCCTCCAGGCCCTGCTGGCAGATGAGTGTCACATCTGGTGACCTCCAGGCCCTGGGACCTCCCCAGAGAACCAGGAGTGCTGGTAAATGCCAGAGCGGCTCAGTGAGCCCATCCATGGCTCCCTCAGTCCTCCTGGGTGGGTGCCATCCAGCCCCACAGCCCTGTGCGGGTCTGAGTGATGCAGCAGATCTCTGACCATTTCCCCTTGGATTATGGGGGCCTCATTCTGCTCCCCATCCCTGTCTTCCACCTCAAGGGGCTGAGCACCCAGAGAACAACTGGTCTTACTGTTAAAGACTCTGGCAAAGAAGGCACTAAATACCTCAGCTTACATCATCCCTTGTCCCTATATCCTCCTTGCATCCAGTAAAGGATGGACATTTTCCTTAGCCCTCCTTCTGTTGCTGAAGCATTTACAGAAACATTTTTAATTGTGTTTTATGGCAGTAGCCAGATCAGCTTCTTGTTGAACTCTGGCCCTTCTCATTGTCTCCCTGCATAAGCTGACAACATCCTCATAGTCCTCCTGAGTTGCCTTCCTCTCCCTCCAAAGGTCACCTCTCCTGGCTTTTTTTCCTTAGCCTTGAGCTCCAGCTAAAGCTCTCTGTTCAAACAGACCAACCATGTTCCCCACTGGCTCATCTTTCAACAGCCTGCTCCTGCACCTTTAACATTTCCTTCTTAAATCACATCCAGCCTTCCTGGACTCCTCTGCCATTCAGGACTGCCTCCCAAGGGACTCTGCCCACAGCCCCCTACTTCTGCCCTCCACAAGTCCCAGGTGACAGTTCTCCTAATCCCTGCCTCCTCCTTTCTCCAAGGATCAAACCCCAGGCAGCCCCTGATCACCGCCTCACCACCAGTCCTTCCCTGTTTAAAACCAGCAGGGTCTCTCCCCTGGCTGAGCTCACTCATCAGCTGCATCAGGGAGTTTTCCTCCACAAAGTCCAGGAGCCTCCTGGACTGCTTCCTCCCTACTGTATTGTATTTCCAGCACACATCTGGTAAGTTGAACCCCCCCATGACAGGACCAGCAATTGTGAGGCTTCTCCCAGCTGCTTACAGAGTATTCTGTCTGCTTCTCTTCATCCTGGTTGGGTGGTCTGTGACAGACCCCCACCAGGATACCTGCCTAGTTGGTAATGCTGTTTGGACAAAGCACCATTTGAAACTTCTCACAAACCAAGATTCACATTTTATGAGGAATCCCACTGCGCAAACAGAAGTTCTCCTTGCTCAGAGAAAACATAACATGCAAAATTTCAACTCCATGCCTTAATAAGGCAGTACAAAGTTCACATATCAATAACTGGAACTCTTCTTTTTGCTAGATCAAGCTTATTCTAACAGGACCAAGGGGGAATGAAGGCAAATAACACTCCTATGAGGGCACTGGACTTCAGCTTCAGGTTTGCATCATGCTGGATGGTCTGTGTGGCAAAGAATATAATAAGGTGTGCAAAGATTTCTACTAGCTGAGGAATCTGAAGATGTTTAACATGAAAAACAGCATTAGTGTGCTTCTGCACACCAAGGCAGATATTGAACAAAAAAAAAAAAGTGTTACACAGGCTTTTTACTATGCAAAGCAGATCACAAGTACAAAACTAACAACCAGCTATTCCCAGTATTATTCAAAGACCAGCTTAAACCAGCAGGCTCTACAGCAGCATGCTCCATCCCCCTCACCTTATTTACAAAAGAAAGGCTGCTTGCTATACCAATTACCGCAGTAAAACACAGCTAAGGTTCCTGAAGAACTTACCATTGATTTCGAAAGGGAACAAGCTGCCACTTTTGTTCAGCTTCTCAGATGAGTACTGAAATCAATCAGAGAAAAATAAGTTTTAACTGTGGAAAGAGTCAGCATTCACTTCAAGGAAACTGCATGCAGATTTTAGTTTTCCTATATGTGCAGTTAACAATGCCTTTAAAAGATGGGGTTCTCCAATGTAACTTGAAGAAATTCCTGAACAGCTGATCTTTATAAATAAGCCTCTGGCACCTAATTATTTGTAAAGTTTTCTGATATATTGCTAAGTATCAAACTGTTTCAAGAGTTACAACATTAGCCCATGCAAATAAACTGGAAAATTAAGAGTGATAATTCATCCTTAATGAAAGAGCTTTGATCCAATTCTCATTTCAGCAGAGAGGAAATTACAATCTGGCAGTTGCGTTTCCATTTTCAATCTTAAGGCTAGAAGGCAAAACACTTCATCTTCAACTAAGAGACAGGAATAGCTTTATCTAAATTAAATATACAAGGTCTTGAAGTTCACCACCATGAACACTGTTCCAATCAGGCTTTATTAGTATTTTACATTTTCTTATAATCAATGCAGCGAATTGATTTTTTTTTACTTCTTCAAAGTAGAAAAGCCATTGAAAAATATCTTTCTTATCATCAAAACATCTTTAGCAGGCTGACTGCTTTTTAAATCTCAGCTTATTGGTGGAAAATAACATAACAGGCATGCTTAAAACAAGCTCTGTGTGTAAAGGCCTTCAATTAAGCCTCATCAGTAGCATCTACACAGTAAGACAAGTTTGTAGCTAATTTACCTAAAAAAATATTACTGCAAAGGCATTCTTAATGGTCTAGATTTCTCAGACAAAGGACAGACCTTGCAAATCCAGCATCCTATAAAGGAGCTATAAATAAGTGGCTCATAGCTCCATCAAGCCAAGGCTCATTATTCACTCCCCCACCACCACCTCAGGATGGAGAGGAAGATTGCTTTAAAAAACAGCAACACACTTTATGTGAACATTGTTCTTTGTGTATAGCCAGAGAAGATAGCATTGTACATACACTTCCTTTCCAGATACAAAGTCAATTTTTACACAAACATCCTTGGGCTACAAAGCCTTTTCTTTTTGTTTTTCTGTAGAGCAGCACATAGCACTAGTGACAACTTTATATCCTTGAGCCCCACAGAGACAAACACTGAGCTGTGGTAATATTCCCTTGGTGTTACTATGTCACAGGTAGGAAATAACAGCACAGATTAAAGCATACGAGAGCAATGAGATTTTTAATCAGCATCTGCACATGTGTCAAAGCATTTCATTTTTACTTTGTAAATACATCTACAGATGCATTTATAACCTCTTTTTAAAGAAGCTACTCTGAGTAAACAGCAGAACCCCAAGTTTAAATCTCCATTGGATCTGCTGTTAATTACTCCAATTCAAACCATTTGAAGTCTGCAACTTGCCAGTTCCATAGAATTCACATTTAAAAAGCCAGTACCCATCGTTTACTTTAATCAGGTACCAGCTTCATGTGAAACACTGGAGCACATTAAGGTAACAGTGGTTACATTTCAGCTGTCCCTAAAGGAAAAATGGACAAATTAGACTTAAAGATAAGGTCTTCCACCAAATTCTTCCTTTCCATCATTCCCCTAATAAAAGACAATACCAACCTACTCAACTATCAGACGGTAGCTACAGAAAACGTTTTCATAACAAAATTCTGTGTCAAAAAGTCTTAGAGCTGATTTATCCTGAGCCAGATGAAAAGAGTAAGATGAGTTAATACGGGCATAATAGTTGGGGCTGTTTAAAAGACTATTTATTCACACAGGCCAAGATATTCAATACCCATAAGGAAAAGCACCTCAAGGACAATCCTACATGGCAGTTGATACTTAGTTTTTACAGTTTTCAGCCAAATGCATCTTTTAAAAGGTTTTCTTCATGACGTCCAAGTTATTTGATTACCTGTACTTTTCCCACCTTAAAAAGCCTTGTCCATCAGTTAGAGACTGAACTCCTTTATCTTTGACAACTGCAGAGCACTGAAACCATTTGTCAGGGGAGCCGTGGAAAAGGCAGGATCACATGCACACAGACTGTCTGTCCTCCAGAGAACTGCAGTGTTCTCTAACTCGGAGAGAGCAACCTTGTCCTGCCAGCTATTTCTGACCAGGCTCTGGAGAAGCCAGTGCTCCATGACAAAGCAGACACTTCTCCTCTGCCACTTGGGATCTCTTACACAGACTCCTCCTAAGTCACAAAAAAATTCTTTGCTAATTCTTTGGAGATTCAGACCAAAAACTCTAAGAACATGACATGTGACATCACATGCTGAAAGGGAGAGTATTTGCTGCACTATTTCCAGCAAAAGCTCAAGGCACTGAAATAAGGGCTGAGTGGCTAAGAGGACAGTAAGTAACAAATCTCCTTTACAATATATGCTTGGCTCTCTATAACTGAAACAAAAATACTTGGAAACAGTGTCTGCTGGTGTATTTTAACTACCTCTGGAAGCCTAAACTTGAGAAGACCCTGTCAGGCTGTAAATTTTTATAGGAGGGAGGATTTTCTTTATCTATACAGCACATGGCACAAGTCCCACTAGATATTACTGTAACAGGGCACTGAACCAGTTTATCAGCTCTCCTGGGCTGGCCACACTCTACCCTCCCCCAGACATTCCCTTTGTGCTAGGAGCTACCTGAAGCTTCCTCAATTAATACTTTATTTTGTGATTATGCCTGAAAAGTGCTTGCAATTGCTGAGAACCTTGACAGGGAAGTCTGCTACCCTCTGTGTGAAGGAAATTTTCCTTAGAATAAGGCCAAATTATTCAACAAGGTCACTTTCCTGAAGAGGAAACACATCCATCTTGCAACTACTGCTTTTTGAATAGATGTTAAAACATCCAGAGAGATCTCATGCCTCTGGAGAATTTATTAGGGAAATAATGGCATATTCTAAGATAAACACATAAAACAATGAAGCTACAAGTTTCACCTGAGGTTAGAATTGTTTGCTTCATGCCAAGAAGTGGATCTACTTTGAAATGCCTGTTCATAAATAGAATCTCTTTTGTGCAGCTGGACAGACTGTGTCCAAAAGGAAAGGAAAGGTGTGGTACAACATTTAGGACAGTGCTGCAAGTTTCAGTTGGTTTTCTGAATCTTAACAGCTGTTCTTTCATTAAAATACTCACTCAAAAAGACACCTAGTCTGAACTGAGTAAGTGCAAGAGCTGTGCAAGTGAAGATGACAATGAATTATAATTTACATCACTAATTTTAAATGTTCTTTCCTAGCAGAAGCCAACTGTAACAAAAATAATTCTTGCTATTCTTCTACACTCCAGTGTACTGCATTAAGGACTTCACAGCCTGTGCTATCCCTCCTCATTATACTCAGAATGACAACTTCATCTTCATACTTTTAAAATTAATGGCTTTAATTTCAAGGCTTTTTTTTTTTCCAGTTTCCAAGTACATTTGAGTTCCTCCAATTTATCAGCATCCTTTCCAAACCACAGGGAAGCCACTGTTTATCATTCAAATACTAATTTAACCACCACCATACAGATGTGACTCAGTCTGAATAAGCCATGCCAGACCTCTGTTTCTCTACCAAATATCCTCCAAATATGACTGGATATGAAATAGTGAGGAGGAACACTTTGACCTTTTCTCAGGATGCAAAGAAGTGATTAAGTCAAGTAGTCTGACCAGTGGCTTTTCCTCTGAGGAAGAGAGTTTAATTCTACATCTTTTAACATAAATAAGACTCAAAAATTAAAAATAACAAAACCCTACATGCTTGCAAGGGGTTTTACTGTAAAACTTGTTCCTTTTACAAATCCTTGACTGGCAGTGCTCATGCTTCCTCACTACCACACCTTGAAGTCTTACAGCTGTCACTTCACAAACCAACATGAGATTCTATACAGCAATATGAAAAATATACAAGTTTAGTCAGAATACAGACAAATCCAAGACTTCTGAATTCTATAAAAGTTCTGAGAGTTCAAGCGACCAGAGACCAACTATCTGATTTAGGGCTGCTGTCAACTCATGAAAATCACAATGTGCTCACAGAACTTCTCTTTTGTGAGGTAGAGTTGAGCAACCAGGGACACTACCTTGTGAGCTACAATATCCAAATTGAGGAAAAAAGCTTGGGACAGGCTCCCCGCTTCTACAGCCAGTCACTCAGTCATTTTCCTGAAGGCAGGTGCAGGACAAGGCTGTACAACATCACTGAGCATGCACGGGCTGAATTACACCAGCTTGGAAAATTAGCATGCCATTTGAGAGAGCAGTAAAAAGCTGCAGCCAGTATTTTACAACATAAAAGAGAGGTACTTGGTCACCACACAGCTTACACAAATGAAAAAGTGTACTCTGTCCTATGCATGTTGTCTTTGTGCCCAGTTCGGCTGCACAGTACATGGCTTTGAAAGAGCCATTCTTTCTTCTTTTATAACCCTCATTCATGAGCTGTATAACAGAATAGCTTTTCCCCAGCTATTTTATCTACTTGTGCCCAGACACTTGTGCAGATGCACAGTAAAAGGTATCACAAAACTGATAAGGTTTAACTACATTAACCCAGGCAAAAAAAAGTTGGTCTTAATCCTCAATCAGCTCACAATGAGGTTCACCACATGGTGTCACAGAACTTTGTGCCAGCACAACTAGCAAAAGGTGCAGCCAAGATCACTTCAGAATTGCTCCAAACTGCTGCTATTAGAAGAAATTACAGCATTAACCTGAACTTCTTGCCAAAAAGCCTAAATGTGCTAGCAGTGATACCAGACTATCACCAGCAGTCTTTTTCTCTTAGTGACATTTAGCAATTGCCTTCACCAGTGGAAAAAGCACACTTTTTTTATGATCTCAGGTTCTCATTTTAGTCAGGAAGCCATTATTTGCTTCCATGAATCCTTTTTAGTAGGGAGCAACCTACTTGCACACTTTTATTCACGCTTGCTTCTCTACTTCCACACCTCACTCTGCAATTTCCACACTTTTTCAGGGTGCCATTGCGTACAAACCGAACCTGTTCCTGTCCTCAGAACCTATTTTCTGTAAGAACTAAACAATTACTTGACAGAAAAAAGGAGGAGAGGAACAGGAGAAGGCTGAGGACAAAGCAACTGATGAGACATCATGTGCCATTTTCCGCTCTACTTGTTCTTTTTCATGCTTTATTATAAGTCCAGATAAGGAGAGGAATAAAAAACAACCAACCTACAACACATTACAGCCAACACACTCCTGCACAGACTCCACACAGCGTAAAAGCAGTAATATGGCCTTCTCTGCTATTAGAGGTCTGTGGTCCAAAACTTTCAGTGACTTTTGGTAAAAAGACTGGAAATTGCAAGGTGCTGCACCATGTTTGTCACTGAACACTGCTCCTGGCTGTAAGTCATTATTGGCTCACAATTAGGCCCCAGAGTTTAGTTACAAATGATGACTTTGCCAGTTTACAGACACAGCAGATTCTCCCACAAACTGCATGGCCCAAATGCTTCATCAAACCAGACAAAATAAATGCGAGCTAAGCATGCACTTCTCCTGAGAGTGAACAAAACTTCAACACCTTCGATCTGCCTTTCAAGAATAGCACATATTTAAGGGGAAGGTGAAATTTAAGTAAAATAAATTACTGGAAGAACTCTAAATGGACCTGCTACAGTTTTGAAAATAAAGCTGCTTGATTAATGTCTACTGTTACATATCCTTACTGGACAAGGAACTGCATATATGAGAACTGCAGGCGCTTGCGCACAACTTCCACCACATGCAAGGTATACTCCACCTGCTTTGGGCTCTTGAAATCAATAAGGAAGCAGTTCGGTTGTTTAAGTAAGTTACAACACAGAATCTAAAAGTAACTGACATACTTCAGGTCCAATATTTGATTATTTTAAAAAGTATCAAGACTTGAGTTGAGCAACACCTTGACATTTAGTTAAGTTCTCTTGTGTCCCACTGGAACATTGAAGTTTGACTGACAGAAGGGTGCCACTGTAACCAAAGTCAGTAAAACAAAATTAGTGCATTCCATACAGAACATGGTTTCAGGGTTCTCAGGTAGGCACCTGGAACTGACAAGAGACTTTTCTGCATTACTCACTCTGGAGTAGCTATTTCATTCACAAGAGAGATGTGAAGAGAATAGATTCCCTCATGCCTAAATTGCATGTTTGAGTCACACAATGCAACCAGAGGTTAAACCAGCAAGAATAACACTATAAAGTACAAAGTTTTTCAGAGCACCAGGCATCTGAGACACTGAAAAAGCCAGGATCCACTCTACCACGAACAACAAGAGTCTGGTAGCAACCTGACTTTTGGTTTAACTGTATTTACTTGATGATCTGTTTTCCTTCTGCCCAGTGGTGATAGCTACCTACATGGCAGTCAAGGATTGTTATAAGTAAATACTCTTGTCAGATATAAAGCTATCAATCACCTGGTCAGTATGGAGTGAAGCACACATTTTTATGGGTTTACACACATTTCTATGGGTTTTGCTAGCAAAAAGGAATCCTGAGAAGCTTGGATAATCCTTGTCAGTCATTAGATGAGAACACTATATGAAGAGAAACGGTTTTTGCTATTTAAAATGAAGTAGCAAGGTTAAAAAGATCATTAAACTAAAAAAGCAGCACTTCAAAAATGGACTAAACACTAAAGATCCACTTTTCCTTCCTATTACAACTCTCACCCGACCTTGCAAACCAATTCTAACTCAAATAGCTGAATTCTGGCTGATCTGCATTGTTGAATAGGTTATGCAGTTGTGAGTTACTCAGCATTTCACATTTATTTCATGTTGTTTTGGTAGATCCTTACCAGATTAATATTGTATGTTTTACAGGTCAGATCATCCAAGCTCTGGTTCTGCAGCTTTTCTGTTATTAGTGTTACCATGGTAGTTGCTCCTTTTCCACTGCTCACTCAAGTGTTGGAGGCTCTTCTGTCTCTTCTTTCAATACTCATGAGCCATTTCTGTTTTGGTCTAGAATCTTGAGATTTATGCTTCCATCTTACTGTCAAAGTTTATTCCAAATGCTGTCAGTGTATCATGTCTGCTTTCCTGTAAAATTCAATTAGAAAAAAGGGAAAAGTCAGAAAAATTTTCACATATATAATAATTAGTATTGTAATAACACAACTCTGATTTGGACTGTTCCCTCACGCAAATATATCACTTTGTGACCAGTGCTGATGGCCTGGCATTGCAGACGACACATCTCTACTCATGAAAGAATACTCCTATTTGAGATTTCACGGATTAAAATTTCAGAAAGGAGATGAGAGTCATTAATGATGCAGATCAGAGTATATGTTTGGCTGTTTCCTGCTTCTACCTAAGAGTTCAACCCAAGGCAGAGGGAAAGCTTTCCCTCATGCAAGCTACTGAAGCCTAGGCCAGGTGTACTGGAACAGCACATGACACAGGCACTTACCCACCCAACCGTTCTGTGTGTTTAACACTATTTGGCATGTTAAAGCATTCTACTGTATTCTTTCACCACTAAGCCCCTCTTAAAAAGAAAAGTGAAGCAGTGGGTAACAAACACCATACACACGTCCCATACCCTCAGCTACTTTTAATATCTTGCCCTGTGTTTTTCTCAGCTTTTTCTTTAAAGGTTACATAATTGTTACCTGTCAGCAAACACCAGATCTGGTAACCAGGACAGATTCCCATACACACAAAAGTATTGCAGACAACAGCTTTGATATCTTTATTCTTTGAGCAGCCATCTAAATCAAAAGCACTGTGTTCATCAGCTCTCTCTTTTTATTTTAAATACCCTCTACATATTTCCTCTCTCTAGTGGCCTGTATTAACCATTCTTGATGATTTAAGCTGGCCAAGCATGTTCAGGGACCACTTATGGGATATGAAATGGGACGAGATCTTCATAGAGGTATTTCCAAATTTAACATGAGGCTTTGGGAAGGAACATTGATGCTACCAGGACTGTAAGTTTACTTACATTTCCTAGTTTTAATATCTACTGTTTAAAAAAAGGCAATAAATTATTTTCAAATAACATTTCCATAAAATATTGCCTCTTCTACACTACTAATTAGCTGTTTAAATAACCAGTAGCAGCAAGCAAAAAAAGTAACTTGAGGCTGTGAGTCAAGTTAAACCAACTTAAATCTAGGATATTAACATTAGTAATGGTGATGTTAGACTACCTTTTAAACCTGTTGCCTTTAAGTACATCCTCAAATATGCTTTTCATATGCTAACCATGCACTATTTCACCTTCACAGCAGTCTGCTACACAGCAGCCTCCCTCAGCCTAAAAGTTATCCCATAAATGTAACTTCCCCCCAACTTTTGGCCTTGTTACTATATCTATCTACATCTTTTTTTTTGCTGTAAGATAGAATGCTTAGAAATGCTCTTCCACCACAAATGCTACCCAGATAGCTGGAAATTCAGCTGGTCTGTTTTTACTTCATGTACCCTATCTTTCAGAAAGGCACACAACATGAAATATTTACATCTTGTTCTGAAATTACAGGTAAAATATCTTAAAACCCTCAAGTTCACACACTCACTGGTAAAGGTGGCCCTTACACTGTTCAATGTGAGCAGTCAAAGCAAAGCGTGGCTCATAAAATACTGAAGCCAAGTTTGAGGGCAAGCACGTGAACAAAGCAGTATCTAGAGCAGCACAATCAAACATTGCTGTGCCCCTTTTAAACCTGGTGGAGTTTAAAGTAAATCTGGAAATCCAGAACACAAGTCACAAGAAAGGCTGCCTGGAGGTCAGATGTTGTTCCTTTACAGGCTGAAAACATACTGAAGAGCTTCATAACTGGTGCAAAGACTTCCAGATCCATGCTCAGGATGAATGTCTCCATTAGTGAGAGGCTACTATTAAGAACCAGCTGAAAAGTTCAGCACATGTTTAGTTACTTCTATTAAGAAGGGCCATAGAAGAATTTGTGGGGTTTTATTTCCCTCAAGCAAAAAAATCAAAATCCAGTAAAGCTACTAAAGATGGGAGAAAAACTAATCTGTAATCAGTTAATCATATTTTGCTTAGTACTTCAAATCTTTAAATGTTTCAGTGCAATTTTCAGTCAGTTTAATACAAGCTAAAATAAGGAGAGACTAGACAGAATGACATTAGACTTTAGTTAGTGAACCAATTGAATCCAAGGATAAAGGGAAAGCAAATGAAATCACAGAAGCACAGCACTTTCAGAATCATGCTGAACGGTATTAGCCACATTCCTAAATCCTACCAGCTACTGAAATTAGTATTTGGGCACTGCAACCATTCAGGCCCCTTCTGACATCATGGGACCCAATCAGCTCTGAAACACAGGCAATGTGGAAACCCCCCCAAAACGTTTCAGTTTAGCAGCTCACACAATTTTTCAAATGGAGACATACTCCACTGACAAAGTTTGATTTTTAAGCGGTGGGGCAGGGACAAAAAGGTGCTAATAGCCTGAAAAGCTTTCATCTATCTGCTCCCCATCACAAGTAAATTCCATTTCTCAATATGAGGCACATCCCTGACAGCAGGGTTTGTAGTTCACATCAGAAGCACACTTCACAAGTGAATTCCCTTCTCACCCTTCTTAAACGTGCTTGATCAGCACATTGGTATTAACTGTTTTACACCAGAAATCTGTTCTTACTGGGCACTCCTTGTTAAGGGTGACACAACAAATGTTTCAAGTGGTCAAAATGTCACCAACACACTCCTACCAGTGCAATGTCACCATCACACTCGTACCACTAAAAGCCATTCTAGGTTGCAGTTGGATGTGCCTCAGCTGCCATCACAACTGCCAACACATTCTCTTCCCTGGCTATTTGTGGCCCACAGCAGAGTGCCAGCACAAGTGTTTCTGCTCATCACAGAGAACTAGATCAAGGAATTTTTATAGCTGGATGAAACCAAGACACTTCCTTTTGTTACTGGGAAATGTTTTCCAGCTGGATCAGCTCCCCAGCGTGGTTTGCCATGAACTGGACACAAACATTTGTGTGGAAGCATTGTGGGATGCTGACACTGCCTGTCCAAGTACCTGCCCAACCACAGTGTCAGAAAGAAAAGAAATCCCCCACAAAACAAAGCCAGTTGACATCAGCATTTCCTACACTGAGGCACACAGATTCTTCTTTAATTAGAAATTAGATACCTCCTCCTGAAGCATGGTTTGAACGTGTTTCGCTCCCATCTTCCTTTCCCAATCTGTACTCCTTTGACTGGTCAAACTTTCCAGCTCCAAGGGGTCTGAAATCCTCCCGGCAGCCTCAGCACCTTCACTCAGTGACAAACTCCTGGCTCACTCTGGTTGAGCTATGCATTCTCTACAAGGAATGGTTTCCCTCATCTTTGCTAATTAATATTGGCTGCCAGGAGACAAGAGATTCATCAGAATGACTTATCTGTGGTCATTTTAAATCTTTGTTTTTATGTATTTATAAGCTTTTTGTCCTTCAGTACCTCCTAGAGGGAAGTTCCTCACTTAATTTTCCTATTTTTGAGGGTTTCGTTTATTTATTTCAAGACTCTCTGCTACGGTATGTGTTTAATGGATCCACAGAGAGAGTAGAGCAAGATGTTTACTTTATGCACTTTTTCCACCATGCTATTTTTCTAGAGCTGCTTAGAGGCAGCCAACTTTATTTTTCAGTCTCTCCTTATCATACTCTTTATACTTATCAGGCTGAATCCCTCTCAAACTGCTCAGCACCTCACACTAATTGGATTCTCAGTAATAGGAGCCATTTGACCATCCCTGTTAGGGCAATGAGGACGCTGCTGGGTTTACGTGTTTTCAGCTGCCTCATGGCAGAGAGCCTGGAAGCACAGCCCACAGGTGACACACAGCTGCCAGCTCAAACAGGAACACCCTCCAAGCCTTGAGCTGGCAGCAATAGGCCTCAGAGCTCCAAGGTGGATGGAGCCCTACACAACTGTGGCCATCTTTCCCTGAGCACTCCATCCTTTGAGGGGCCTGATTAGGTAGGATAGTGACCTCCAAGATAAACACACACAACAAAAGATGTTACTCAGTCTCTGTCCTGGGAGAGCCTTAATCTTCCTACAATCTCCTTGAGCTGGGGAGGAAGGGAAGATTTTTTTGTTGCTGTTGAAAGGCAGACTAATCAAAAGGAATACATGGAATATAAAAATCAAACTCCAAATGCAAGCCAAAGCTAACATTCCTCAAAGCTGGAGAATGAGATGTGATGGAAGCAGTATCACCACTGTCTCTGATTTAAAGTTCTTTTCATTCTGAAGGCTGAGAAAGGTGAAGATTCATTATTATATCTCTATAGTACTACTAAAGGAGAGAGGGTTTATTTCTTTAAAGTCGTAATAACTTGCAAAATCTCTGCCAAAATTAACAGTGGAGATAGAACAGAAGCGCTCATGTCACAAATTCTGTATCTTCTCAGTGACATCACTAGTGTCTTTTTTGGGGAAGACTACTAAAAATACAGCTTATCCAACCTCCCAGTCAATTAAAGGATGTCAGAAGCTCATTCAGTTTGACAAGCTACTTTCAAAGAGATGAAGAGTCCTGATGAAGAACACAAAGCCACCACAAAAAAAAAAAAAAAAATCTCCCCTTGGTTTTAAGAAAGTAAGGCAGCCAGACTCATTTCCAACCCACTCCTCCTCCTCCTCTGCATCCTGCAGGACAAAATGTTCCAGCAACAGCTCATCTCAATGGGAAAATTTACATTTGTTTGAAACACTTCTAACAATTTCTCCTCTGAATCTGGAAGTTCTATCTTGGATAAAGAAGACGAGATCACAAGATTTTTAGATGATTTCCCCATAACACAAATGTAGGTGTTTCTTGGTGATCACTGCTCCATTCTTTTTCTGCCCGTGGCATTAAAATGACCTGTGAGAACACAGGGTTGCTCCCTCTGTGACTTCACATTATTTCCCACTCTTTGTTCTGAGTGCTGCATGGAACCTTTATTACCAACAATCCCATACACGCACTTAGCTTGCTCCCAGCAGAAGAAAAGGATTAGCAGGAGTCAAAATTCCAACTCGGATAAGCAGGTCCTTTACAATCTTACCTCTGCTTCAGCAAGCCAAAGGAGCTAATCACTGCAGCACTACTAACTCCAGATCTAGGTGATCCTGCTACTAGACTCTAGATGAAAGGGGATGTGATTTTTTGCCTCCTGGCACTTTCTGCAGCACCCAAGAAGCACGTCAGAATTGAAACACCAGATAAAACTGATCAAGTTTTAACAGAGCATCATCTGTCCCATCCCACTTATGCTGGAAGCAACACTAAGCTGGAAGACCAGCTTTTCAGAAACTGCTAAGCTAATACTTTATGCCATCTGACAAAAAGCTACAAAATGTCTAAGTTTCCTGCAATGCAAAATTCCAACTTCCAAAAGGGAAGAGAATATTCTATTTCTAAAAATACATATTTACTACAGTGCTAAGAAGTTCATAGAGAGGCTAAGCATTCCTTACAACATAAGTCTATTATTAATAACTTTTAGCCCAGAAAAGTTGTTGAGAGCAGGCACTTAAAAGAGAATTATTTGGATTCTATCCTTTCCAGCATTAATCTGCAGTGTGGTTATTCTGCAAACCTTCCAAAATTCCACATCAAGTAAAAAAAAAAATCAGTTTTAATTAGAAAGCTTCCTACAGCTATAAAGTTATCAATCAACATTTTGGGAGATTGGTACCAAAAGGAGACACCTCCATTTCCAACCTATTATACTTCAGGAATCCTCTCAATGCCATTAACTAGCACCCCTTTATTTTCTGAGGCTCTTTACAAAGAGGTTTTTAACAGTGCATTAAAATAAGAGTTTCTGATCAAAAGGGACAAAGAGAAGGGAGTTTATCATCCTAGTTTGTGTTCTGTAGAAACTGTTTCACAGTCTCTAAAAAATTCTGTTTAAACTGTAGTTGTTCTCCCTGAAGGGCCCAGATGTGACAAAATAAAGCCTTAACACCCCACTCTACACATTCTAGAACTCTGAACAAATAAACCAAAGAACCCAGTTTGCAATTTAGAGTTTCTCTAAAAGGATTGAAGACATTTCATGAGTTACAGAACCTCTTCTCTTTCTCCATGCAGTGCTTTAATAAACCAGTTTTTATTAGAAGGAAACTTCACAATACTGAAGAGTGTTCAAGCTTGGATTCAGGTTGACACAACTCCAGCACAGAACACCAACAAGGGACAAGAAAAATAGGATAGAAGACATCCTTTACATCAACTTATGGCCACTAGAGACAAATTTCAGATATTCCACAGGCTCTGGAAGCACAAGGAATATCAAGAGCTCAAAACTGTCTGCTGAAGAATGTACAACATTAATGTGCAAGGCAGGACTAGAGACCAACACTCTGAGGTTAAAATTAGTGTTTGGGTTGTTAATGCCTCCAGAGACAGATGAGACTAAATATTAGGTCCACTTACCTCAAATGCAGAAAAATCACTGCTGAGCCCATAATTTCACTGTTTTTAAAGCATCCCTAAGACCAACTGGACACTGAGGCAGTTGAGACAAGATATAAACTGCTACTAAAATAAAGCTGCATCCTACACACTTCTACTCCATCTCCCACACTTCAGATCCAAGAGCTCCAATGAGAAGGAAGGGAAGCCTCAACCATCACCCACAGCCTCTGGACTCCACTTTACTTCAAAAAGACAGGTGATATGCTGGAAAGCAGTTAAAGGTATTACCTTACTTTGGTATTACCTTTGATGGTCTGGTTTCCCATCCTTAGCTGTACAATTCACCCAGCTTGGCTGAGGAACACATACAAAACAAAGACCTAAAATAATTTAATACATTTTGAATTAGAACCAAAATATTTTACATTATGAACTGCTGTCTGTAATAAATACACCCCTTTTACTTCTCAAGTTGCTGTCAGTAGTTTGGGTTTGGCTTTAAAGCAAGATGAGAGTCACCTTCCAGAATGGAAAAAAAAGGGTGGAGATGGGCAAAGTTAAACCTTTGTCACAGTTTATAAAGTACACTTCTCAAAGCAACAGAAGTGGTGAAGGAAGCTCAAGAGACCTTTTCCAGGTCATACCTAATTAAAGCAGGGAACATATCACTACAGAAAACTAGGGCCAAGAACTCAACTCAGCCAGAGGTGAAAGCATTTCTTATTTCTAACTCATATCAGTAAGAAGTCAGTCTCTCAGGTTTAAACCTGTCTTTCAGACCTGATGAAGACCAAATACTCCTATCACAGTCAAGTCATCCTGCATCTTTTAAAGTATCTTTGTCAGACAGGACAACAGATGAGCTGTGCCTTGTGTCTGATGCTGTACAAAGATGCTGTTCCAAGATGCTTATGTTACTTACGCTCTTTCCTAAAATAATCCACCACAATGACAAGGCAAGGATTTCATTAGTTTTGCTGAGGAGTATTTATATCTACTCTGTTGGGAGTTCCATCTGAATGAGCCATCAGCTCTGGCCCATGACCAGTCACCTCCCTGCAATGTGAGATTGGACTCTCTCCTCAGCCCTACTGCAGAAAGCACAAGGCTACAATGCAATGTTGAGGAACAGAATCTGATCTACTGGGGTTTGAACACATGAGCACCAAGCCCTTGGCTTTTGTGGTAATTATGAACTAAATGAACTAACAGTCATTATTTCAAGACTGCACTATTCAAACCAAGAGCTACTGCCTGTTTAAGCAATTCAGAACAGAACCTAGTGGGCAATCTCCACCTTTTTTACTGTAATGTTCAGTGAATACTACTAAAAGCTCAAGTCCTACACAAATTACTTTCACCTCCACACCCTGCTTCTACAAATATGCTGTTTAAAACCAATGGAAGTATTTACTTCATATATTAAGCCTCCAATAAGATACAAAATTCAGACTCAAAGAGTAATTTATACTGATAATATTAGTGTTTGGAGAAATCTACCAGGCTTCCACTAAAGCAAGTGATCCAGACTGTACAAGACCCGTAAGATTTTTTTTCCAAGGCTTCAAGAATGAAAAAATAGATCAACTGGCCCTACTACCAAGACAGTTGCTTCACTTCACCAGTTAGAAAGCCAGAGAGGAAAACAAAAATAATGAGTAGTATCACCTACTTTTGCTTAGTATTTGCCCTTAAAACTGAGAAGTAAAACAGACACATATGCATACTTCAAAGATACCCAGGGCTGAATAAAACAAAGCACTGACCCTTCACTTGTATGGCAGTGACAATGCTCACCCCACACACATCCTGCTTCCCCGTGACAGAATGGAATAACACCAGCACTGAAGGACTGCTCTGCTACCAAAGCCTATGGGCTTGGAGCTGAGGGATTACACAAATCTCTCCCATACATCCTGCTCCCAAAACACACACAGCTAATAAACCTCCTCCTGTTTGCCTTCAGGTTCATTCTGAGGAGTTTCAGACCTCTGGTTGGCTTGTTTAAAATAAAAAGCCCAACTAGTAGGTTTGTTTTTATGATCCCAAGTGTGAAATGTTCTTGCTGGAGGCCTCAGGCCAGGTGAAAAACACTTATGTTAAGATGCTACTTCATGGCATTTCAGGGATCTAATGAGCTATATAATCTGCACACAGGGAAGTCTCCCTTCATTAGCTTGCATGCAACTATGGAAATTAAAAATGAGGAACCTATGGTAGTCCAAATATTCTTCAGTAAATAGTACAGCTGGTGAACTGCAGATAGCACTAAATTTAGAACTCAAGGTCTGAGCAGTATTCTGTAAATATCCATACATCCCAATGCTTACAGCAACATAAAGCACATTTCTCCAAGCCTCACTGTACTTATTTTTCATACTATGAGTAATATTTCCTTCTCATGACAAAGGATTATGCCCAATTTAGCAGCTTAAGAAAAGTGTGTCTTTGTCTCAAAATTGGAACTCTCCAGAAGATCACTGTGCAACTATACTGAATGAGCATATGGATGTGTGTACCCTTATTTTAGCAGTTCACTGTTTACATATTTTCATATAAAACCCTAAAGAAAGCAAATTACAGGAAGAGTTTACACAACAGTAAAGTCTATGGAGGCTTCCAAACATAATTAAAGCTTGCTGCTACATTATCTGTGTGGAAAGACAGGGAAATGCATTGAACAGATATGAAATATGTTGTGCAGCTGACAACCAAGTTCCATCTCATGGCCCAAATTTGCTCTCTATCAGGGCTCACCATCTGCAATTTGCCACTGAAGAAACCCCAGGTCATGTGGCAGGAGATAGCACCTCAAGAGGTGGCACACAAAGATCCAAGTTCTACAACACCCATCCAATCACCAGGTCCATTAGAATCCAGAAAGTAGAACCCAAGTACCACACAGCTTTCAAATAGCAAAAATTTTCTTTTAAATAAAGAGGTATTGGTATCACACTACAAATAGTAAAACTGCGTGGTAGTTTAAAGAATTTCTTGTTGCTTTGCTAAACTATGGCTCCTATCAACTTAGTAGCTGGTTTCCAACTTGCATTTTGCACATACCACAAGCTTCTGAATGGGGAAGTCTCTGAAGGGATCTGCACTACATGCAATGTGCTCTACATGTGAGCTCTCAGTCCACAAATGACCCAAGTATGAGCAGACCACAAATTAAAGCTCATTAAAATAATGGAATGAAATACAAAGGCAGTACACATCAATACTGTGTGTGCTTTCAGCATTCAATTCAGACATTACTTCAAGTGTCACCAGGGACATCCCTCTTGCCCGACCTATTAAAGGTACTTCAGTAAAAATTAGTTCAGTTGAGCTGTGCAGCTCTTACTAGCTCACTAGAATATTTGAAAAGCAGATAACTACTTTGTCTCAATGCAGTCAGCCTTGAGCAGTACTCTGAACAGCTGGATCCAGGAAATGCTACAGCAGAGGTCAAGACAAACCAAGGGCTACACACTGCAGTAGGTATTTAGAAAAAGCATTTGTAACAATTACATCAACTAGTGAAATTTCGTGAGACAAAGTTACACCATGTCAGAGAAGGAAAAGAAAGTGAACTATTTTAGCTACATTATTACGATTGTTTTTTCTTTAAATACTGCACAAAACTTTTGCTTGATGGAACAGCTCAGTATTTTCTGTGTACTACCTCAACACTACCTGATGTTCAATGAACAGCTCATTACTCCTAGCAGCAAATTCTATGGAAAAAATTACTTGTCAAAGGAGGTTCACAGAAGTCACCAAAACTCCAAATTACAAAGTTCACTCACAGAGGATGGGCTACAAAGCCTAAATGTAAAACCATGCCCCTGGTACAGGAAGCAAACAGGCACAAGGTGCCAGTTAGTACACAAATACTACAGACCACACTTCGGTCAGTATAAACCAAAATAACTATTTCATTTGAGCACAAAAATGCCAGCAGAAAAATGAGAGTTGAGGAAGGCCTTCACTTTTAATCTTTCCTGAGTGGGACAGAAATGTAGCAGCCTTGAAGGGCAGAAGTTAGGTCACCTGCCAAGTCCAGCACTCAACATCCACAGACAGCAACTGAGCAAAGCAGGACAGGACCAAGAGGGTTGGAGGAGAAATGACACCTCCCACTTGGCAGGTACCTTTACAGATGACAGCATTCTGACCAGATCAACTCTGGTAACCAAGCTGAAGCACAAAACAGTAAAGACTTATCTGATGGAGTCAACAGTAAGAGAGATGTGGTCTTTCAAATGATCTTTCAAAGCTGACAAAAAGTGTACCCATCTAAGCTTCCTTTAAAATAAACCTCTGAAATTACACCTGGGTTCCTGGAATCTTAACACTATAATCTGCACAAAGCAGTGACATCTTTTCTGCTGAAGATCTGAAACGAACAACTGTGTTAGGGGAAGTCACTGGCTGAGCACCTGGAGTCAAGAAGAACTGAAGTGATAAACAAGGTTCTGACAGCTGCAGCCTTTTCTGCAGGTGCAACAGGCATTCACTTCATGGCAGTTTGGCTCAGTTCAACAGCCAGGTCAGAACTCAGAAACAGGTTTGGTATTATTTGATCAGCTTGTGCTCCAGTGAGAAAAAAAGGAAAAGTCCCCCCAACCTAGTTCCAAAGTTTAAAACTGTATATTTAACAGGACTATAAAGTTAAATCTCAAGAACACATGGAATTTTGCAGCCAGCTATGTTAGTAAAGTGGGAGTATCACACTTTATACAGAAAAACCTGCCACAGCCATGAACACACCTGAAAAGAGTTTTTCTGAACACAGCTTCCCCATAATCCTGTTTAAGGTCTAACACTGACAAACAACTATTAACCTAAAGTACCCTCTGCACAAATTTCACCATGCACATTGCCTTTAACTTCCCAACACCAGCTGATGCTGCCTTACTGCTCTAGTAACATTTTGTGGGCTCAAAGTGGTCACTGAGGTAATCCCATCTAACATTCAATATCTTTAGCAAAGGACTATCAGACTTTCTAAACCCCTGCTCAATTTAACACTGCAGCATGGTTTCAAAGTGTACCTGTCCATCTCCTTAGAGCATCCAGTGGAAAGGATGAGTGGAAGACTCATTATTCCAGCCTGTAGCCAGGCACAATAACACTCTAACTACACTCAATACACATGTGATGAGAATAAGCTGCTACACATGCAGGGACTATAAATAAGGCAATGATAAGAGCAAGTCTAAGGGAATTCTTGAATGGCAGTGATGTAAAGAAAGTTTAGAGAAGGAGGTGCTGGAGAAAAACCAACAAATAGCACTTAGAGAACTGTGTCAAACAGCCCCAACAGAGACAGGGCTCAGAAAAATCCATTCCTATGCAGCACAAGATTTATTATGTGCATCAAGTCTGACAGGGGAGATAATATGAGAACTAAGATTTCAAACAGAGAAAATTGCACCTATAGAGACATCAAGAAATACTTACAAATACAATCCAAGAAAAATACTTTAAAGAAAAGCTCTTCCAAATAGTGGAGCTTATCCTTTGACACACAGCTTGCAATGAAAGAGCAATTTCATCTCAAGAATGGACAGCTTCAAAGAACTCTAACTACAGATGACTTCAGTCACTCTGCAACACCTGGAATTATTTGCAAGGTACTAGATTCAGGCTGTTACGTGATACATTTAAATACAGACAGAAACAGGACATGGTTGGGGCTTTCTTAAAACAAACGAGGGTTTGGACATCAGTTGGAGGTTAGGCCTGTCTTCATTCCATGTCTGCATTAAGAAAAAGGTCAAAATTCACACAATGAGTCTTTAATTGTCCCACATTTAAGCAGAACCTCTGGGAAGCTGTAGTGAGCAGTGCAGGTGTGCAGCACCCACCTGGCTCACTGGGACACCAGCACAGCAGGGCTGGGGACAGGGAGGAGCCCGTGGGCCCACACAGCACATCGTGCAGCCTCTGCTGCTGGGGGCGAGCAAAGGCATCCCTGGGGACAGTCACAGCAGAGAGCAGCTGCCAGTCTGTGTGGGAGAACCCAGAGCAGGAGCCCAGCTCAGCTCCACCTCTGTGCTGCCTGTGCTGTGCTGCTGGCACAGGAGCCCTGCTCTAGGGACAGCAGCAGCAAGGACTGCAAGACAGCCTTAAAACCCTGCACAACTCCGACAAGCTTGAAAACTGTTCTGCAAGTAATAATAGGATACAAGCCAGTTCTGAGAGGCACACTCAGGCAGGATTACATGAACAAACAGGAAGGCAAGTTCTTCAGAAGAAGGCTGTGAGCTAGGTGGGATCAACAGGCTGACCTTGAAAGGAGTGCTAAGCTGGTGTAAAAAAATCCAGTGTATGGGGATGCATAAACAGGAATACCAGCTCCAGGGCACATGGAGCCATTTTTTCACTCCACTCAGCACAGAAAGTCTCAGCTGCAGTACAAACTTGGGTTTTGAGCACCACACTTGAAGCCCAATGTGAACCAACTTGAGCTGAAAAATCATGATGTCTCAGGAAGGTCTGAATGCATTTGTTTTATCTAGGACAAAAGTATCACGAGGGTGGAGGGCAAGACAGAAGGAAACAGGAACATTGCAAATAACAGTTCAAATATTTTTAAAGATGACTTACTACAGGGGAAGGAATAGCTGTCCCTTAGGTCCAGGGAATTAGGCAATAAGCTTGACCTGCAGTAAGGAAGATGTCTGGTTTCATATTCAGAACAAGTTTTAATACTGAGGACAGCAAAGCACTGGACTTCAGAGAAAGAAGAGCTGCTCAGGCTTCTGTTACCAATCACTTTAGATGTGCAATACCAGTGTGGGGCAGGAGACTCACTACCAGCCTACACCTTTCACAGCCCTACTTCATTTTTTTAATTACAAGCTCACTTTCAAGCCCCTATAATGTTTTTGCTTATGCTCCCACAATGTTTTTGAGTTTCAATGAACTAAAAGTTACTTTTCTGATTTTTCAAAATAAAACTTCAGGATTTGCACAATCAGGTTATTGTATTATTACCAAAGAAAGTGTGGGGCAGGTGTGACTTTCTCCACACAGAAATCAACCCCATCCTGTGGCAGCATGCAAGTTTCAGCAATATTGCAGTATCCTGCTGCACCTTTCTTGTGACCAAGAGAAGGCAGAAGCCCATTTCTTCAGAAAGGCAGGCGTGCTTTGCCTTCTAACAGCTCAGCAGGGTGATGTAATGGCTCTCACTGATGTGGTGGCAAGGCACTGTCACACAAACGCGTGAGCACCTTTTACTGCACTGCCTCAGGCTGGCTTAGGACTTCCTGAGCATGGAAAATGCTGCACACAGCAGCCAAATACTCCAAAACAAAAATTAAGATATGCAGCATTTTACAGATGGGGAGTTGGAGCAAAGAGCATTAGTTACAGCCAGAGGTCACATTTAAACTGCAAAATCCAAAGTCACTAAAGCACAGAGGAATTAACTCTTAAGAGCTTGAGAATAAATAGGCCACCTAAAAAGCATAAAACAAAGCAAAACACTATCCTTTTTCATCCTCTGTAATAGTTCCAGGTACTTTCCTGCTTTATTAAAGAACATTCTTCTGACTTGTGAAGCATGAAAGCAGAAGAGCAGCAGTCCACCTTACCCTCCCACAGTTGAGCAGTTTCTTACCCAAATATTGAAGCAGAAAAGTCTGGTCAGGATGGAGTGCTAACGGCAGAGAAGGATGAAGTCAGCAGGCACATATGCAGCCAAGCTCAAGCAGACTGCTGTGCATCCTGAGAGGGGAACAGGCCAAGCACCAGGCTGGCCCTGGAACACGCTGGCTCACATCCCAGTGCCAGCACCACCCCTGCTGCTGTCTCTGCACCTTTGGGAGCCTCTGACAACGGGCAGCAGCACTTCAGCTCAGCCTCCAAGTTACCCACAGTCTCAAATTCATCACGGTTCAACTCTGTTCTTTCATTTCATGTTTCATTTTTAAGAAATGAAACATGAAGTGCTGGGTACTTGTTCCTTTCCCCCTTCCCACTACAAGAAATACATGATGTACTTTAGTCAATTCATGTGAGTAGTTCTTGAATGCTGTTCTCATTGCCCCTCTCATTCACTAAATACTGCATCAGATGCCACTCTACCACTAGCAGTCTGGAGGCAGGCTCACACACCAGTACCCTCCATTCTAACTGATAGCAAGGAATCACTTGCCACTACTACCACAATGGAAGAATTAGGCAAAGAGGCTCCCCGTTTTTTTCTTTAAACCAGGATTGTAATTTTTAACTGTCAGTTCATTAAAAACATTGTACAAACATACAAACAGGTCTCAGGTATCTAATGGAGACCAGCACTTAAAAAAATCCATAAATCACACCCTCAAACAATCCACAGACCAGAAGTTTGCTGTTATAAAAACATAACATGGTACAAAAATCACCTGCAACCTCAATGGTCATTTACATATTGATTAAGAAATGCTGAGCTGCAGAAGGCAGAACCCCAGTTCCAGACCCATCATCCTGTCCCAGCTGTGTTCCCACAACTCTGTTTCATAACCTGCATAACACCTGAGGCTCCAAACTTTAACCTCTTCCATATTCTGTGTACTACTTTTGGCAAGTGGCAGCTGATAATGCCACAGGGTTTGACACACAGCTTTTGTCACTTTTCCCCTTCCTTAAACACAATAAACTTTCACCCCTCTAAAACCAAAGGAGGTCAGATCAACAGAAACCTTGAAGGAAGACAGAGAAGTGCATTTTTCAATGGGGAGTTAAAGGAAAAAGAACCTTTAAAAGAAGAATTTTCATTCTGAACAAACTTTTGAGGGCAGAATAAAGAACAAAAACATCACAGGGTATCTAGTAGCAAGTGCATGAGATGGATGAATACTTTACCAAGACAAAATGTAAAGCCACAATTAAGAAGGTGAAACATGACACATGTGCACAGCACTGAAGGAATGATTTAGAGCCACTGACATCAACACAAGCTGTGCAGAGCAAAAATTAAACACACTGCAATAATAATCTGAACTGCCCAATTAGGTTAAAAAACACATTTACCCTACAAATTAAAAAACCTCCCAAACCCCTCGAAGGCATTAATGCTGTTCACAATGTTATTTGAGATGCAAATTAGGGACCTAAAGTTAATATAACACCAACAGAAGTTTCTATTATTCCTATTAATGGCTAAAGGGGAGGTGACAGTACAAGAAAAGCCACAGCCCTGTTACATGAAGTCTTATTAGGACAGCACACATTTTTCTTAATTTTCAATACCTTCACTTTAATGCAGAACTGGGCAAGTTAAAAATGTGATCTTTCATAACTCAAGAAAACTGCAGTGAATTAAATAAACACCAAGTTGGTTGACAAGGGTGGCTGGATAAGGGGAGTATTAAGGAGAAACAGGCATTCCTTTAAAAAAAACTGAATTCAGATCCTGTCTTCCAGCACCACAGACCTCAGGCTAAAGCACAAAAGTGAAGGTACAGACAGTGATGCTGCAGTTGTTTCTTCAACTATTTCCTGCACCAGCTGGGTGCTCCAATTCTGAAGCTCAGCAAACGCAGGAACAGCTTTCCTGCAGCTCAAATACAATGATGTGTAGGTCTTGGTACACTGAGTCAGTTTTGCTAATGACACTTGCAATGAAAGCTCCAGGCCAAACAAAAAGCTGCAGCTTGATTTCACAGCCGGGGCTCTGCGTGCACCGACAGACCCCCACGCTGAAGGGCAGCTGCCATCACTGGCACTGGGTGTCCCAAGCTCTGGGGACATCCCTGACAACTCTGCCAGAGCTTTCCTACAGTTTAATTCTCACAGGAACCCAAAACAATGTTGGCATACCAGGCTCAGAGCAATGATGTGAACACCAGCTCATCAGAACCCTTGATTTTACTGTTAACACCCAACTTGCAAAGCATAGCTGCATTTTACCAGAATACACTCAAGTTCAAACAGAAGAAATCCAATTATATTAATTTTGTTTTTCTAACTCAGTAAATATCCTAATTGAAACATTCCCTATTACCTTAAAGCATAATATTCAACTGCTTGCTTTAAAAAGTGCTGTCAGTAAACTGAGAGCCATAACCCACATAATGTATTTAGTAACAACCCTGCCTACTTCCTCCCCTCAACCTAAAAATTAGCAGCAACACGGCCTTCAGAAGTTATTTACACCCACTGCAAAGCATTAGCAGTTAGCTGAGCAGCTTCTTGCCAGCTTGCTATAATGATATTATTCCCCAAAACGACCAAAAAAGACAAGACAGCACCAAATGTAGAAAGTGCTATGTTAAGAGTTGACAGTTACCTTGATTTCAGGTTTCTCTACACTTAACAGTACCAAAATATCCAGCTGGATCATCAGAAGAAAACTGCAGAGCAGCCTAGAAAGGAGTTAAAAATATGCCACACCCCTCCCTTCCTTTTTTACAGGCCTTCTCTTCAGTGAGAAGAAAAGCCTTAAAGAAAACCATTTTCTGGAAATATGACTGCCTCGATTCCTCTAACAGTGTTTATAATTAAGAGAAATCAAAGTGAAGGTGGTGGTTTTCTTTAAGACTGCTCACAGGATTGCAGCTCTTCAGCACTAAGATCTCTTTAAGGACACAAACTCTGTAACAACCAAAAGCAGATTGTCCATGTAAAGGGCTCCCCACAGGTGTGCAGAGTCAGGAGATGAAAATTTACCTAGCAAGAGACTATCAGACACTGGCCCTGCATTTCTATGGGTTTCATGAATTCGACTCATGAACAGGGCTTCCCTGTGCTGACGAACCCCTCCTCCAGGAGTGCTCAAAAGCCCTCCACATGTTTTTGGGAGTAGTTTCACCCCCCCCCATAAGGTTATGTTACAATATCTAAAGTAAAAGTTGGAGATAATCCCACAATGGACAGAAATCTCTCATAGTTAAAAACAGAGTACCTGCAACATCCGGTAACTACCAGATCTCAAGAATGTAGTGATAAAAAAGTCCAAGAAGTTTATTTAACAAAAATAAAAATTACAGTTTAAAGCAAGCAAAGTTTTGTCTGAAAAGAAAGCACAGAACATGTAAACTTGCAGAGGAGAGAGAAGCTCCCTGTTGCCAAAATACAAAAGTCCTGTTTATATTTTGACTATCAACATACACAAAAAGAAATGTAAATCACAACATAAATATTAATATTTTCCACTAAAGGCTTAAGGAGACTTCTCACTAGTTTTTAAGACAACTCAAAGCAGGACCGCAGAGGACAAATTTTTAGAACAAAACTCAAAGCCAGCATCAAAAAAGTGGAGGAGCAAGGAAAGAATTGTGTTTGGAAAGGTTTAAGTACACCATGATTCCAAAGGGAATAATCTATCAAACCACAGGAGGTGACTAGAACTGCCATCATCACTGCTAACACAAAGGAATGTAGATTGGGGGCAGGCTACAGAGGAAGGGGGAGAAAGCACAGAGAAGGGAAAAGAAGGAACTAAAAAAAGGGAGCCACAGTAATGGCTACCAGACTCTCAAGGAATTCCTAAAGGAAAGAATAAATCCTTCAAGGTTTTGTTTTAAATAAAGCAATCCATGCAATAAATTGCAGTCTTCTCAGCACAGTCAGGCTTTCAGTCTATCTGTCCACCATATTTTCATAAATATACTTTTACACCTCTACTAAACTTCCAAAGCTTAACACAATGGTTGCAAATATAAATATTTCTTCTTTCAGCCTCCTCATTCTTCTGAATCATAGTACCCTGCAGAAAAACGGCTTTTTGAAAGGAAGTAGGGAAGTTCAACCAGCCTGAACTTAAAATAACCCTTTACAATCATTTAACCAACTTTAATTCCCCAGTCAGAGAGACAATAACCATGGGTTAGGCACTGGCAGGTAAAGGCCACTAGAGGCCTGCCAGATTACCACAGCAACATCCCAAAAAGGTGTCATACCATTAGGGGGCTGATCTTGCAGATCGCTGTTTGGAGTTTGTGTCCAACAGGGAGCATTTACTTCCATAGGGTGAAGAGTAGCACCATGCTACTGATGCAAAAGAATAGGGCTCGTTAAAAATAGCAGACATGTTCATATGAACAGCATTGCAAGGAAATTCAAAGTGAGTGAGTAGTGAACGCATTTTCTAGTTCAGAGTTACACCCGTTTATGTAGAGCTACTTAAAATGTATGGATTTTTTTGTCTGAGAGCAATTCTTCCAGACATTTTTGGAAGCTCAGTAACTGTACGGATACAAGCTCTTTGGGCTTGAACGAGTACACTGCACCTCCAATAAAACCAGACCAAGTAACATGCTTCACCAGGAAAGTTTTTGCTATTCAGCAAGCATTGTGCTCCACATTTCATAAGCCCCACTAGAAGCAAGCAGACCATTCACAATTAAAACACACCCAGAACCATTTCAGCTTGCCACAAGAGATACAAACTTACTGGCTCTTGCCAAAAATGGCAATTTTTTCTGACAAAAATACTTGCTATTAGTCAGGGAGGCAATGCAACAGCATTGGCTCTGATAACTGTTCTCAGGAGCTAGTTTTAAGGTAGGCACAGCAAACCAGAAAATGGATTTGACCAGCTGGCTCAACCCATTCCCAGGCAGAGGACTTGGTGAAAGCCAGGGACAGAATCACCCAGTCCCTCTCAATCCTGCAACCCCAAAGCTGGGGTGCTGCTCCAAATCTTCTGAATGCTGGCATGGGAATGTCTTTCCCTAAAGGGGAAAAGGCCTGAACTTGTCCATCCCAGCCCAGGAGTTCAGATCCCTGAACACCAATCCTGAGAAGCCGCCGCAGCGGGTGCCTGCTCTGTTTCATAGGACCTAAAGCGACCTCCTGAAACAGCACCCAAATTTCAACCACACATTTCTATCCAGCCTTCCAGCAGGCCAGAAGACATTTAATAAGCCAAATAACCACAACAAAGCCATGTTACTGCCCTTAGAAAAGCTAGGATAACACAAAGAGCCCATTCACTCTCCCATTGAGCCCAACTGGTCCTTAAAACTTCGGGGCCATAAACTAGAAATCAACTTTCCCATTGCTGTGGGGAGGAGAAGGAAGAAAATAGCCACCGTTTCCACCCTGGAATCATTATGGAAGGCAGCTATTGTGGAAAAACAGGCACCTCCACAGAGGTAACTCTATCCTTGAGCACACAGGGGGGAATCGCCTCAAAATCGCCGGGGTACGTGCCTGCAGACATGCGTTTCCAGGGCAGCGGCACAAAGGAATGTCCGAGCCGGCTGCGGCCGGGCACCGTCCCTTCCCTTCCCCGCACGGCCGGGCCAGGCCCGGGAGGCACGGCAGGGCCGCGCAGCCGGCCCGGATGGCGCCCAGCAGGGCCGGCAACGCCGAGAACTTCACCGGGGGCTCCGGGCTCGCTGCTCCCGGCGGGGCGGCCGCGCCAGCTCCCGGCGGGCCAACACGGCCCCGGCGGTGCGGGGGGAGCGCGGCCCGGGCCGAGCGCGGACAATGACAGCACAGCGCACGATCCGATGTGCGCACCGCTCTACCTGTGCGCCGAGGTACGCGGAGCGATGAGCAGCCCGCAGCCCTGCGGCAGCGGGAGGTGCCGCTGCGGGAAGCGCAGCCTCGGGGTGACATCCCCGCCCCGCAGGGTCCCCCGGGCCGCGCTCGCCGCCCCGCCCGCCCGGAGCTGCGCGGTGCGCTCGGCCTCCCGGGCTCCGCCGAGGGCTGCGAGGATGGCCGGGCCGCCTCCCCTGTGCCCCGCACTGCCTGCGGGCCGACAGCGGGGCTGCTGCCTGCAGGGCTGTTATTACCTGCCCGGCTGCTGCCTACACGGCTGTTACCTGCTACCCGCACGACTGCTGTTACCTGCCGGCCGCGCTCGCTGCCCCCCCCGCCCCGCTCTCCGCCCACCACGGCAGCCGCCGGTACCTGAGCGGCCGCGCCGCCTCCCCCGTGCGTATGGACCGGGCTGCTCAATGGCAACCGAACAAAACACCGCCGGCCACGCCCCCTCCACCGCCCGCCCGCGCCCATTGGCCGCGCCGCCCGCCCGCTGAACCTTGACCCGCTCTGCCATTGGCCGGCGGGGCTGTCTGGCCCCGCCCACAAAGGGGCGGGGGGCGGGCGCTGCCCCGGTCGCGGCAGGGACGCGCAGCTGTGGTGCCGGGTGGAGTGGGGGATGCGCACTGGACTACAGCCCCCAGGAGGCCTTGCGGCGCCGCGCCGCTGTCATTGGCTGGGCAGCGCGCGTGCGGAAGGGCGAGGGGCGCACGGAGGGGAAGACGCGCTTCGCGCGCGGGGGTGATGACGTCATCGCGTGCCCGGATAGAGCCGCAAGGGGGATGCGCACCCCCCTCCTCCTCCTTTTCCTTTTCCTCATCTTCCTTCTCTTCTTCCTCCTTTTCCTCTTCCTACTTCTCTTCCTCTTCCTCCTCTTCCGATTGCTCTTCCCCCTCCTTGTGGCTCTTGGCATCCTTTCTGCCCGTGCTCACTTATCTCTGGCCCAGCTGTGGGCTCTGGTGCATGGGAAGTTGTAGCTTCTTTGCTTCCACCGATCCTTGTCCGTATCCTTGGCAGGGATTTGGCTCCATCCTTGTTATCACTTTTTTGTTCGCAGAATTCTCCATTGAAAACAATTCACCCCCTGAAGCATTTCATTGCTAAATCCTATCCAAATTTAGATTGATTTTTTTTTTTAATAATAGTGAAGTCGTGACGATGTGCTTGCCTGTCACAAGCAGGCCGAGGTGCGGCGGGAGTCCCGGTGTCCCCGACCCAAGCTGCTCCCGCTGTCGCTGTGGCCGCGCCTGAGGCCGGCGCTGCCGGCGCTGTGTCCGTGTGTCTACACTGCCCTCTGCTTGCCCGCTCCCTGCTCTCGCCCTCACCGCCGGGAATTCTGCCCCAGAGCGGGGGCTGAACGCCGCCCCAGAGAGAGCGGGGAACAGAACGCCGCCCCAGAGAGAGCGGGGGGCTGAACGCCGCCCCAGAGAGAGCGGGGGGCTGAACGCTGCCCCAGAGCGGGGACAGATCGCTGCCCCAGACAGAGCGGGGGGCAGAACGCCACCCCAGAGAGAGCGGGGGGCTGAAGGCCGCCCCACAGAGAACGGGGGGCTGATCGCC
This sequence comes from Melospiza georgiana, assembly GCF_028018845.1. NCBI lineage: Eukaryota > Metazoa > Chordata > Aves > Passeriformes > Passerellidae > Melospiza > Melospiza georgiana. Next base: position 74,030,264 of record NC_080434.1, read on the forward strand.
GCCCCAGAATGCGGGCTGAACACCGCCTCAGAGCGGGGGGCTGAAGGCCGCCCCACAGAGAACGGGGGGCTGATCGCCGCCCCAGAGCCCGGACAGAACGCTGCCCCACACCTGCCGCCCGCCCCACAGAGCCGCTCCGATGGGAGCTTCTCCGTGAGTCAGGCGGAGCGAGGAAGTGGGATGTGTTTGAACAACACTTGCGCCATGCGCTTGTCGGGGCAGAGGCTGCTTTATGTGGGTGCATAATCCTTAACGTCATGAGAAACCAAACCCTGATTTAGTGCTGCCCACAGGCCCGACATTACCGCGGTGCAGGTATTTCTTACCCACGGTAACTGTTATCTAGCTCTTCTAGTGCCTGTGACAACCATCTGTTGTTTCAGCCTTCTGCAACCTGTTCTCCTGAGTTTGCTCATGGAGTTGTGTTTCTCTCACCTTTCCTTCGACCCACGAGTTTTTCAGCTGAATTTACCTTATTTCCCTGAGGGATTTTGGTGAATTACAGGACAATGCTGCAAGAGATATCCAAGTTAATGTCGCAATGAAGAGTTCAAACCAAAACTGTCTTTCTGGGAAATGCTTACTTTGGCTAGCTTGCTTTGAAATTTGAACCTTAAGAGACCAATAAATTAAACCCAATTTTATTTTAAACAACATTACCAGGTTTTACTGCTGGTCCTCATCACTCTCCTTCCATCTTTTACACTCTGTACAACCCCACAGTACTTTTTTCACACAGTTTTCCAAGATTCTTTCCCCTGATTATACAATGAATATATAAATCAGTGTTCTAGTTCTCTGTAAGATCAACACATACCTCTCTTCAGAAAGATCTTGCAAGTGATTACAGGTACACAGAAGAAAGCACACAGCATTCTCCCATTGCTCAGCCCTGGCTCTTGAAATGCTCTGTGATTGTGCTCATTTTGCTCCTGGCCCAATTGTGGATTCTGGTGCATGGGAAATTGTAGCTCATCTGCTTCCATGATCCTGTTCGTATCCTTGGCAGGCATTTGGCTCCATCCTGTAATCAGTTTTGTTCTCAGAATTCCCTGTTGAAAACAAGTTATCCCTGAAGCATTTAGTTGCTAAATCCATATCCAAATTTAGAATTAACAAATTTTTTTTGAGTTTGTTTTTAAATGAAGTCATGATCTGATTTGTCTTTCACAACCATTATAAGTATTCCACTGGAACAGAGCAGCTCAGGTGTGAGATTTTGACGTAACCCTGGTTTTCCTTTTCCTATGACTTTAACCATTTCCACAGTCTGCAAACATTTGTGTTTCCATGATACTTTCCTCCGGACTCCTATTCTGTTTCTGTTTCAAAACCAGAGTGAACTCTGTGTATCTGAAATTGAAGTTTCTTGATTGCAACTGTTGAGTCACAACCGTGGCTGCAGCATGGGGGAGGCAGGTGAAAGGGGCACAGCTGCACTTCCCCAGCAGCCAGGGCTGCTGCTCTCAGCTTCCACAGGCTGGATATTCCCATCTAGGGCAAAACTTTGCAGGAATTAAACTGTCTTATGCATTAGATCAATCCCCGAACTTCTTTCTGTAATGGTCCACTGTGATTTCTCCCCTGATTTATCACTTTCCATTCTCCTCTCCAACTTTATCTGCTTCTTTCCCAATGTGACAATGGCTCTGTACTGGCTTCTTTTGGGATGGAACTGCTTTTACCTCTCTGTAGTCCAAAACCACGTGGGAAGATGAGCCTTTAACAAGAGATGTTACAGAAGTGGTCCCTCCTATGATCCCAAAACTTATCAGATGGGGAAGCCAGGTACAATGGTCAACAAAAACTACAGGATGGGGTGGGAGAGAGGAGTGAGTGATCATGTCTGAGACAGGGCAGGTGGCAGCTCTAATCAATGTCACTCAGTATTCCACCAGAGCCTTCTTTCATTTTATACCCAAGAGTAAAGCCCTGGCAGTTTATAATTCAGATCTTGGTAAACACAGACCTAAATTTCCCTCATGACAAGGTTTGATAGTAATTGTCTAGCACTTGAAATATCTAATTACAAACATGCTACCACATGGTAAAGTGGTCCGTGTCTGTTCACTCAACTGTGTGTCTTCAGCAAGGGCCATCTGTTTCCAGCAAAACAGTGAGACACGAATGTAGGCAGGTTTCTAAATTAAAAATAAAAAAAAAATAGGGGGAAGAAAACAAACTAAAGAGAGACACAAAGCTGTCTTTACAATAAAGCACAAGCTGAAATAGGTGCAATCAGAGTGAATCTGGGGAGGCAGTTTTCACCTAGGGAACCAATGGGTGACATGGCTTCTTTAAGATGTCCTTCTGAGCATTATTTTATTCACCTAAACTGCTGCCTTAAGAATATGGAAGTCTTCACTACAGAATGAGTTTGATCCATCTTGACCCCCATGTTCCATAAAGAATTAGCAGCTCCTCTAACCTCCTGTCTCCACATCCAGGTCATGGATCCAAGTATTCAAAAAGGGAATGTTTTCCTTTTCCCCTCCTTAGAGCATGGGACATAGACATGAGTGACACTTTGGCGTTGCCTCTTGGGCAAAAACAACAGACAGACCTGAATGCTCTGGGTGTGTGTCACAAGGAAGCTGCTGCCTATCTAGGCAAATTACCACCTAAAATCAGCAAGGGAACCAGAGGAGACTGTGCAGCTCAGTTCTTTTTTTGTTATTATTTTCATACTGTTTGTAGACAAGGAGCCCAGCAGCAATTTGATGTAAGGTCATGAAGTGCAAAAATAGCTGAGACACTCTGTAACGTGTACAACTGCTCTTAAAGGTCAGATGAGCATTTCCAACACTGTTTCAAACTGAATGCAAAGTGTTTGCTGTGGACACTGATTAGGTCAACATTAGTATGCCAAAACTTAGTGTATTTACTGCATACAGTGTTCTTTTAACAGTGAATTACAAAAGCAAGACAAGCAGGTTGGCATAGCAAGTCTCAGGTAAATTTCCCCCAAATCATGCTATTTCTCGCAGCAATCACTGTTGGCCATTCATCTGCTTCTCCATAAAATATATATAGTGGCAAGGGGGCCTTCACATTTATGAAGGCTTGTCAGAAAGAGTCCATATCCAATAAAATCCTTCACTGATCCTGTTTCCCTCAGGGTCACTTTGCACTCCCCTGAGGAGCCAGAGGGCAATGTGGATTCCATCTCCCAGCCCAGGCAGTCCCCACACAGAGCGTGGGGAAAGACATTGGATGATTCTGGAGTCTGACACAGAGCAGATACAGGAGACACTGCCTGGCTGTTGAGCTCACTGTGATGTTCTTCCTGTTTTGAGGGGATGTTTGAGCATGGCTGAGCCCCATCAAAGCTCCTTTTCACACTTCTCCATTCTCTGTTGAGTGGTTTCACAGATTCTGGGCACAAGAGGAAGTTCTGCCACTACTTCTTTGTATCAGTTGGTGGGTTTAATGCAGACCTTGCTCAGACTGCTCAAACAGATGAAGTTCTTGTATAAGGTCCTTTTCCTTAATTATGTTCACAAACTTGCTATAAATCAGATAAAGCAATAAGAATGCTGAATAAATAAACTGGAACTGAGAAGCAGAGCAGTGTTCAGCATCAAAATCTGAAACAAGCAGAGGGCTGACATCCAGGGACATTAGAGTTAGGCGTCTCTCACATACCACTGTGAGCTGGCTAGATATTATGTTCCTTGGGAACTCTTAGAAGGATTTTGAAAATGTTGAGTTAATGATGATCAGATCAGTTTTTATTAGATTTCATGGATGAGTGACTCCACCCCGTGCCCCCTGCACACTTTTCCTACACCCAGCCTTTCACCTCCATTACCTGTTATTCCAGCTACACACTTGCCTGTTTCTTAAATTGAGCCAACTGGCCAGGATATACTTCCTTTTTCAGGGTATGAATTAGCCACCAGCTTTCCAAAAGGGCCAAGCAGGCTCCATGTGCTGAGCCAATACACCATTGCTCAGTTTTCACTGCAGTCCCTGAGGAGCAGCCCCACTCCTGAGAACTCTGAACCACTACGAGTTCAGCCAAAGCCTCTTCTGCCTCCCCAGGTTTCTAGTCCTTCCTACAAACATTTCCAAATGCCTTGTTATTTGCTGTGTACAGCACTTTCCAACACTTGTCTGCTTTTCCAAATGGCTTGTTCATCTCTTGACTGAACTTTATCTCAGCCTAGAACTTTTCCCCAGTTTGTGTTTCCTTGGAAAAAACAGGTGCAGCACAGGTACATCAGGTACCTGCATCTTGCTGCTGGAGTTCTCAGATTTGCAGTTTTTCCTCTAGGACAGGGCTTGCAGAGCTCCTGCAAACTCCTCCAGTGATTTCCAATACAAGGCATAGGGAAGGCATAGAACTAACAAAGAAATTTGGTTAATCAGCCCTGTTACTTAAAGCCCACTCTGCACAAGATATCACATTAGTTATGGTTCACCATCCTTAATATAGAATTACTGTATGAGCCCTTTCATCTGCTTCTCGTTTTAATGAACTGAGGTTGGGTTTTTTGTTTTTTTTTTTTTTTTTTTTTTTGTTTGGTTTGGGCTGGTTTTGGTTGGTTTTGTTTCATTTTGGGTTTTTAGGGTTTTTGTTGTTTTTGGTTTTTTGTGGTTTTTTTTCTGTTTTGTTGTTGTTGTTGTTGGGCAGTTTGTTTGTTTTGTTTCATTTTGGTTTTTGTTTCAAGGAGATGGTAGTTAGCATTGTTCTGATAGTTTTTTGCTTTTACTTACCCAGGAAGCTGAGAGAGCAATTAGCAAATTAATTTTCCTGTGGAAACACACTGGATAAATATTTGGTTAATGTTAGAATTGTTTATTCCTGCATGGGTATTACTTTGTTTTATTCTGCCTCAACTTTGGCTGTGAAGTGGTAGAAGATGTGCAGTGTCACAGTGTCGCAGTGTCAGGCCTTAATATCTTTTACCATTTCTCAGAAACAAAGATCTTTCAAATGTGCAACTTCACTGGAGAACAAAGTGATTGCAAGCCAATAATATCTGTGTGTCATTTCATCTCATTCCTAAACTATCTGTGCTTAGATAAAGCAGGGACTATTTTAATCCTCAAATCAAGACAGGAGTATAGGGATGAATTTTCCTTGTATTTCAGCCAAGCAGAGTGAAATGTACCCAAGATTTTAACCATGAATTCTTCACATAGATTTGTGCATACTCATCATGGGGGATATTCAAGTATTGAAGGGTTTTCTCTTACATCTTATATTTCTGGATAATTTCCCATGCAGAAAGCAGTTCAAACACCACATTTCTACTCATCTCTACTCATTTCTACTCATGCTCCCAGACCTGCCTGCTCTGCTCCAGCTGAAATCCCAGCCTGTGAGAAATCCTGTCCCTGACACATGGGAGATTGATCCCACTGTGTCTCAAACAGAACTTTCCATTTTCTCTCACTTTTCCCCTCAACCAACACAATCTCATTGCCCCCAGACCCACTCCCTGCTGCTGCAGTGGCTGTCTGGCCATGTCCTTCAGCCACATGAGCCTCCTCCTCCTCCTGACTCTGGTGGCTCTGTTTTTGTGCTCTGTTTTAGTTTTACCAACCACAAGCTCCCCATCTTTTCATTCAAAGCCCTCCACAGCCTGTTTCACTATGTTTCACTAAAGCAAAGGCTGTTCTGCCTCTCGAGCCCCCAGACACTGAAGTGCACCAGGGTGACCTCTGCTTACCTCAGGCCTTTCCATTTAACAAAGGTACTCATATATTAAGCCCAAAGGTTTCAATTAAACTAAAGCATTTTCATTCTCAGGAGAGTAACCTGTGTTTCACAAGCAGAAAACAAGAGTGATCACCATGACCTGAGGCTTTTTTATGATGACCTGAGTGATTCAGGAGGTCAGCCAGTCAGCTGGCTGTAGAGGAAAGGGATAAAAAAAGACAAATGAATCTTCATGTCCCTCCTTCCCTGACTGGGAGGGAAATGTCTTCCTGACCCCCAATCAACCCTGTGCAAGGGAGCAAGAGATATCCATCAGTCCTGCAGCAAGAGGGGTTTCCTCATCCCCTCCAAGCACCCACATAAACTGTTCTGTGTTTTGAACTATGGGACATCTAGGATGTTCCTGAAGAAGGGAGGAGATAATACTGCAACTAGTACATTTTAAAATCTTTTTTAGTGAAACTTGGTGTCTTTTGAATGTGTTTCAAGGCTGACTGACTAAGATGCAAGTCCTGGATGAAACTTTTTCTGCACTTGGGGTAGGAGAAAGCCTCGCACATTTGGAGTTTTCTTTTCAGTGTTCTCTGTTGTCTGAGACCACAGGAGCTGATTAAAAGGCCTTGTCTTCAGTGGAAACATTCGTGAGGTGTTTTCTGTTCAGCTGAGTATTTCCATGAATTTTGTGCAATCTCCAGAAGGTCTCTAAACCTCTACCAAATTCAGTTGAAGTTGCCCAACTGGTTTTAAATCTGTTACATCGTGTACAGATGTGCACAGACAGGCTCAGATGACATGCAACAGTGCCTGTGTGTTATCACAGAGGCACGGGATGGCTTGGCTAGGAAGGGACCCCTACAGGCCATCTAGTTCAACCCCCCTGCAATGATCAGGAATGTCTTCAGCTTGCTCAGATTGCTCAGAGCTCCAGCCCACCTGGCCTTGAATGTGTCCAGGGATGGGGCATCCCCCTCTGGGTAACCTGTGCTCCAGCAGCCTCATCATAAAAAATTCTTATTTATATCTAGTATAAATCTACTTGTGGAAACCCACAGCACCAGGAATATTTCTGTGTCTGCTCTGGGATGTCCTGACCCCCAGGGCAGCACTGACTCTGACCCTCATCCATGGAGAAAGTTTCCCAGACTTCAAGATAGACTGGAATCCACAAAAGTGTGAAATAGATTATAGAGAGTAGTGTAGATGTATCACTTGGTAAGAAATTTATGTTTTGGGATTTTTAGTATGTTGTGGATGGCAGCAAGATGGAGGGCACAGGGTCTCATTTCTTCATGCCTCTTCTTCTTCATGGGTTTGGGTGGCATTTTGTAATTGGGCAGAAAAGTCTGCATTGTGGGCTCTGTGGGATCAGTTATTGGGTTAAAAGGGAAATAATCCAGGTGTCAGCTCTTAATTGAATAGTTTAGTCTTAAAAGACCTTATAACAAGAAATTGTTGGCCATTTTGTGCCTTCTAGTGAAAGGCTGCAGAACTCAACAGCAGTGAGACTGTTTTACTGATCAGAAATAATAAACACCTGAGTGTGAACATGAACTACTGTCTCAAGTGCCTTCAATCCAGACCCAGAGAAACCCACAACTGATACCCCCACATCTATTCTTTTTTCCTCCCTCATCTCTAATACTATTGGTTAGAAGTAGAAGATTCAATTATAGTTGTTATCTGAATACTGAACAGGAGTTGTTACAAGCCCAGCAAAGGCTGCCCACAAAGACTTACTCTGAGAAGGAGGGAACTGAGCAGGAAGAGTGAGGCACAGGTACTGGGCTCAGAAAGCAGCACTGAAACCCTTCAGCTCCAAACCTGTTACCCACAGGGCGAGGCTCCATGCTTTCCTCTTGAAGCTAATGAAACATCCCATGGCTTCGTTTAAATCAAAGGAAAGCGCACTGCATTGCTGTGTAAGCAGCAAGAATTATTTTAAATCACCAGAAAATGTCTGATTTCAAACTCCAGTAGATCAACAGAGTGAGGACCACCAGAATTATAATAAAGATCAGCCGTCGTACCTCTGTCTTCTTTTTAAACTACAAAAAGGCACCTCTCAGCTTCTGTGTGCCTCTTGGCAAGGATTCTGCACTTATTCTGTGTTGGTGCACTGCCCAGCACAACAAGGACCTGCACCATCACAGGAGTTCCTAGGTACTTTGGGTAGGTAAATAATAATGGTAACCTGCAAACAAGAAATTGTTTTGAGGGTTCAGGGCAGTGGAGTGCTTTCTATGAAGCAAAAACTGTCGTTTGTCCTCTCAGAAAAATCACTTAAAATACTCTGCATGCAGATCTGTCGATCCCAAATGCAGGGAGGCACTGTAAGCAGCTAAAAGAATTCTGCTCTCTTCACCCCAAGAGCTATCATCAAATGTGTGTTTTGAGGAAGAAGAATCATCTTTGAGTGTATTTTTTCTGTTTCGGTTCTTTTTTAACGTTCTAAAGACAGTGGGTACTTATTTAAAATAAGCATCTCAAACTGTGTCATTAAAATAGCTGTTCTGATGTTTTTACATTTTTAAACTCATTATGTATGTCTGTATGCTGAGGCCTTCTGTGAAAAAAAATTAAAGGCAAGCTTCATGAGAGCAATGTATTTTTTTCCTGGTTACCAACCTTGTGCAAATTAAAAGCACATTAGCCACTTTGAAAATAAATCCAACTGCAGTTGAACCTCTTTGGAGTTTTAGTTTGAAGATAGCAGTGACATTCCACTGACTAAGCCACTTGAGTGAATTTCCTGATTTTGCTTAGTTGCTTAATTTCCTGTTGGGCTCACATTTTGCCTAATTCAAGACAAAAAGACCCCTATAAATGGGATAAATGATTGAAATTGCAGAGCTGGACATAGCAATTTGATTGCAGTTCAGCATGTGCCTCTGAACAGAGGTAGAATTTCTGAGACATGCATATAAGTAACTTTAAAAATGCCTTTAATTCAGCATTTTCTCCCCTTATTGAATTACCCATTTCTGTATCTGAATATCTGTTATCAAAGGTCTTCTCCTTGTGTCCAGGGTTTAATGTGTGTCCATGACAAGTTTCCCCCTGTTATGACATCACTCTTGAGGCTCTAAAACAGGACAAAATGTAAAACAATAGGAAGTGCTGTGGTCTGGTCTTCATAAAAGCTCTCTAGCAGTAATTAGGAGTACATTTAAAGCAGATCTCCTTCTCTGCCTCATTTTTGCAGCCATAGGCTTTAACTTTTAAATGCTCAGGACTGTGAATGGGACTAAATACTGCCTTAGCCATAGCTTATAAATCATGGCTATGTAATACATAGAATTTACTTCTCTAACCTGATGGTTTCACACACCTTTCCTTCATGTATTTCCTACATGCTGTACAAAATTACTGGGCTATAAAAACATAAAGGAAAACTGTTGGCTTTTTTCCTTGTTTCCTTCCTCAGTGGGGAGCACTGCCAGTGTGTGTTTATGCATCAGTTTGATCAGGGGAAGACTTTGTGAATTTCAAAATGCACTTTGCATCTTTCCCTGAGCACCATCAGCCTGGGCTGAGGTGGATGGTTTCTGGGAAGGCTTTCCAGGCTGCTCTCCTGGGAACACATCTTCCCACAGCATGGTCCAGGAGCTCCCAGCTTGTCACCTGTGTGGGGCTGCAAGCTTCAGGGATTCCAACCCTTTATCGACTGAGGCTAAACCGAAATAATTGCAGCACCCCATTACAAGGTCAGTTTATGTAATATCTGTATTCAGTATTCACGTACCTTTTAGGTCAAGAACTTGGTGGTGGATTGAGTGCCAAATTAATAGAGTTGAACTGAACTCTTATATTTGTTAAACTAAAATATTAGCTTGGCTTTGGATCCTTGAGCCTGATGATTCTAAAAAAGATGGTTTTGCAATGTGAACCACACTTCCAGCAGCCTGATTTGCTCCAAAGGTGACAGACAAATCCTTCAGGAAATGAAAATGCTGTGTCTTCTTTCCTGAAAATAATAGTAGTAGTAGTAGTAGTAGTAGTAGTAGTAGTAGTAGTAGTAGTAGTAGTAGTAGTAGTAATAATAATAATAATAATAATAGTTCTTGTATCTGTCTTCTTTATCAGATGGTCTGGTGCAGGGATCTTCTCACTATGTTAAACATCTGGTTAATGGCCTAGGACTTCATCACTGTTTACGGATATTTCCAACAGGAACTATCAAAGATCAAAGATCAAGTTAATGGAAGAAAGAACAGTGAAAGATGAGAGCCAGGGCTCTTTTAGGAGGGACCAGATTCTGCCCTTGTAGAGCTTTGTCTGATAGGTGTTTTTCCATCTCTGATGTCTGGAAGCCAGGTCCTGTGATCTTTATATTGACCAGCTTTGTGTTTTAAAACTACATCAATAAGACTGCATTTAATTTGGGCACATTTTTAATGCACTTTCACTTCTGAAATATCCATTTTACCTAGCAAGAGCTATGTAATTCTGCCTCTAAAAATACTGTACCTGGACATCCTTATGGCCACGAACCAAGGGTGCTGGCTTTTTTGTGGTTGTGGAATTGGTCTGAAGGTTGCATTACCTTCTGGGTTCTTGCAAATAGAAGAATGTAGGTTGAGACAGGGAAATAATTTCTCAAAAGAACCAACTACACATGGATCCAATAGCCTCTTGAAACTTTACAAACTAGGTAGCTCTGAGAGTGGGCTTCAGGTTTCCATTTATACAGGAGCAAATTTAACAATATATATATAACAAAACATGCCCAAGATACTATGACTGATTTGGGTGGTTCTGTTTTTATGTCATTTTATTTTTAAGCTTGGTGGGAGCAGACATGGTTTAAATTAAACTCAACACTTCCACATAATTGAAGAGGGATTTACAGAAGATGTAGACGCTTTTCATGCCAAAGGCTGTGCACGTACAGAACGAGAACCAAGGCTTACAGTAAATTTCTGAGCCCGTGTTGTGTACGCAAGAAGCAGCAACGTGCCTCCTTAGCACAACAACCGCATGGGGGAAGGGGTTTTATAGGGGGTTGTGCATTTTTTCAGCGCTGTTGTGAAATGCCCGGGGTTTCTTTCCCGGCGTTTGTCCAGGCTGGCAGGAAGGTGTGCGGGCGGGACAGCCACGGGCCCGGCAGCGTCCGAGGGCTCGCAGCGCAAGGCACGGCGGACAAGGCAGCGCCTGCCGCGTCCCCCCTGCTGCCTGCCTTCCCCTCCGGCCCCGGCGGGCCCGGCAGCGCCCCGGTAACTCGGCCCGAGAGCGGCTCCTGCCCGGCTATCGACACAGGCAGGACCGCGAACGCCTGCAGGGAGCGCGGCCGGGCTGTCCGTGCGCCTGATTTAGCGGCCAGGTATGCCTGGTACAAGGGGAGTCCCGCTGTCGGTGCTCTCACCGGCTTTTACAGGATGTCATTTTGGGACGTGAAAGGAGGTTTGAAGAACACTTTGCAGTGATGGTGGCTGACCTACTGCATTTCTGGTTACAATTAACAGCACATTCTCACCCACTCTCTCTGATTCTGCTTGTTCACAGGCCCGGGGGCAACCGGAATATCTTTCTTTTGTCCCACACTCCTTCATCACCATGGCAACAAATGGGCAAATATTATAGTGGTTTTTTTTTAATTTGCAAGTAGACTGGTGAGTTTTGGAGACCACACACACAGACACACACTACGTGTAGCTCAAACTCGGGGATTAGCACATTAAAACCATGAGTTTAACCAGTAACTGGGCTGTGGTCTGGCTCCCGGCCAATGCCCACTGGAAAACGTCCTCACAAAGTCACACAGCACGGTGGTGACAACGCAAGAATGTGGGCCACGTCCAGGCTGGCCTGTGGTTGTTGTCACCAGCAATTACAGGGAGGCTGAGGTCTCCCCAGGACCACCCTGAGTCCACCCCAATTGTGCCAGTGGTGGAAACAAAGGGCAGCTCCTGTGCAGGGGTTTAAAGGCTGAATTTGCAGCCCCAAGGGGACACTGTAGCCCAGAGCCCGCGGGGACAACGCAGTCACTGATCACTGCGGCCTGGGAACCAAAGCCACCATCTGCTTTGGTAAGGGCTGTCCCCAAATGAAGGGGCAAAAGGGGTGACACCAGGAGTTCATCTCCCCTGGGAACTGAGGGAGGGGATTCAGCTCTGCCTCCGTGCCCACCCAAACCCCTGTGTCGCCAGGATCCCCCCGGCAATGCTCCTCCATGCAGCAGTGAATTACAGCGGGGGCTAAAGGCACACGGGGAGTTCCAGTTTCTGCTTTGGAGTCTGGGAAGAGATCCTTGCCAGCTGCTGGAAGATGCCATGTCTTGGCATGGTCTTTGGGCTGATGGATCATCTGGCATCCGACCCGAACAAGCCGGAATGCTCTCATCTGCAGCCTCTGGATGCAGGAGCCAGCCAGAAGCGCTGAGTCTTTCACTAACCCGCGGTTCCTTAAGCACCCTGCAACATCTGTATCACTCGGATATTTCATGGGAAAGTTTCCTTTTTGTTGGTTACGTGTTGCTGCTTGCACATGTTTTTTTCCCCATGTATCTAGACCATCTATTCTTTTCAAGTGACAGATACTAAAAGTAGTAAGCTGTAAAAACATGTACCACCAGAGCTATAAAGAAAATCTCTTGGGAGATGGTAAAACAAACCCAGTCCCAAACACCCTCCCCTGGCCCACGTTGCCAAACCACCTCCTTTTCTACCGCCCTGCCAACAACTCAATTCTTCCACAATACCTACAGGGAGGGAGGCGGTAGCAGATTAAAAAGCCAGGTTCCTCCCTCGCTGAGCTTTCCCAGCACGTATGTCCAGCCTGGGGAATTCGGGGGAAGGGCAGAGGAAAGGCTGGCTCTGCCCAGCGCAGGGCCGAGCGAGTTTTCAGCCGTATGAAAGGCACGGAGCGCCGATGTTGAAGGATTTGAGCGAGGCCAGCCCTTGACCCGCGGCAGACAATGGCCGGGGCGCTAATTGGGAGCGCTCATTGTGCGCTGCCGGGCGGTTCCCGCCGGCTCCCCGAGCGCCCCGGGCCGCGCTCCGGGCCCCGATGGTCCCGCGGTGCCGCCTGCAGGCCCGGGCCGCGCTCCGGGCCCCGATGGTCCCGCGGTGCCGCCTGCAGGCCCGGGCCGCGCTCCGGGCCCCGATGGTCCCGCGGTGCCGCCTGCAGGCCCGGGCCGCGCTCCGGGCCCCCATGGTCCCGCGGTGCCGCCTGCAGGCCCGGGCCGCGCTCCGGGCCGCGCTCCGGGCCCCGATGGTCCCGCGGTGCCGCCTGCAGGCCCGGGCCGGCGGCAGGCGCTGCATCAAAAGCGCTCGCACCGAGCCCCGCTTTCAACTTGGGCCCTATTTATATTAATGGGATCATTCAGGGCGCTTCGCTCACGTCCTGATGTAGAGTCCAAGGACGGCCCCGAGTTACAAATCCCGAGTGAGCACCGTAAGATATATTAGACACCAACTATACTGGCTTTTTGTGCTTCAGCTGGGTTGTGACTACGAAATATAATGAGGAGGTGATTGAAAAGGTCCTGAAACTCAAAATATTAACGTGCCTGTTTATACCACACTGTGCTGGTAGGTGACTGAAGCAAGAACCAGCGTCTGTGTGCCAGCACTGCAATGTGTCTTCACCAAGGTGGTAGGAGGGGGCACACACAGGGGCTGTTTTGTCTGCGAGGCACAGATCTTGCTCCAGCTACGGGAATCCACAGCGATTCCTGAAAGGACACACAGATTAAGGAGGCTCCCATCCAGAAAAGGGCTCTCTACCATCTACTTCTGCAAAGCCTGGGAAAGTGCAAACACAGACCTGAAGTGGATGAAAAACTGAACAAACTGAAAAATCATGGCCCTTTTATCTGACAAAATTTGCACTTCCTGAACTCATCTGATTATGCCAGTCCTTGTTCTTCACTTCTCTGTCACAAGAATGAATTTCACCTCCATTTTTGGGTGAATCCTTTTACTGGGGGATCACCTCCATTGTAGGGTGTATGTGCTCCCAGCACACTTCAGCTACTCCTGTGCTCTCCTTGTCCCCTCACATCCATTCTGGTTCTCTTTCCCTAAGGTCTGGCTCTCCTTTTGCTTCTGGCACCAGCCTTATTTATCAGCTCCATAAATAACTGTTCGTCCAGGTCTCTCCCAGGACCTGCAGCAAATCCTTGCGTGTTTCTCATGAGCTCCCCGCTGACACTCTGTACAATTTTCAGAGGGCTTCTGACACGGCCAGCTTGGTGCTGCTCCCAGCACGGCAGAGACAGGCACTGCAAGGCTTTTGCACCACTCCCCTCCTTCTGGCACCTTTTTGGGGTCTCATTTTTTGTGCTGGCCTCCCACACACTTGATAAAAGACGCACATTGAGGCAGGCTTTGTGCCCGGAGCGCAATTAAGCGTCCGAGTGTCCGATCTGTGTGGCCAAAGCCTGGCGTTCCGGGGCTCCTCAGGTGCAGGTTCACACTGGTTCATCAGGTTTCCATAGCGGGAGGAAATGTAATTTAGCTCTTTCAGTCTTAGTGGTTGAAAATAAAAGGGGAGTAAGTGAAGCTTGTCTCTGGCTATAGGAATGGCAAACAAGCCAGCCGTGATTCTTTATCTTAAAGTGAAATTTGCAAGTGAACAAGGCATTATAATTGATGCAGATTTAAAGATTTAAGGTGAGGCTATTCTGTGTTTCGTTTGAATGACAAACCTTATCTCACTTTTCCCATCCCCTCCCTTTTTCTTCCCTTCCACAGCAAAATGCTTAACAATAATTTCTTCAGGCCCAGTCCTCAGAATTGCCATGCCCTACAACTTCAGCAGTTTTTTGGAGCAGCTGGAGGCGTTGAGCAAGCCTGAAAAAAAATCCCTCCATGAAACCTCTCTTCCATCACAGGCTGACCACAGAAATGTCACAATACCTGTGATGAGCTGTATACTCTGGGTCAGTCTGTACCACTAACAAAACATTACATGTGATGAATTCACCCCAAAATCACATCACAGACAATAACTATCACCTCTACTGGAGATAGATCAGGTGTGTTTAATTCCAGAATCAAATCAAACTTCAGCTCTGGACTATTAACTGTGCACCCTGCTAAACTGGCAGTGCCTTTCATCATAAAGCTGTGCCCTGTGCCCCTCCCAGAGAATGCCTGGCATGGCTGGGGAATAGCAGGAATTCCTGAGAGGCAGAATGGACAGAACAGGGCCAGCTCTGCTCCCTCCGTGCTCCTCCTCCTGCCTGAGCAGCCTTTGCATCCTCAGGGACGTCAGGTCGCTCCCCATGCTGCACACCAGGGCTCACCCAACACACACCTGCAGTTCCACGCTGTGAAATGCCATCTGCATGGGATGCACGGCACAGACAGGGGTTTTTGGACACTTTGTGTCTTAGGCCTAAAGGCCACACATGGGAAACCACAGCACCACAGACCTTCTGTACATGACTGGCTTTCTTTGGGGCTGAACATAGCTGTCACCTGGAAAGGAACATTTTCACCTCCTAGGACTTACCAGGGAGAAAAGTCTGAATCTGGAACACTAAAAAATCACAGTGTAAGAGCTGGTCTCCTCTGTTGGTTGAGGCAGAGAGAACAGGGAGGTTAGAAGATGGATGGGAATGGCTGATGGCACAAAAGTAGTCTTAGATGAATAGAAAAGTAAAAAAAAATATATTTTATAATGCTGCTACTAAATGACAGAGAGCCATTAGCCTACTAATGCCTTGTGTGGTTACTGTGTGAGGGATGTCCTCATCCATCCAGAGCTGGATTGCTCTGGAGATGGATTGTAACCTTTACCTCTGTCACACCTGCTCCTTCGCATGCACTTGGGCACTGCATTGCCTCTGCCCCTCAGTAACCAGGAAAGGAAAAACAAAGTGTGTAAAGGAATAAAAGCTGCAAAACCACTCAGACTTCAATCAAAGCAGGAGATCACAGGAGCTCCAGGTCCTCCCATTTTGATTTGCATTTTCCAACTGCTGCAGAGGAAAATGAGATCTCACCTGACCAACACTGACCACTGCAACAGAGACACCGATGAGCCTTTGAAGGATTAGCTCAGGTTTGAAAGAGGTAAAGAGGTGCACAAAGAGGGAAACAGCACATTGGAGAACAAATGGGAGAGAAGTACAACTTGAACTGAGCTCGAGGGGGTTTTTCTTATTACTAGGAATTATTGAAGTTTCTCTGAAAATGCTCAGTTGTGTACAACAAAAGGACAATTTCACTAACTGAGTGGGCCAACCTTACTAGGTTATACACCTTCAGAGTAAGAAGAGTAAGAAGGGCCCAGATCACAAGATTTAAAGCAATCCATCCAGGAAAAGTCCTTACTTTTGGTCAGTGCATTCAGTGAAAAACAATTCCTATTGCACAAGAGCAGGAGGAGGTGGAAGTGAAGAACAGGCAATGAGGAAAGCATGTTTCCCATTTTTTAAAAGCTGCCAGCCTCTGCAAGGATGCCCAGGAGCTGAGCCCAGTTCCTCACTGTTTCTCCAGCTTGCAGTTTTCCAAATGACTGACATCTTCCTCCTTGCTCTGCCCTCCATGGCTGTTGGAAGCCCATTCTGTCTCATTTTTCTACCCCCTTAAATGTCCCTTTTGCCCTCTCATTTACCCAGAAATATCATCGGCAGGTCTTTTCTCCACTGCTCTACATCCTTAATACTGCCAAGTAAACCACATCAGCCAAGAGCAGCATCCTCACTGTCAGAAGCTCTGAAACACCAGGCCTGGGAGTCTGAAGTGTTATAGGACAGTAATACCACAGAAACAAAGAAAAAAAATACCAGACTGCAAAGATTTTAAGTAATTCCAATGTAAAAACTAAAATTTTTAAACTCTGGCACACTTCTGTACAGCTGTTTAGTATTAACTGTTAAACTATGTGATACAAAATGCAAACATTAATTTGGTTTAGTGGGCAGATCTCTTCTGAGTAAATCAAAAGGTTTTAGACTTAATAAAGAGTCAGTTTTAAATTATACTTTCTATTTTCTTTGTTATATATTTATTATGTTTTCAATGCTTGAAATGAGAGCAAGAGAGGACATGAGAAAAACCTGGTCTGGGTGTTTATCTAAAGAACCAAAAGTATGAAAACACACTTTGAACTAACATTTGCAGAAGTTCTGCCCAATCTTTCAGCTGCTGAGATTATTCATGCAAATTAAAGCAATACTGGTATTTTAATTCCAGTTTGAAAGTAAAGGCTGGATGAGGAGTCCCATTAGAGACCAAAAATAGCCACCTACTGTTTGCAGCAAGCACTGGATGGGATGTTTTTGTGAGAAAAGGGGAAGCAGCAGTACAGGACAGCTTGCTCATGGTCTGGTTTGGAGCAATCTCAAGCCTTTGCACGCTGGTAATCTTCCCAACTCCACTCCAGATGTTAAGGCGGGCTGGCTGGAGGGAGGAAGGGAAGATATGGAGAAGAACATGCACCAGATATCCAAGATTAGAAGTTATGCAGTCTCAGGCATTCATAAAAGATGGGAGCCTGCCAGCTCCTCCACATTTGGGATGGAGGTTGGAGAGGGGGAGCAGCTGCTCTGTGCTCTGCTGCCTCCCAGGCCACGGATTCGTGCCATGGATTCGTGCCACGGGCCCAGCACAGCCGGGGATGGACACAGAGCCCAGTGCAGGAGCCCAGCTGGATGGTGGAGCTGCGGCACAATGGAGGGAGGGCAATCTCATCCAGGGGAATCATCCCCGACCACCAGACCGCACCTGACCCTGCCAGGGGTATCTGGGCTCCTGTCACTCCACCAGACCGCGTCTGACCCCTGCCAGTGACTGCTGGGCTCCTGTCACTCCACCTGACCCTGCCAGTGGTATCTGGGCTCCTGTCACTCCACCAGACTGCGTCTGACCCCTGCCAGTGACTGCTGGGCTCCTGTCACTCCACCTGACCCTGCCAGGGGTATCTGGGCTCCTGTCACTCCTCTGGGTGATCTCAGCCTTCCTGGGGAAGCACTGGTACGTGAAACCCGGTGTGGCTGTCACACTGTCGCCTTCCTTACAGCAAGGGTTCCCTGAATCCCCCCGTAGGACTGGTCGGGTTTTACATTTCCCCATCTCCAGAGGGGACCTCTGTCCTGCTGAGTGCCAGCTCCCAGCTCATTTCCCAGGCAGCTCAGGCTGTTCCCGTCTGCCTGCCCGGGATGCTGGAATCCTGCAGCGCTCTGCCCTTTGATGTGGCATTGGCAAAGGGAGGCTGAAACCCTCCGGCCATGAGCAGAGTGAAACCCTGCCGTGAAATGCCGAGTCCAGGCAGGGTCAGGACAGATTCCACGGCTTTTGTGCTGCCTCCTCCTCACTTTTCCCTTCCTGTAGCAATTATTGCTCATCAGCACAGAGCAGCAATTGCACAAGAAACCCTCAGAACAAATGGAATCAGGGCTGAGGGCCAATCTTAGTCAGTGGAGCTCTGCCACTGACTCTAAATGGGATTGGGATTTAGCCCTTTCCCTGTTTCCTCTTTTTCCCCATTCATGTGCTGCACATGTGTGGCTCTCTGGCAGCCCCTTGGCTTTGTTTGGGATGAGGCGCTCACCGGTGGGAGCTCCGCAAGTTGCACCCGTCACCTTCTGGCATTCCCCACCCCGGCTGTCTGCTGAGAGTTGTTCCAGCCATCCTATGATGTCTCTTAAAAGGTAGGAGAATAAAGACAAAAATAGCTCTCAGTCCATTCATACGGGTTTCTGCTAGGCTGTGAATAATTTAAAGGTCTTCTCACCTCATCTCTTGTTTATCTCGTAGCCTCAGGCCTCATCTACATGAAAGAGTTGCGCCCATTCAAGCAGATGTTAATTTAAACCAATTCATTACACTAATACAAACCCCGGAGCAGAGGGAGGGAAGCTCCCGTGCTAAACCCAGGGCTCCTATCGGTTTGCTTTAATCTGGTGAGAAACTGAAGCAAAGGCAGGAGCGCCCATGGACAGGTTTGCTCTGGTTTCACAGAGCAATGCAAATGATGCCAGGCAGTTCTCACTGAGAGCCCTGCTCTCACTCCCTGCAGGGACAAGCTCAGGCATTCTGCAGAGATTGGAACCACCAAAAAAAAAACCAAAATCGTCATGAGCCTCCAACATGCACCCAGGGCCATGAGCTGGGCCGTGTGCTGGGGTTCCACACCTCTCACTGCACTTTCTGGCCAGTGTCCCTGCAGGAGCTAACAGAGCCACGCCAGTGCTCTCATACCATGCTTTCATGGTTAACAGGGGCTATCTAAGGAGCCAGGTAAAGTGTAGCTCACCTGAAAAAACTGCAATGTCAGCAGGAGCCAAAAAATGAAAGAATTGCAAGGAACACCAGGCCAAAGTCACACAGAAAATCAGTATTCAATGAAAACAAGCCCAAAAAGAAGAGAGGGGAGGGATGGGACTGGAATATTTTTGTTTCATGGCTCTGCCCTCTTTTCAGTGAGTGGAAAGGACTAAATCACCTGTTGTCAGTCTTGATGAGGACTACAAAGAACATGGAGCAGATTCCTCTCACGTGTGCCTGGGGGAGGATGAGAGGCAGCAGATCCCATCTCCATCAGTAAAATTCCAGTCAATATGGAGATGTTACTTAATGATGAGAGCAGTTAAACCAGAGGAGGCCAGAGAGATGCTGGTTCTCCATCCATGAAGGTAATCAAAACTAAACCATACAAGACACCAAACAGCCTGATCTAATGTAGAAGCTATCTGCCTTCTCACTAGGGTGAAGGTTCGATCTGGTGGCTTCAAGTCCCTGTCAACTTATTCTGATTTATTCAAGTAAAATACAGCAGAAATTTCTTTTCTGAAGCCAGCTTTCCTGATGTTCCAAAGTCACACAGCTGGTAAATTCACCTGGCCATTACCCAGTTGTTCACTCTCCCTGAAGAGAGAAGGCAGAAAGAAAATATTAAGAGACCTGTGTGTGTGCAAAATGGTGCAGTTGGTGCCGTACAATGCCATGGGCCACACAGAGGATTTTCCATCAGGAAAGTGCAAGTGGGGCACTGGAAGCCTGCAGAAATTCTCAGCATCCAGCTCCTTGCTGGGTGGGTCCTAGGCTTGGGAAGTTTCTGGAAGTTTTGCTGGTGGTGATGATACAATTTGGCTTTTCCCTGCCTTGGGGTGTAGGTGCTGCTGGCTGCTTCTGGCACTTCAAAGCTGCACCTGTAGCACCCCACCAAGGTACCTGCACCCCTAGCAGAGCCACAGCTCCTGAATTTCCATCACTGCGAGTGCTCACAGCGGGAAGAGAGACAGAGTCACTGTTAATATGGGCAGAACCCCCTAGGCCATGTAGGGGCAGCATAAATAGAACAAAATCCTGATTATCCTGAAGAGAAAAGCAGAGGAATGATTCTGCAAGAGGTATATAGATTTTACCAATACTTGAATATTTTTGGATTTGTTTTATTTATATATATATACACATATTCTAGAAAAACCATTTGTGTTGTTTACATGAATTTTTCATCATACTGGAGAAATCCTTCAAGATCTGTTTTTTTATCACTGTGGTTCTTTTCATCCAAGGATCTTTTATCAATTATCATGCTGAAGCTTTCATGGGTTTAAAGATATGAAAAATAAATTTCCAGGAGGAAGGCAAGCCAAGGGCCATGAAACACAAAAGCATGATGTCTAAGTCAGGAGGCCTTAAAGCCATGGATAGCTGGGAAATGGGGTTGTGAAATCCCAGAGAAATCCCAGCCTGAGGGCTGTCCTTGTGTTCTGTTCCAGCACCCAGCACTGAAGGGACACTGAAGGGCCCTGTGCTGCCCTCGTGCTCTCAGCCTGATCCTCCCCGATCTGACAGCTACAAGGGGTGGCACAAAAACAGCAGGGCCCTGGCGCTGTCTTGAGTCTCCTCCAGCCTTTAATGATGTTGGGCATTACTCAGACCTTGCTGCAGCTGTTGAATTTGACTCTTCCACCCCACTCCCCAAACCAGATGTGGTGGTAAATCATAGCCAGAGTACAGGGATCAGTGAAGACCAAAAGAATGCCAGAGCAAATATCAGGTTGTAAATTCTGCTGGGTTGTGATTATGTGAGCAGTTTTCAGGTGGCTCTGACCTTCAGCACAGCACAGTCCTGAGTGTGCAACATGGACAGAGCAGGAACCTGCTCTGCTGCACTTACTGACAATCCAAGGCGAAGGATGAAGGAGCAAGTGATGCCCACGGATCTCACAGGGCTTCCCACAGGTCTGCTGAGCACTGCTGGGAATGCAGCACAGCCATCCCCACCTCACCCATGGCTGTCCATGGAGATGCCAAAGCCAATCAGGTCACAACCACAGATCCAAGAATTCAAATGTCAGCCCCCAGATGGGCCGGGGGGGTACCTGGCGAAGCCCTGTGTTCAGAAACCACACTCAGTGAGTCCTCAGAAAAGCAGCCCAGCTCAGTTACACACTGCTGTAGCCCAGAGGGAGAAGTCAGACAGAGGCAGGAAACCTGGCACAGATCACCTGAATTACCTGTGTGTCCCAGGTGGTGCTTGTGGCCTTCCCAAACACCCAATCTGGGAGCCACCTGTGGTCAGTGGGGGTTTCCATTCACGGCAGATCTCACACCAGACCAGTTATTTAAAAAGCATTGGGATACCAATCAGTGTCTTTCAGTTCTTGAAGTCCATAGAACTTGCTGCCCTGGTCAAATTTGTACAGATGTTATGCTGATTTCCAGTTTGATGTCTAGGCATAGTTGAAGGGAGAGAGTGCTTAGAGAAGGAATCTTAATAAAATTACTTTTAAAAGTATAAAAGTGATTCTCCTATAGCCAGGAAAATCATAGCTTTTTGTACTCCATTGGTCTGAAGAGCAGTTTTTATTTTCTGAGAAAGTGCTGCAGAAAGTTGACAGAGGCTTTAAGAAATTATACTGAAACAGGTAGTGTAGTTGTCACTGGCTTGTCTTTCGTTTGGTTAAAGATCAGAGCTCAGGCAGTGTAAGCTTTGCATGGCAAAGAGACACTTCAGATTTCCAGTCACAAGAGAGCCCTCTGTATTTCATTCATGTATTAAATATGCCCACCCCAATACAATTGATTAAATTCTTGGACACAGAAGATAAAATATATTTCATTTGTATTTAATATATGGTGAAGCTATCGCATACTCACAGCTGTAAAATAAAGAAAATAAGTGAGAATATAAAAAGTTTCTTCATCATGTGCTGACAAAACAAGAACCTGCATCTCATCTTGTTTGGAGAGCAGGGGAAAGATGAGAGGGGGCAGCCAGAGCAGCTGCAAATAACTATGTCTGTTTCAAATTCAGAACCAACCATCTTCTTGGTGTAATTTCTGACAAATAATTTTCTTGTCCAACAATTTTTAGGTTGATCCTGCAGGACTGCTGGGATAATCATCCTGACACTGCAGATAACAGGATTGTGATCATAAATCTTGAGGTTCAACTACATTCACCATGGTTGAGGGACCCCCAGCATTTTGAGGGGATCAGAATATTTTTCCCCCGAAAAGATGATGGCATGAAGAGCACATATGCAGAAAGTGAATCCTCAGAAATACAGAACAATGCATCGTTTTTATTTCAATTTGCCATGCACTCCTTATCATTTCACCCACATTCTGCCCACTAATCAAGGGGAAGAGGCTTGGCTGGTGCAACTGGTTCTGGATAGATCTATTTGTGGCTGTTGCTATTGCAGCAACAGCAAAAGTGTGTTTTTATAGAAGAATCTAGGCTCTGCCACAGAACATAAGTGACTTATTCTGAGAACAATTATTTTTATCTACAGAGTGGAAGAACCTTTACACCAGGCTGGTGTTGTGTGGGGTTATTCCAGTTGTGCACATGTAAGTGATGAAGGGAAATTCACTTCTTTTCATTGTTTGGCCCTGCTTGGTACAAGTGTGCCTTTTCTGCATGGAAGAGGAGAAATCAGGTATTTAGGTAATATTAATATTGCAGAGCTATGGAGCTGGGGTTCTTTGCCTTTTAAAGATAGTTTGTCTTCTGCAAGCAAAATGAGAAAAAAGTAGAAAACAGCACCGAGTTGTTTATCAATATAAAACACTCAGCTGATGAGGTGCACTAATCCCCAGCCAAACCCTGGATAAAGGCCCAGCTGACTCCTATTTAAGCCACCACTTCACTCCACAGCTTTTCTATGTCAAAACCCTGACAGTACCTACAATTTGAGCCAATCCCACAGTTAACCACAGCCCTGCACATCCATGGTGATCAAACAAATGCTCACCTTCCAAACTGTGAGGAATGTGACGTTAATAAAGGCACACTGCTCCCTGCTAGGCAGTGCATGATCCTCCAGACGTGCCACATTGCATCCCACAGGGCAGGAGTGTTCACTGGGACACTGCTGTGAGGAGGGCATGTCTGGATTTACTCCCCTCCACAAGGACCCTTCCAGCAGCCAGCATCTTCTCCATTGCACATAATTCTCTTTTACCAGAAACACCTGTAGGTGTGGTAATTCCCATCCTCGTGTTGCAGCGTGCTCTCCCCTCTCACCTCGCTGTCCTCAGGCCACACAAGGCACCCCCTTTAAAAGAAGGCAGAAAGAACCAGAGAGGTGGAAGCAGGTGACTCCCCAAAAGCCAGAGCAAGGCCATGAGCTGTGCTGCAGCCTCAGCCAGCTCCTTACAAGGAGTCCCCCTTTGCTTCCGTTTCCCCTGGGCTGCAGGCAAAGCAAACAGACCCTACAAACAAAGCACTGCTGCTGCCAGGATGCCCAAGTTTCTCTGGAAGACGTTGGTCAAGTCAGTGAGTTAACAATTTGTTCCAATTCCAAGAACAGTGCCCTGGAGCACAGCAAGAGCTTCTCACCTTCCTCTCTGCAACTGCACAGCTCATGCACAGGACCCCCACAGCCTTGCTGCATGGTTCATATGTTCTGTGTGTGTGGGAGTGAGAGCCCAGGGATTTGGGAGGGGAGGGAGGAAGGGGGAAGAGTCCAAACAGAACATTTAAATGTAATTCCTTTGATAGAGCAGCTGTGAGAGGGCAACTGAGATGATTTTGCTCTATTTCAGAGGCTGCATAGTTTTCCTATCCTTTATTAATTAGAAATCAAGTTTCCATGGTCAGGCTCTTCTCAAGCCAGTCTCTCCTGCCTGCACAGCAGAACTCAGTTCTAAATACCCACACAACAACTGATGCTTCATTTTCCCCTTTCTTATGACCCCATCTCCCACCTTCTTTCCCAAACATGGCACACCAGGAACATTCCCTAACCAGTGCAAACAGAATAGCACAAATGAACCCCATTTGCTTTGTGAGAAAACAGCAGAATAGCACCCAGATGGGAACAATGAGTGGAAGTGATGCCAAGACTTTTTTTTCCTTTTCTTTTATATACCTTTTATATAACTTTTATGTATCCTCAGTATTCTTAGCATGCATACTTGTAATTCTTTAAGTCTGGTAACTTAGTATTTTGTTACACCATGAGACCAAACATCCTAAGGGCCTCATAGTAGGAGGCTGGAAAACCCCACGCTATCTTGGGAAACCAAGGTCCTCTCTGGACACATCCTGTAAACTAGAGATTTGGCCCATCCAGGGGGGGATTCCTTGAATGGAGAATATCATGCCATTCATCCTCCTCCCATTGGGGCATCCTTGTTAGATAAGCCAATTTGTAAGGTCTATAAATTGTATAGGCGATCTATGGTGTGTGTGCATTGTGGTGCATCCCACCTTGGCAAAGTGGTGCACCAATAAGGATCCTTATTAAAATACCAAGGTAAAAATCCCTCAACTCTCAATTTTTAAGACCAGGAAAAGGCATCAGAAGGGCTAAACCTTTCAGAAAGAGCAAAGAAAGGAGAGGCTGCAGACAAGCAGTGGCCTGACAGGCCTGACATGACTACGGAGCACAAGCTGGATGCTCTCCCTCCCAAACCATTGATCCTCACCTTCCCAGCCCAGCACCTGGCTGAGCTCCCCACCCCAGCACCTCTGTCATTTGCTTTGTTATTTGGTTGCTGTCCGTCTGTGGAAACCAGAAACTCTGTCACACAGAGCTGGGAGCGTCCCGAGGCGGGGGCAGGGAGGGACAGGGTTACCTAGGAGCTCCGGGATTTTCTCCCAGCCTTGGTTCATTTTCTCTGAAGCCTCTGTGTTCTCTTTTTTCCCCTCTCGCCCCGCTTCTCTCAATGGTCTGGTGCCCTCGAAGAGCCCAGGAGCAGACACCAGCTGGCCCTAGCAAAGGCCACATCCCCCACTGCCTGTGTTGTTCTCCCCAGCTTGCCTGTGCGGATCCCTTAATTGCATGCATGTCTTTCAGGCTATTCTCCATGCATGAGCTGTCAGCAAAACCTCGCTGGAAACACTGGAATTTCACATTTTTCATGGAGATTTTCCATATCAAACGGGCAGTTTCACATTTTCCATGAAATTCCTAATGACTACAAGAAAAATACAGCCCCAGTGTTCGGAAGGGCTTGCTCAGCTTGCCTTCGGGCACCATTTGCGTGTTAAATGCATGTGTGTGAATTTACTTAGCATATCATTTCAGGGATGGGATTGGAATATTTTTTTTTGTTGCTGCAGATGACAGGAGAGAAGCATGCATTCATCCATTCATTCATAAACCCAACTTGTGGCATGGCACGCTGGGGAAGGGATCTCTCGCATCATTTTTAAAACGGAGAGAGTGCAAAGCCCTGTCAACTGACAATATCCATCCAAGCTGTCATTGCCAATCACTTGAATGGACTGCAGCAGAGAGTATTTTCCACAATGAGATACCAATGGGGGTGACCATTAGGTCAGGAATCTTATTTTCTCAGCTCACCAACCCCTGCAAATAAATTCTCACCAAAAGGAGAGAAAAGCCTCATTGATTTGACAAGCGATCAGACACTGCAGTTGTTATTTTCCCAGCAGTTGCTGGCATATTTTTTTGCCTGATGTGTGAGATATGAATTTTGTGACTTAACCTATCAAACTCTTAAAGGGATCATCCCTTTTTCATCTGCATCCTCATGAAAAGCAGAACTCACAGCAGCAAGACTCTGAAAGCAAAATACTGTTCTCAGCGTTAATATATTATAAGTTGATTTACAGCAAAGTTCACGCAGGGGCTCTACTTTGTTATTAAGTCAGACATACTGACTTGACCAGCAAGAATGTGGATTTTTTTTCCCCCTCATCAATACCCATTTTAATTTGTAAAACACATTTTTCCAAAGCTGCTGGTATTGTTCCCTTATGAATGCATCACAGCCAAACCAAGAAAGGCTATGAAAGGAAGAGAAACCACATTCTACAACGAAAGAAGTCCCATTTTCTTGGTGTTCTTAGAGACACGAGTTTTCATAACTTTTTAAAATACTGCATTAATATAAAACAAACAAACAACTTTATGCTGAATTCCAGCAAACGGCCTAAATTCTAACTGTGGATCCAGTGAAGCAGATTTGTGCTGGCAGCCAAAGTGCATCTTCTTCCATGCTACTCGAATCTACTTCACCTCCTCAAATTGGAGCTTGAAAATTTATCTCAGATTTGCGGTGGAATTCTTCTGAGGGAATATCTTAGCAGAAATAATTTATCAACTGATGTATAAACATAGACTTTGTGATGCTTTTACAGACAGGTAATTTACAGGCTTTGGGAATGTTTTCTGACCATGAGGAGACCCTGGTCCCCAGCTAAGAACTTATCTGATTTCCCACAGCAGGCACATCAAGGATCTGAATCCAACTTCCCTAGTGACAGTTTTGCTTTTTTCATTAAAATCAGAAGTTTTGTCTGTAGATATTTTTTACACCATGAGAAGGTTGTCCCTGCCCAGTTGTAGACACGTTCTGAGGAGCTCACCATCTGCTTGAATATAACTACTTCAACCACACTGGATTATGATTTGCAAAACTTGCAATTCCATCCATCCAGCCCCTCAGTTCCCAACAGCAAAACTGCACTGGGTCTCACTTGGTCCATGGCATTATTAAAATTCAGAGAAATAATGGGATCCACTCATACTGGAAACACTTCTGCCAACAATTCAGAAGATTTTTTAAACATTACATATATCTATATCTTTTATATATATATATATATATATATTTTTTTTTTAATTCCAATAATTGATGTATCTAAATTTACTATTGGGAGGACAACACGACCAGATCAGAATGTTTCTTTACAAGTATTCTAAGGAATGGTCAGAATCCATTACAAATAGATTAAGGATCAGGTTAAGCCTCACCCCTGTGCCTTACACATGGTCCAGCATCAAGGTTGTTGCTGCCAGTTTAGTTTCTCCAGTAAGAATGAGAGGAAGGAGTTTTATTCTCAAATATCAGAAAAAAATAATTTATTATTTTGGTAAATTGACAGGTCACTAAGTACCAAATTCTTCTAGGCACTATCAGACTATCAGGCCATTTTTTGTTAATCAATACTGCACATTTCTTACTAGTCTTATCATTGGAGTACATTGTTCCAGAAATTTTAGCAGCATATTGAGGCCTGAGTCTGCTTCCAGATAAGCCTGGCTGTCTTAATTTTTTGTCTTTTTCTTTTCAAGATAAGTGCTGTAGTGCAGGGGGCCACCAAAACGAAATTTTATTCCTGATACACCTGTCAATTCTAGCTTTCTATTCCTGATACACCTGTCAATTCTAGCTTTTTATTCCTGATACACCTATCAATTCTAGCTTTCTATTCCTGATACACCTATGAATTCTAGCTTCTTATTCCTGATACACCTGTCAATTCTAGCTTTGCCATATCCTTGAATGCAATTCAGCATTCAGCTGCTCAGCTATGAGCAGTCTCCAGGGACTGACTCTCTCTCTGTTCCTTTTTCTGATGTTCTTTCCTGTGCACACACGAGGTAACCTCACCAACAGCTCCTTTCATTGCTGCTAATTCCCTGCTATGATTTCACATCCAACACTCCAACTGCAAGGGGGAATTTTAGCTCAGACAGCAACAGTTTCAGAGCAGTGAGGGCTTCGTAGATGTGTGAGACAAACTCTTTGTAACACATGTCAAGGAATGTGGACTCAATACCCTGGAATATTCTGAAACTAGTCAGCTGTGGATAAAATCCTGAAATTCATTTTCCCTGGGAAATCTTAACTCCTCAGGAAAAAACAGTTTTCTGTTCTTCACAAAAGTGAAGCTCAAACAACTTAAATAAGCATTTTCAGATAGTTCCACTGAGGATCACTGAGGATTTTAAATGCAAGCAGGCTCATACTGTCAGGAGAACTTTTTCTCCCCTCCTGAAGTCCATTTTTCCTCTGTCTGCTGTTAAGTTACTATTGTCTTCCATTCTTTGTAATAATGGGCTTAAGATCAAGTGAAACTGGAAATGGAAAGAACAGTGAAAGATGACAGACTTGAAGGGGCTTTATTGGGACTATGGGTTGCTCCTGAGGTCAGAATCAGTAAGTATAATTAGATTCCTGGCATTTACAACAAATGTAAAGCAACTCAGAGCTCCCTTTTGTGTGCCTGTAATTAAACATGCACTTTTACTGCCCTCTGCAGTGCTCCAAAGTATCTTTGATTCCAGCACATGAAAGTGGAATGAAAGAGCAGGCCCAAATCTTCATCTCTATATGGCACTCATATTTCTGAAAACAAAGTATTTCTCAGCAGAAATGGAACAGCCCCTTTCTAAATAAACACAAAAGGGAACGTTGTTTTTGCTAATAATGAGAGGCACTCCTGTACCTCCCAGAAAATTTCTCAATAGACAGAAAGGTCCCAACACAGACAGCTGGGCCCCACTCTAACCCACAAAACAAGTTCTAAATTTCCACACAAAGTGGAAATGAATCAGCATTTTTTGGATA
The DNA here is from genome assembly GCF_028018845.1 of Melospiza georgiana. NCBI lineage: Eukaryota > Metazoa > Chordata > Aves > Passeriformes > Passerellidae > Melospiza > Melospiza georgiana. Next base: position 74,058,668 of record NC_080434.1, read on the forward strand.
AATTACTTTCCTCTCATGCTTGAACACAATCCAAGAGGTAAGTGACAAGCTCAGAGTGAACAGGACTGGTAATCAAAAAATACAGTGGGGGCCAGCAGAGGCAGTTGCTAAATCTTGGTTCCTTGCATGTTTTGCATTTAGGTATTACCCCAATGCCACAAAACTAAACAGTGCACAACTGGACTAAATTCTGCTCAGCATTATCACTTTATCTAACTAAAGTGTAGATATTACATTCTAACTACACTGTTTTCCTTGAAAGTGAAATGGATTTTTGACACTTCACAAAGTAACTTCAATCTTTTAACTATTTATATAATATTTTGGCAAATTTATCCCTAGTTGTCAGGAAGCACTCAAACTTAGTATTCAACAGCTAGCAACCAATCTTCTCACATTATGAGAAACCATACAGAAGAAAATAGAAGAGCAAGAACTTCTAGTAAGGTCAAAATTCTTTTAAAAGGGGTCCTTTACTAGCCCAGTTTTGATGAAGTGCCTGATCCCCCTGGTTTCCATACAGATCCATCCTCAGATATATGCAGTTACTCTTATTTACACTAGGAACACCATAAAACAGATATCCTGAAAATAACTCCAGTAAATACCTGCACAAACAGAAGTTGTTTGAATGGTATTTTGGACTTTAAAAAAAAAAAAGGATATATGGAAGAAAGCTGGTTTTGGTTTTAGCTTGGCTTCCTTAGAGCATTAAACTGTTGTACTGGGAAGTCTTTCGCAAAATCTCTGTCTTGTCGCTTGTAATTTTTGAACTGGCTGTCCAGGTACTGAACAGAAAGGTAAATATATTCCCTTATGGTTTATGTGCCAACAGCTGAGTGATGAAGGAAGGCCCAGTTAATGCCCAAGGAAGGACAAGCTGGGGCAGCTCAGCTCTTCAATGCCACCCTCCCTACGCTCGAGCACCAATGGCCCAGCCCAGACAGATGGAGTTTACATCAGCCACAGCCAGGGCTGCTCTCAGCCAGGCATGCCATGAGAGGGGACAGGCCTTGGTGTGAAGGGAGTAAGAGAAACACAAACCAGAAGGCACAGCTCTATAAAAAGCAGGGTTGACAGGTTCTGCTGCCTACAGAACAACCTGCTCGGTTTTATTTTTAGAGAAATTTAACCTAATAAGGCTAAAATTTGACAGCAGTACTTGCTTGTTCTCCATCTGAAGCAAACTCCACGGCATGCAACTATGCACAACTGAACATATGGACATTGTTTTTCCATAAGATTCCTCTAATACAGATACTGCCCTAAATGGATGGGTTAGCCCACATTTAACCACTAGAGGGCTTAATTCTACTGCAAAAACTCTGGGGTTTTTCCAATTTGGTGCTCAGGACCTTTGGAAAAACATCCAAACTGAGCGCTCTCTTTAAATACCAACCATAAAAACTAAGAGATCTAAGTAATGAGACAAAAGGGAGTTGTTGTAGTGAAGATATTGCTGTGGGTGGCCAGCTCCTTCAGGACAAAGTAACAAATGTGAGCCAGATTCACAAACAGCTACTGAACACAGACCAGCCACACTTCTAGACTGGATCATACCCACCTGGTTCCTGGGTGAGTGTGCTGCACAGAGCTGAAAGCTGAACAGCACCTCAGATTGCTTTTAATGAGATCAACAGAATTTAGATATCTGTAAGCAAGCTGGAGCATCCCACAGGAAAACAAGGGATAAACTAGCCAAAAAACCCCCTAAAAATAGTGACATAGAATGTTACAGTCTGAAGCAGAAGCGACAGAGCACACTGAAAGGTGACAGAACAGAGCAGAGATGGAACAGAGTGGACACAGTGAGGGGCAGCACCCACCTCAGCAGGGCAGGGTCATGTACAGGAGGGCACAGGCAGTGCAGGAGGGTCATTTCCCAAGGCCTGTGCTGGGAACCTTGTCTGAGTAGTAGCAGGTTAGCTGGACTAATCTCAAATTATATACCACATTATGGACTAACCACTGAGAAGTTACTCTGCAGAAATTTAAAAGCACCTCAAGCCATTTGCCAAAGGAGAATTATTTGTTGTGTGCTCCATTATAACAGAGAAGTGCATCCCAGGTGTTTGCCTGAGCCGTGCCCAGGGTTTGGTGTTCTTCACAAGGTTTTCCCCACATTCCAGCCCAGAGCTGGATGCAGCACTCAAGGAGGGGTCTCACAGAGGGCAGGGTCCCCTCCCTTGCCCTGGTGGCCACGCTGCTCTTGGTGCCCAGGACACAGCTGCCTTTCTGAGCTGTGAGTGCCCATGGCTGAGTCACTTCAAGTTTCTCATCCACCCACCAACAGCCCCAGGTCCTTCCCCTCAGGGCTGCTCTCCATCTGCTCATCCCCTAGCCTGCATTTGTGCTCCAGAGATTGTCCCAACCCATGTCCTTCCTTATTTCAAAAGCAGGTGTAAGTAACCTTACCCCTCAGAAGCCTCTAAACACTCTCTGAATATCCCACTGATCCAACCCGTCTGGGTAGCTACAGTAGGACAGAAAAACTTATTTTAAATAAACCAATTCTAGTGGCAGTTCTGACACTCAGCTACAGACTGACACACTGGAAATAGTTAAGAACAACCAGGAACAGCGTGGCCAGAAAATGCGACATGGGAAAAGCAAATTGGGAAGGACAGAGGGTGCAGAGTGCAGGTAGAAGGCAACTGCATTTTTGTTGTCTTCTCTGGAAAAAATACATGTTAGGAAGGCATCAGAGCTGAGCACCAACCTTATCCCAATGCCACTATAGTGGCAAGAGTAGAAACTTCCAAGAGTAGAAACTCTTGAAGTTTCGCTGATTTCAAAAGTGCCTAACAAATCAGACAATAATAATAAGCAATATTACTACCTAAGATACTCCCTTGAGTTGGTGAGTTTAAAGGGTGTAACATCAACACCCAGAAATTCCATTTTAAGAAATAAAACCAGGTGAGGTGACTGTAAAAAGCTGTTCTCTAAGTGAAGATTGAAGTGTCACACAACTCTTCTAGCAGCTTTTCCTAGAGAACAGAACTTGGCAACTACTAAACATCTACTAAACCAAATTGTCTCAAATTCACTCTGGTGGCCATGTAAATAGATTTTAAGGTCTCCTAAATTCAGAGGATGGTGCTAACACAGATTTACCCTGGCTCAGTACCAATATCAGACACTTGGCTTTCAGCATTTCCCTGCATTTCATTATGCTCAGAGCACTGCTAGCAGGAAATGAAAAGTCAGGTGTAAGAGTAAAGGCAGTTCTGTTTATTTTCCAGCAACATCCCACGCAAAAGCAGTAGAAACACGAACTGCTCTCAGCAGAAAATCTGTACAGTTGGCAACATTTACAACAGTTTTACATTTAAAACCAGAAAACTGAAAGAATCAAGCACTTTCCCTAGACATTGTTTTCTTGACTGCATTAATAAATGACTGATGACTATTTACAAATTTCAAGTTAAGGCTACTACTTCTAAAAAAAACCCCAACATTATTGCATAGACTTTGCCATGTTGACTTTCAATTTCTTGATGGTATTAAACCTCCAATTGTTTCTGAAAAATTTTTGCAAAAAAAGTGGTTTTTTTAAGGTAAGGTAGTTAAACTTACAGTGACTGCAGCAGATGGGCTTACTAGTACTAATCAGCCACATGCACAGCACCACGTGCCATACTCCAGGTCAGGTCAGGTGTGTTACAAGAGCCATTTGTAAAAACAAGGAAACATTAAAAAAAAAATCCCCCAAACTGGCTCTTGATCTACAGGTGGACAACTAAAATCATGTTCAGAGTAGGGGAGGGAGTGGGGGAAATTGGTAAGATCTTGCTGTGCTATTTATAATTACTAGAGGATAGCACTGCCATTGGCTAGTTTTACTATTGAGAAGTTTTATAAAAAAATCTGATATACATAAATTAAAAGTTAACAAGAAGTCACACAACTTAATTGCAATTTTACATAAGTTTGGTCTGGAGAATACCTAGACCAATCACAGTTTTGAGAACAGTCTTCAACTTTGCTTAAGCTTTCTTACTATGAACAGGTTATGGATCAAGCTAACCTCTCAAATTTAAAAGAAACTCTCTCTAAAACAGGTTGCACAGGACTATTTAACTCACAGTATCAAATTCTTTCAGTGGCTCACTCAAACACACTTCCAAGTCAAATTCTCCTTCTGCTTGATAGTCAACATGTCTAACTTTGGTGGGAGTGCCAGAACAGGTATCCTGGAAGGGAAAGGCAATTCATAATTACTAGTTAAGTAGAGGTTATTAGTACAGGTAATTCAATTAGCTTCTGTAATTCATTTAGACCACCCTAAAACAAAGGCTTACAAATGCTTTAAAGGCCACAAAAACTCAATGCTAGTCTTAATATTAAAGAAATGTAGGCTTCTGCCCATCCAACCACATTTGGAGATATCTTGCAAGTGTTCCATACATGCAAACATTAAAACATTATACAGATTTAATATCTGAAAAATAAATCCAGTAAGAAAAGCACTCCTAGATCTTTAATGCTCAGCTGTACCAAGTGCTTTCTGGACATAAAATAAGCCTACTTCTGTGTGACAAGGAAATTCCACCCTATTTTAATACTAGATATTGCAATCTAAAGTAGTATTTCAATTGTACACTACAGTTCATAACTGATTTGCTTTCAACAAATTAATTTTCTTTTGAAGGCTATGAAAAAATGAGATATTTTTCATTTGAGATTATTTAAGTTCTAATTCTCTAAACCCAAGACTACAGACAGATAATGGCTATAGCTGGAAAATACCTGAGTTTCAAAACTGCTCAGCTTTATAAACAGTCCCTAAACAAAGCAGGTGATGGGATCTGTGAGGTATCAGGCTGCTCTGGATTTAATTCTAAACAACCAATTATAAAAAAATAGTTATGCAAATGACAGATATGCTTACATCATTATCTTGACAGCTCGTTTGAGATTCAGTAGAATTGCTTCCAACAGATTCTGTCTCCATCTCACCAAGGTCAACAGGACAACTGTAAAATCATTCAGAAGAATACAGCATAATTGATTTTTTAGTGTTAAGATGAACTTTGTTGTGCAGTTCTGAAAAAAAAAAATGACCAGAGGAGAGCAAAGAGACCTACAGAGATCACAGGGACAGTGGTGGCAAACTGGGGAGACAAACAGAACTGCAGGACAGCAGGACAGCTCAGTACTGCCAAAATGGCCAAGGACTGAATTAAGTCTAGAGACTGAATACTGCAACTTGTCAAAGACAAAAACCCAGTGCTCAAGAAACGCCCCAATGCAAATGTTACAGGAGAGGAATGAATTTTTTTTTCAGTTTTGTAAAGATTTAATATCCATTATACACAGCATCTGAAGGTAGCATTTCAACACCAAAGCACACAGCAGGATTCTGGCTGAAGGACCAATGCCCCTCACGCTGATAGAAAGTAAAAGGAAGCTAAAAGGAAGCTTTTCTTCTAGATCCTGTTGCTCTGCAGTAGTTTTAAAGTCAGCATTCCATTAAGGAAAAACACTACTTTATTAACACAAAGCTGCCTGCTGAGGAATTAAGTTCCATCTTTGTCCCTTGCATTCGCTACTGCCAGTTTTATGTCATGATGCTGATCAGCTGTATTGCTTTCTACAGAGGAAAATAACTGTGGCATCACTCTGCATCTTCTAGAGAGAGCTTGGGCTGTGAACACTTGTGGCCATGCTTTGAGCTTGGGATGAGTTGACAATTCTCCCTCTCTGGAGAAGAAACGTTTTATACCACTGTTCTTGAACTAGCAAGTGAGAAGAGTGAGGCAGGTTCCTGTACACTGGATTGTTCCAAGCTCAATATTCATACCTGCCATTAGTGAGAACTCTCCAGCACTGCTCTGAAAGAACTGGCTCCTGTTGATGGTGTGATTATTTTACAGAGCAGTGCAGAACAGGCTCTGCTTTCACCATTAAAAATTGAGAGATATGTGTATATGCACTGGGCAAGGACCAGAAAGCTGTTAGATATTTTGACTGAGAAGGAACTGAACACCACTAAGTGTGGATAGATAATTAAGAAAAACATTCAGCACTCACTGACTTGTCTCAAAAATAACTATGCTGGGAGTGGTGTTTACTTCTTAAACAGGAGACTTCATGTCATAATTTCTATAACAGCATCCTGAACACTCTGTGTACATACATTTCCTGCAGATCACACCCTCCTTCAGTTGGAGGATCCCAGGAATGCAGTGCAACCTTCCACAGTTTGATCTGCTGGTCCCACGACCTACGGCTGTACTTCTTAAATTTGTTTGGAGTTCTGGGATGAACTCCTGGGATACGATGGCATCTGTTCAGATATCAGACATGAAAAATTATCAGTGCTTTATTCACACATACGTAACATACCTTTAAATGTTAGCTGATTTATTATTTATGAGAAAAGACCAATGTGCAATTCCAGCACTCAAGCAAAGGTTTGCCAGCTCCATGCAAGCTTCTTAGTTTTTCTGACTCCGAGTCAAATGAAATAATAATAATAAAGAATTATCATTCATAGGTTTGAAAAATTAATTTCAAACTCAACAGCAACTGTAGCCCATTTTGTCTTGTAGTTAACTCATGAGGAAACTGACTGCAAAAAAGCAGTTTCATTTCCTCTCATTGACAAGCACATCCAAAAGAACTTTCATTTCCATTTCAGCAGCATGAGGTATTTCTTATATACTGACTCATTAAAATCAAACCTTAAACCACACCTCAGTTAACTGTTAGTGTGATCTAACAGTTCAAAAATGTCTTAAAAGTTTAATTTGTAGATGCCTTCTATTTAAATGTGTATTGGATACCAAGTTTAATACATTAATGTGCTTATAAAGAACAGGTATGACTTGCAGGTGGACATTTAGTTTCCAGAAAGTCAAGCAGCTTACCTAGGAACTTCTTTAATGTATCTATCATATGCAATTGTGTTTTTTCCATAGTTTATCTGTTTTTGTCGTCTCATCAAAACCACCTCATCTGTCTCGAGTTCTACTGCCACCGTGGACTCCTTTGAATCAGAACTGAAGAAAAAAACATTGCAGGTTTGGGACTGCTAGAAAACTAGTGACACTCAAACAAACCCACTTGTAAAAGACTATAAATAAACTTGTTAAAACTTCCCAAACAAATGCTCAGAGTGTTACAAAACCATGGTCTTGGAACAGACTTGGTATGAACTATTTTAAACTGTGTTTTAAGAAACAACACTGTACAATCAAAATTCTGTTTTCAAGATTTTCCTCAGTGAAGCCAGAATTTTAACCTACCTTCCTGAGGAGGACTTCCTTTCTCTTGAAAATTCATTTATCAGGAGTTTTCTTCTGTGTCTGTAAGAATTCAAATAATTTAAAAGAAATTATATACACAAAAAGAAACATGAAGGCTGCACTGTCACAGCTCACAGTTGAACTAACTTTTCAGAAAAGCAGCTCTGCAAAGACCTTTCTGTTATGAAATGGATATTTCAGTTTTCCCTTAAAAACCAATAAAAATACAAGGACTTTCTTTTCCTGACTATTTTTCCCTAAAGCAACCTCTTATAGCAATGATACAAAAAAAAAAACAGTGATTAGTGAGAGGGTATTTGAAGTATTTTAATCTAAGAGATTCAGGAAAAGCTTCCAAAAGGGAGATATTTAGGGATACACATCCAATCTCCAAGAGTATCCCATGACATTCCTGCAGGACTGAACCCAAAGCTGATTTAAAAGCAGCAGACAAGAGGCTAAGGTTGGCCTGATTTTACTACAATGGTGAAGTTAAAAATACAAGCTGAAACAGATTCTACAAGATAACTTCCATTTCTCTTGCTTTTACCAATTCATCTGAGACACCCAGGGGTACCTTGCAATTTCTTTGTGAACATTGGTCCTCATTTCATCTTCTTCCACTGCAGTTCCCCAGTCTAAACACCTGGGAAGGGGTCCAGGACCTTCTGGTGTTGTAAAACTAGAAAGAAAAAAAAAATAAAAATTAAGGCTCTGTGTTAAAAGTTTGGGTTATTGCATTTTCCACTCACAGCTTGATCCTTTAAACATGATTAATTACAATACTCAAAATGGCTGTGAAAACCTGGTGCTTTATTAAAATTTTACCACTGTAAAATTAAGCATCAGTTCTGACTTCCACCTTGAGGTTGTGTGGTTTGTGTTGGGTTTTCTTCAAATTGATGTAGGTGTCTATAGAAACATATCACTGTAGCCTGATAACCCATGCTTTCAGTAACTTCCAGCTCGTGCTCTTCAGAAAATGGCACATGAAATACCAACTTTATTCATTTACTCACTTAGTTTCACTCCACTAAATGACTCAGCAATTATTTATACTTTGATGACTGCAGACTCATTAGCTTTATAAGAGATAAAACTGGAGCGCAGAATTAAGTTGCA